>NC_025701.1:22364330-22393224 GCF_000633955.1 Camelina sativa
ATCTGAACCCGATCCAAACTTTTAAAAATTCCAAATATGTCCTATTTCTCTAAACAAAAAAACCCGACCGGAACCCGAATAGATACCCAAATATCCACCCCCAGTGCTGATTGTCTTGCAAATATGGCATATGACGAGTATCTATCTTTTCCCATGCAAGCTCTTCTACTACATGTGACAACCCGTCCGTGGACCCCACTAGCCTCACTGCTAGCCCACTAGCCTCACTGTTAGCCGCCCTAACGGTCCCCAAGCTGGCCCTGCAGGGCATCGATCCTAACCCATCACTGTGAATATCCCAATCCACCAGTAGGTTATTGGTGCGCCAGGCGTTCCTCGAATCCTGGTCCTCACCCTTTAACAACCTTCCCACAGGATAAGTTGCCACCAATTGATTATGTGACAACCTGTCCGTGGACCCCACTAGCCTCACTGCTAGCCCACTAGCCTCACTGCTAGCCACCCAAACGGACCCCAAGATGGCCATGCAGGGCATCGATCCTAACCCATCACTGTGGATATCCCAATCCACCAGTAGGTTATTGGTGCGCCAAGCGTTCCTCGAACCCTGGTCCTCACCCTTAAACAACCTTCCCACAGGACAAGTTGCCACCAATTGAGCTGCAGATGGGTTAGGATCGATGCCCTGCAGGGCCAGCCTATGGGGGCAACTAGCAGTGAGGCTAGTTTGATCTGCAGGTCAATTGGTGACAGCTTGTCCTGTGGGAAGGTTGTTAAAGGGTGAGGACCAGAGTTCGAGGAACGTCTGGCGCACCAATAACCTACTGGTGGATTGGGATATCCACAGTGATGGGTTAGGATCAATGCCCTGCAGGGCCAGCTTGGGGTCCGTTAGGGCGGCTAGCAGTGAGGCTAGTGGGCTAGCAGTGAGGCTAGCAGGGTCCATGGGACAGGTTGTTACACTACATGCTAGTTTTCTTTCAAAGAAAATTACCCGTTTTTAGTTTGAATGGATGAATTATCTTTGTTATTAAAAAAAAATTTATAGTAGATGTTATTTATTACATACATGAAATAAATAATTTAAGACTTCTGTATGGAAATCAAAGAGCACTTTTATTTTTCGTCGAACGTGTTTAGTATCATTTATTCGTTTTACATGTTGTATTTAAATGGCATAGGATAGTACCCCCGCTACGCTGCGGGCTGTTTTGTAATTTTAGTCTGTTAGCTTTCTCATCACAGCTCATACAACCTATGGACAATCATTATAAATTTAATTTTTTCCGAATAGACCAACATGTATAGGCAGACATTTAAGCAGCCCCTTCTCATAAAGCTAAAGAGTACAAATCACTGTTTAAAGTAACTCCCACTTGCTAATGCCCTTATAAGACAATACTCATAATACATTCAAGATCATAGTTCAGTCTTCAGTAAAAAATTAATTCACTATCCATCATTTTACAAATTCAAATAATAAACTCAACATACTAAACCACTTCCAATAAAAAGAGTTCAAAAAAAAAAAAAAAAAAAAAGAGTTCAAAAGCATAGTCTCATATAATAAAATTTTGAAGATCCCTTCAAAAGATCCAAAATAAGTTCTACAAATCCCTAATCCAGATAATTCAAACACATCATAGAAAATTCTACATCACAAACAATTGTCAAGCATATACTCAGCAACTATTGAACAGTAAATAAAGAAAGAAATTAATGCATATCTGCAAATACCACCCTCACTTTAGCCTTAACTTGTTGGAGACTTACAACTTGGTTCTCCATTAACAAAAACATATATTCATGTATGTGCAGTGTCACTTTGTGATCTCATTGGTGCCTGGAGGAACATCGACCTTTGTTCTGAATATACAAAAACTACAAAAACCTAGTCGCTACGCCGCGAGATATCTTTCTAAATTCATTTATCTTATTATAAATATAATTTGTAGTAATTAAATAAAATTTAGTATTTGATGTTTTACCTTCACTTTTAGATTGTAGTGTCTTTTGCTTATCGGAATTATTTTGTTATTTGTGTGGCTAAATTTTGTAATTATAATTATATTCTTTATTTGTAATGAGAAAGATAATGTTGCAAACGTAAACATATATTATATTTTCAATTGGTAATTATTTTTTTTATATTTTCTGAAATTTTAAAAGTGACTACAAAGCTTTTAGTTATTGAGTCTATATATTTTTGTGAAACCAATTCGATATTTTTCTAGGATTTGAGATAGCTTCATCCTGATAATTTTTGAAGAACACCAACCACATATATGAGCATAACAATGCACCATATTATGTTTTAGTATAGTTTCTTTTTTTGTAAACACATTTTTTAAAGATCACATTTTCTGTAGACACATCAAATTCATATTTTCTATATTTAACTAAGTTTTGGAAAATAGCTCTGCTCAGTTTAATAATTAAACTAAACCATAACTATTTAATAATAACAACTCCATTTTTATATAATTTTTTTTGTAAACACATTTTTTAAAACACATATTATGTAGACACATAAAATTTATATTTTATATTTTTAACTAAGTTTTGGAAAATAGCTTTGCTCATTTCAATAATTATACTAAACCCGAACTAACAATTTAATAATAAAACCTCCAGTTTTTAACTTAAAAGAAAAAAAGAAAAAAAAACTATGTTTACGATCTCATGAATACGAATCAATAACTAATTCCAAGTCTAATTTAATAACTTCAAGATCACAACCAACATCATGACTGCGCACTAAAAAAACCAACGCACCAGTTCGACAAACCCACTCAAAACACTGAAACAGAGATAAGCTCAGTCACTCATTTTCAAAACAGGGCAAGTGATATAAGCCTGTGTTTGTGCTAAAAAAAAAAGTAAAAATGGAGTCTCCATGGTTTACCCTTTGCTTCAGGGATAGCCCAGTCTTCTTGTTTCAGGTATCTTCTTACCCTTAATCGTTGTTTTTCTATTGGATTGCAGTCGCGGTAATGGTAGAAACGGGACGTCAGTGAACATAACAGCACCATCGGCAAATTCGACAACGAGCTCTAGAATACAGAACGAGTTATATTACAGTCGGGGTATATGGAGCATTTTCGCAGTGATAAATTTGAACTTTGCCACTGTCTTGTGATTCGGACATAAGATTGTTTTTTTTTTTTGGTTTCGAGAAGTGTTCTTTTAACTTTTCTTAGGGTGGGATTGGAGTTAGAGTTGAGGCTGTTTGTGTTGGATTCGAATTTTTGTACACAACCAAAACACAAGAAAACATTTTGATGGTCATAATTTTTTCCGAATTGTTCGTTTTAGATATAAGGCAAGTGTTTTCATTCCATTAGAATAAAAACCAGCATACAGATAAGAGGAATTGTTTAATCAACAACATAAAGGGAAGATCCCCAAAGCTTACAACAACAAGGATAAAGAGATAGATAGGAGCAGTCGATGGTGGGAGCTTGAGAGCTATGAACCAGTAGAGCTATGAACCAGAAGCTAGAACACAAATTGGAACCTGTGAGATCAAGAAATATCGATGCATCATTCATGAGCAAGTCGCTGAATGGAAAGATGGCCACTGTCTTGAGTCGAAGACGGAGCAGCGTTAAATAAGGCAAAGCTGAAGATCTCATTAGAATGAGATAGTCTACACGAAGTAGGGCTTTGTCAATGGGTTGAGCAAGGTGGATAGAGCTCTGGTTAGTTGTAACTGGACTGAAGGTTGCAGATTTAAGGTTGGGTAGGCTTTGCTTGAAGAGATTGAGGTAACCACTACTTCTAGGAGTTGAGGTCATAATGCCACAATTCTTTAAGCTTTTATGTAAGGACTTCAGCAAGTTGATAAGATGCAATTTAGCTAGCTCGGAAATTAGGCGGGAAGTAGAGGAGAGACTGAGGGCACACCAGTAACCACCGCTCCATAGGGGCGGGATCATAATGCCAGGTTCCGTCGATTTATCTCCTTCGAAAGGGTCTTCCCTAGATGACTCTAAAAACAGGGTTGCCAAATAACTCTTTGGCCAATCTAGGACCATTGGTGGCTTAACGTTCAAATGCAGTCTTCGAACAGATGATACCATCAAGCTACACAATGGTTGATTAGGATGGAAAAGAGTAGAGTGCAGACCAAACCTGGATAGAAGTTGATGCTGAAAGAGTCGTTCTGATGGTGGTAGAGAGGATACGGGGGCCAAGGGTGCAAGCAGCGAAATCAAAACAATTGTTGGTTCATAATCTCTATTACAGCTCAGTGTTGCAGCCCTCCAAGCAAAATTGGTCAGTTGACATCGACTCAAATAGCCATCAAGTAAATCATGGGGAGCCATTATTCTGCTACCAAGGAGACTTCGACTTGACCAAGCAGGAACAAACGGACTCAAATAGATAATACTTGACAGAACAGCAGTATAGGCATCTCTGATTAGACAAACTCTACAATCAGATAAATACGGTCGGAAGAGTGCCAACCAGAACAATTTGTCGCAAAACATTACCAAAGAGTGTTGAGACCACAGGATTTCAAAATGGATTAAACAACACCAATTCAGCAGAGAGACTTTGCAGCTCCAATGGATTTCGCCATAAGTAGAGCAAAGATTTAACCACTGAGATGTCGATTGTAATAAGAATAGAGGAACAGACCTGGGCTTTAAATTGTAGATTTGTAAATTTATTTGGTCTTTATGCTTGTTAAGGTTAGTAGACTTGTTTTCTTAGTGGATTAAGGTCTTGCGTTGGTTATTATGATTGAGAAATGTTGAATTTGAGATTGAATGCCGGATTCTGTAAACAAATTTGGGGATTTCAGATCTGGGACAAAAATTTGGTGCAACTGAGAAAAATGGGTACAACTATGTAGGAAATTAAGAATCCAGAAATTTGGTACAACTGAGACATATGGGTACAACTATGTAGGAAATTAAGGATCCAGAAATTTGGTACAACTGAGACACATGGGTACAACTATGTTTATGAACTGCTACTAAAAAATGGAAATTGACTGTTCTCTTTCTCTTTCTTTTTCAGGTGACAATGCCAAAGACTGCAATCATACGCTTTCTTTATGATGGATACTATTCAAGTATTGGAGAAGATGTACGATGGATTTCAAGAGAAGATAAGGAAGTGTATTCTTTTCTTATGAAGACATCATCTAGTGATGTATCATATGCTAAGTTGGTTGAGAAGATATGCAGCAAGATAAAGGTAGCTGTGGCTATGAAAAATCTGAGAGTTAGTTACTTTCCCTTCTCATTCCCAAACTATAAGGGAATACCAAATTATATTCGAGATGATGAAGATGTTGTGTGTTATTTAAAGGATGTGTCTAAAGAAGGGTTTAGAAGTGTTTTGCATGTCGAAGTTACCAATAATGAAGAACAAAATCAGGGGATCGATGAAAATGAGGGGTTTGATCAAGTTTTGATAAAGGATTTGGCAACAAGAAATCTTCCAAATAATGAAGAGATTGCTCTAATTGGTGGAGCGAATGATACTGGTGGAGCAAATGATACTGGTGGAGCGAATAAAGAGATTGCTCTAATTGATGGAGTGAATAAAGAGATTGCTCTAGTTGGTGGAACGAATGGTAGTTGGTGGAACGAATGGTAGTGGTGGAACAAATTGATTTCTGATTGATGATTTTAGGAACGTTGGTGTTTGTATTTGTTCTGTTTCTGATTGAGTTGTCCTGTCTTGGTAAAACTAGGTACAACCGGTACAACTATAGTCTATTACCAAAATATAAAATTAAATTTGAAAACTTAGAACCAAAATATAAAAATTTGGTCTTTTAAGGTTACTTTGTATGTAACAACCACAAAATTTTAACATAATCCACTTCACATGTGACAAATAAATCTACACCATAGAAATCCAAATTCTTCAATAAACAACCTTAGTATTTTAGAGTTTCTTTGTATATAATGACCACAAATTATGAGATTCAAGAAATAATGGTGATTTCAAACATTTATATACAAGATGACATAGGGATTCTATTCTAATTATGTAATATCATAAGTACAACTAGAAAAAATTGATCTAGAGTGAAGAACAACTAATTTTTGTGGTTTTTAGAACAAAGAACAACTATGTTAATTTAAGTACAACTATGTACAACTGGACAACTAAATGAATTTTTGACGGCGCAAACAATTAGTTTTTATACATGTGATGTTCTTTGATGGCGCAAACAATTAGTTTTTATACATGTGATGTTCTTTGACGGCGCCAGGTGTCACAATGTAGACTTTTGACGGCGCAAAAGGACAAAATATCAGTTGTAACAGATACGTAGTTGTGCTTAACTTTACTCAGTTGTACCAGAATAATAGTAAAAAAAACAAAAAAAAAACCAAGAACATAGTTGTCCCTAGAAACACCAGTTGTACCTAAAATCAGTTGCATAATAAACACAGGATAATCCATAAACCCAAAACAAAATAACCCAAGAACATAGTTGTCCCTAGAAACACCAGTTGTACCTAAAATCAGTTGCATAATAAACACAGGATAATCCATAAACCCAAAACAAAATAACCCAAGAACATAGTTGTCCCTAGAAACACCAGTTGTACCTAAAATCAGTTGCATAATAAACACAGGATAATCCATAAACCCAAAACAAAATAACCCAAGAACATAGTTGTCCCTAGAAACACCAGTTGTACCTAAAATCAGTTGCATAATAAACACAGGATAATCCATAAACCCAAAACAAAATAACCCAAGAACATAGTTGTCCCTAGAAACACCAGTTGTACCTAAAATCAGTTGCATAATAAACACAGGATAATCCATAAACCCAAAACAAAATAACCCAAGAACATAGTTGTCCCTAGAAACACCAGTTGTACCTAAAATCAGTTACATAATAAAGGATACACAAAAGACAAGTTTGATATCCAGACAAGTTTTCAAAACTACACAAACAAATATCACTTCTTCGTTTTTTTCGCAGCCGTGAAAGGAGTAGTGATGAACTTTGACGGACGGAGCTTCCTCTTCTCTCTGGGAGCTTCATGTTCTCCTTCACCATCATCAGTTGGCTCTCTCGAAGCTTCATGTTCTCCTTCACCTTCTTCCCAACTCCTTCTTTTTCTATTTCTTCTCCTTCTCCTTCTTTTTCCATTCCTTCTTCTTCTCCTTCACCATCACCAGCTGGCTCACCTTGTCCTTCTTTTCCTCCTTCTCCTTCTTTTTCTCCTTCTCCTTCTTTTTCTATTCCTTCTCTCATCTGAACCTCAAATCCTTCTTGCATATCACTCACAGCTGGTCTCGTTCCTGTTCTTTCTCCCATCTGAATTTCAACTTTTCTTTCTTTTTCTGTTCTTGTTCCTGTATCACCAGCACTAGTTCCTTCTTTCCTCCTCCGTATCCATCTCTGTTTCCTGAAATACAAACACAATTTTACAAAGAAATTAAGTGTCACTGCATAGTTGTACCTAGTTGTAATATGTTGTACTAAACAAAATAAAAGATTGATATACTAATTACCTCCTGGTCAGAAACAAAATTTAAAAAGAAGTCTCATTATCTACATAAAACTCATACAATCTCATTACCGAAAGCAACAAGAGATAAAAACTCAAATAATCCAAATACAAAAACAAACTGAACATAAACTCCCACAAACTCAAACCCACACAATCTCACAAACTCAAAATCCAACACAAACTCAAACTCACACACACAAACTCAATCCGAAGACAAACACAAACTCACATGTTCTCGTATAAGAAATATAATGCGTTTTTAACACATTTCCCAAACACAATCCCAAACTCAAAACTCACAAAATTCATACCGTTTATCACACAATTTATAGAACTAAACCCAACAATCAGTCAAAATTAGGGATCAAAAGAAAGAAACAAAAAGAATGGCTTACAATAATCGGCAGCTGAGAGAAAACGGACAGCAAAATTCGATTTCTCACGGTGGATTTCTCCAAAGAGAAGAAGAAAGAAGATTGAGAGAAAAGAGAGGAATAAGACGAAAGAGTTTTGGGAGAAGAGAGAAGAAAAGAAGATGAAACGAGACTGATCCTCTTCTGTGGCCGTCGACCCAAGTCGGAGAAGAAGAAGACGAGAAACAAAAAAAAGAGAATGAAATTAGGGTTTTGATGGATTTGGAGATTAAAAGATCCAAAATTAATATGGATATCCGAAACTAATATGGATCTAGATCCAAAATGAGGTTGGGTCTGTAAATATGTCAAAAATCCTAAATTTAATAGTCTTTTACCAATTATCTGAACAAAAAAACATTTAAATATATATTTTTTATTAGGGGGCTTAAATAGAATGAAACTGGAGGAAGAGGGGCTAGAGAGATTTAAATCCGCCCTGGGGCAGGTATGCAATCAGATCGGAGCCGCTACACACCAGTGAAAGAAAGGGCGTTGGAGGCCTGAAACATAGGAGCTTCAAAAGGGGAGGTTGGGGGGAATCAGGGTTAGCCTCTTCAACGTCGGCTCAGCTACTCGTTGCCATGGACTTCCACTCCGGGAAGCAGAACCTCCCTGCAATTTCGCCTCTAGCTTCGGACTGAGAAGCTCATCCATCATAAGCATGTTACCAGATCTCAGAGATTGGCGGGGCTTTATAGTTGCGAGATTCTTCATAAGGCTTGTGAGAAAGAGTTGAGACGAGACGAGGGTCACCGGATTCTTCCCCCGTCATCTATCTTCGGAGGAGGATAGAGAATTGAAGCTTATCGGCGGGAGAGATGGGGTGGGGGCATACTCCTGAGATTTCCAAGATGATTGAGCAAAGGACCAAAAGAAAAGTAACAGGGAACAAACCGTGAGAGAGAAAACAGATACAAGACCAAAGTCCCGACGCCAGCGAGCCGAAGCTTCGTCTGCGTCGAAGTTGTTGAGTTTTGCGGAGTTCTCGATATTCGGGAATGGGAGAGAAAAAAAACTGCAACTATATAACTATCAGTGGATATTTAACCTTCTTTGTCCAAAAAAAAAAAGATATAAGGCAAGTGTTTTTGGAACATGTTAAAAAGAAAACAAAATGGCAAATTCGGAGGAAAACAAATTATGTCGAACCTAATTAATTCAGCTCAAGTACAGTTTAGCAATTGGAATCAAGCAAAGCAAATAACTAAAGTAAGAGCTTTTTTCATTTACAAACTAAATCTCGTTTACTTCAATAACCAAAGGGAGCGACTGTAAAAGTGAAGCAAGAAAAGAGAAAAACAAAAGCAAAGCATCCTAATCGAAACCAAACCAAACCAGACTTTTGGCACATCTGATGTATTAGTAGAGGAGACAAAAAGAACAAAAGTACATGACGAATGTGAAGTCTTGCTTTGCCTAAGAGATGTTCATAGCTTCAGCATGGTAGCTTTCGAGATCTTTGACAAGGTCCGCAGCCGACTTCTCCACCTGCTTCTTTCCGCCTCGGCCGCTTTTATTCCCTCTGCCACCACTGGAACCTCGGCCTCTACCACGAAGCCCGCCTCGACCACCTCCCTGTTGGTTTTGTTGGCTGCCACACATAAACAATATGAATAAGATGATAAACTCGATGCATCATCCGCCCATATGAATCAATGCAAGCTCCTTTTTAACACTTACGGTGCAGGGCGTCTCATAGAAGAACATGAGCCTCTTCATCTTCCTACTCTCCCACCTCTAACTCCTTGACTGCAAGAATCAGTGATCCATTCACTTCAGCACAAATGCAAAACTATTTTTTTTTTAAGAAAACAGACCAAGAGACGGCAACATACCCAATGAAGATACTCCTCTTCATCCTTCCATTCAATCCGGTTACATTAACCCGAGCTGCAACAGGAGCAGCCTCAGTACTTCCACCAAGAATCTCCAGTCTCATAGGCCTTCCATCCAAGAGTACATTGTTATAATTCTTCATAGCTAGCATTGCATCACTTCTTCTCATATACACAACTTCAGCCGAGTCCTGTATGACAATTGACACAGAACATCATATGTCAAAAATCACAGGACTACAGTAAAGAACAAATAAAACCAGAGCAAAAATAAAACAAACCTTACATTTGGACGCCCATTCCTGTCAAAGTGAATGAATATTATTTGGACGCCCATCCCTTTTCTGCTCTCCAATCTCAGCATATAGTTCCTATAAACTTTATATGATATAAATTTTTACCATTTGTTATTTGAGGAACCTAAGTATATATCAAATGATGACATTGTAGGGAGACAAGTCAATTGACCTAATCTTGACTCAAACTTTGTCACTGAAACTCTTTTCTCAAATAAAAACCACCTTTTTCTTTTTTTTTTTTTTCTTATCACTCCTTGTTAATTGTTTTCTGATGAGATATTTGGTTTTAAAACTAAAGAATCAAATCAAAACTAAACAATGCGTGACCCATTTGTAAGCTTATCTCTGTAACTACCACACAAAACATAAACCCAAAAAGCAATATCTAAAAAGCAATCGAAGAAGATGACGATAACTTCAAAATAGATAACACAAAAACCCTTTCAAGATCCAAATCCAAACCAACGAATTTGAAACGATATCGTGAAGAGATATGAGGGAGATTGAAGTTTAACAGATGAGGATGAAGAAGCATCAATTTGCTACGGAGACATCGAGGGACATTTTAGAAGTGAGAAAAAGAAGTCACAAATCAGAAAAAATATATATATATATATATTCCTTTGACAGGAAACCTAGTCGGCAAATATTATGAGTCACCAAATATTATTCTTAGGTCTATTAATCGTTTTAATTTGATTGGACATTCATTTTAACTGATGTGTCACTCTCTGCTGCTTCAGTACAAAAGCTGAGATGCGATGCTCTGAAAATAAACACTTTCTTCTTTTATTGTACTGATGATTTCTATATCATTTAAAACTTATATATAATTTGATCGATTTGATGGTAATTTTTGTCTATTAGGTTATGAGAAAATAGTGATTAAAGACACAATAGTGGACACTGGACAGATCATACTTTCGTGTATTGAGTTTTTATATTAACCCCCAAACTATATCCCCTTGATGCATGATTTTCTATGAAAACGTAAAAATATTCTTAAAAAACAATCAAAACTTTTGTAGATTCTACACTCATCAAGTTTGCAATTCAAGTTGATTATATAGGAACGAAATATTCGATATTTTCAATTAGTTGGTTAACTCTTTTTTGTTCTTTGTTTATTTTATTGGTTTACATTTGATTGATCACGATGGCAATTACAAACTTAGACCGATTCAATTTATTGAATGAAGATATGTTCTGCATTTGTAACTGAATTTTTTTATTTTTTAAAGGAGTTGCATTAATAAAATTGTCTGAACAATTTTTTTTTCTATCGCAACCTAATTCATTAAAATAATTAAAACACTCATGAAATATCTTAAACATATATCATATATCAGATATTAAGAAAAACAGACACATACAAAGTCAAGGCTTTGCCCAACATGAACGCATGTTCCACCAGAAAAGTGTGATTCAATGCATGTCTTGTTGCATTTTGCTGTTGGGAACTCTATGCAGGAACCTATCAACAGAGGCTTCCTTCCATCTATATGTTTTGTTTTTGTAGATCCTCAAACTTATATTGGTTTTAAGAAATCAGTTTAATGACAATATTATGCAATATAAACGACTATACTATGCTGATAGACTATATGCATGCGTTATTAAATAGAATACACAAACTTTTAAAGGAATTTTGCATACTTGGGATGGAGAGAACAACCAGACATAAGAACACAAGAAAAACAAATTTTCCTGATGAAGACATTTTGATCCTTTTTCTTTTGATGTGTTCTTTTGTTTGTGTGTGTTTGATATTTTTTTCGATTTTAGCATATGAAATACAAATAGTTCAAAACCTTTGACAAATGTAGAATGTTCGGATTCATGTATCCAGCTTCATTTGCTTAAACAGTAAGATGTGTTTTTGACTTTGAATACTTGTTATATTTACATTTTACACACCTTTGATTTTATGATTTAATTTGACTTTTCTGTTTTAAGTAACTAGTCTTTTTAGTAAAAGAGGAAACATTTTTTTTTTATCATTGACAGGAGGTTTTCGGTAACAATTTTCCCAATTGAGTCATTGACTTACCTTGTATTCTTTTTTAGATCATAAAAATTTTGTAAGCTATCTTAACATTTTTGGAGTACATTTTTGTGCCATCCTCTTTTTTCTCAAACGATTTCTACGGTTGCCCTCATTGTAACAAATATCAAACACACACAAACAAAAATTGAAACACACACAAATAAATGCAAGTGTAATTGTTTGCCGATCCGATCATCTTAATTACACACAAATAAACAGTTTGGGCAAACAATTACACTAATCCGATCAAGTGTAATTACACACAAATAAACACACACAAATATTTTTTTCTGATCCGATAATTTTATCATAAAATTGAAACCCAATTACACTTATCCGATATTGTTTGCTAATTGTTAAGGTAGGAGAAGAAACAGATCCGACTAATAAATGCAAAATATATGTATACACGGATATATATATATATATATATATATATATGTCCCAAAATAAACGAAAACGGAAATCTAATTAAAATAAATACTAATAATATGCAGTTAATCAAACATAATCTCATCAAATCAAATCATGACGGTAAACATCCCAAAAATATAGCTTAAACTATCAAACTATATAGTAACGTATGTTAGTTGCTCGGTTATCGGATTTAACGCATGTATTTCTTGGCTTGGTCAACAAAACTTAATGTTTAAAAAAGATAGTCAACGAAAGTTGATGTTTTAAATGGTCTACAACAAAGTTCATGGTTTAAATGGCCACAATTTGAAAGTTCATGGTTTAAATGACATTTTCCCACAATATATTGCAAACTTGATAATCAAGACTTTTAATCGTATTGTAGTAACAAAACCCTATCATAAACTCAACCATTACATATATGTCATTCCCATCGTCAATCAAATATATCACCAAACCAAATCCTTCACCGTCTTCCAAACACGGTGGCTGTTGCATTTGCCTATCTAAGAGAAATATGTCCTTACAAAACAGCATGAGTTCATATTAGAGTTTTTTTAACAATTCTACCATATTCAAAAAACTTTCTTATTGATTCTACCACATTTAATAACTGTTTTTCAGAACTACCACAAGCAGAACTTAAAAAGACTAAAATAACCCTTATCTTCTTCCTTCCTTTAACCATTTAAAAATGATTTTATAAATTCTAGTTTTTTTTTGTCAAGTCTTCTCTACTTTTGTCAGACCAAATTAAAAATAATAGTTCAAACAACACTCAACGCTTTATTCTTCCATTAAGTCTCTCTCCAAATTCAGAAAATCCAAACAATTGTTTTCAACCTTTTTTTTCCAAACATCCAAACAACGGTTAAAACTATGAAGGACTCTGTCCACTTGTTTTTTTAAAAAAAAAATGTTTTGACTTTTTCTATCAACTTTTCTGTGGACAATAGTTTCAGTATGATATGTTTTGTCTATTAATTGTTTTTTGTCCCCTTAATTAACATTAGTTTTTAGATTCAAGTTTGACAATTAATTGTCCACAATAACTTGTCCTCCATATATATAAATGTGTGGACAAGTTACTAAAATATATGAATTAGGAAAATATATATTTTTCTGCTTGGACCAATTTTTGTTGTTCTCCAATCTTTCCTTTGTTTTTTAGATTCAGTATTTGTAGTCAACTTAGCAGATTTTATTGTCCACTCATTATATACAAGTGTGGACAACTGTGGTAACAATATTGCTGCGTAGACAACTACAATAGTTAACATTCACAACTTGTCCATTTCAAAATAATACTAAAATCTAGTGGACAATTAATCAATTAATTGTCCACAATATAGTATATTGTCCTTCATGACCAGACCATGACATATATTAAGATTTAATTTTTATTTTATAAACCAGTTACAACTCATTTACTGCTCACCCGTCCACAATAAATGCCAATACAGTCATAGTACAATATGACAGCATGTTCAGTTTTGTGGTCATAAAAAAAATACACAATTAATTCTAATTTTCCACTACAAAACAAGAGGGTATTTACGTCATTCTACATGTCAATTGTGGTAGAATAGAAAATGAGTTTTAGATTGTGGTATATTTGAAAAGTTTATATCCAAATGTGGTACTTTTGACTAAATTCCCTTCAGATTAAGTTCTATAGATTGATGATTGTTGCAGTCAATTGAGGAAGATGATTTACATCGACATAGTGAATGATATTACCTGAATTTTTCTCTTACAGTAGTAGTAATCTTCCGATTCATCATCAAAATTATAGCTCGGGTCAACAATTCTGGATTGTTGAGTCATGTAACTAAAGAAAACGATCGGATTTGTCCAGAAAAAAAAACGATCGGAAAAGAGAATGGATTTGAAAGAACACAAAAAAAACCTTCAGTCCAATCCATTAGATAACCTTCATTTACAAATTACATTAGAAGCCCAAACCGTTTTAATTAACCTTCATACACAACCAATTCACCACAATAATTTTACGAACATGTTGGTGCCAAATTTTAAAATTACTAACATCATATTAGTATATATAATAATTTGTAAACTTATTGGTTGATTTGCATTAATCACAAATCGTGGAGTTATCTGTTGGGGATAATTCACCACCGTTTTGGTTTCTCCTTATTGGTTGATTTGCATTAATTATTATTTTTTCTTTTTCATTTTACTTTTTTTTTTCCAACCAAACATTAATTAAATTAAAAGATAACTCCAAGATTGGTTGCCCAAACCGGACGAAAAGAGTTTACAAAGGAATTTTTCGAAAATAAAGATCTTGAAGAACGGGCTAGACAATCTGCCCTTATGTTGAACTCTCGAGTGATCCTGGTCAGGGAGAAGGAAGGAAAGCGTGATCTGAGCAAAAATAACTCCTCCAACAGATTAAAATAAGCTGGCCAATCATCAGGCGTCTGCACCATCGTCACCAATTCTGCACAATCTGTCTCGAAGCTCTGGCAGATAACTCCCGCCGCCAATAGCGACTCCATAGCCCAGATCAAGGCTTGTAGCTCTGCATGTAAGGATGTAGGACCGCGCCTCTGACTCCGTGCTCCCAGAAGAAGCGTCGAATCTTCATCACTACAACACCACCACCCCAGACCCTGCAGAGGATTCATAGTGATAATAATTAAATGTGATGGTGATTAAGTTTACAAATTTAATCAATTCATAGTCAATAAATTTTCCCCAATACATAACTCCACGATTTCCATTTATATTTTTTCCTTTGTCATAACTCTAAAAATATCCTACTATTTGCTTTTAATTTTCTCTTTTGTCATAACTCCAAGAATATTCATATGTTTTAAAAAAATATAACTCCTTATATGGATAGTCAACCACCTCTCTTTTGTATGATTCCATTTATGGATAGTCAAAAAACGTAACACTTTCTACATTCCCAAAATTCAGCAATAAATTAGAATCAACTCTCACACTTTTTTTTTTCTAAATTGTAATCATTTTTCATCCTATAAATACTCATTCTTTCATTTTCTCATTTTCTCATCTCTTCCACTCTATCTTAAATATTTTTTTTTTGTTCTTTTTGTTGTTTCTTTCATTCTCTCATTTTTTCATTCTCTTCCACTCTATCTTAAAAATTGTGTTTTTTTTTGTGCTTTTTGTTGTTGTATGTGTTAGAAAACTAAATTAAATATCATTGTAAAAGTTTAATTCTAAATTTTAATTTTAGAGACTATATGATATGTATCTTATATTGTTTTTGCTTTTTTGAAGATCCATATCTTGTCTATTTTAGTTTCATCATCTTATAAGTAATCATTCTTTCATCCTCCTCTACTATATTCATGTATCTTAAATATTTTAGAGACTATATGATATGTATCTTATATTGTTTTTGATTCTTTGTTTTAATGTATTTCTTCCATCCTTCTTTGTCTTCTTATTATTTTTAATTTTTAATTACATACATATAATAAAATTTTGGTAGCTGTAAAAAACTATTATCGATGCAGATTCAACAATACTAATTTCGATCTAAGCTCAATGAGGGAATCACGCTAAAGAAATAATCTTCATTCATGTATATTTATTTTATTTTAAAAAATATGCATTGTTTTAACAAAATAAACTATTATAATAAAATTATTAACTCAATTTTTTTAACTCTCTCTTACCTCCAAAAAATTTGTATTACATTTTTTTTGTATACTCATCATTATATTTAGTTTTATTGATCCAAATTATACTTATATAAAGATCATTATAATGTTGATTTAATTCAAAAAAATTAATTTAATGATTTCCTATATAAAAACAATCTGATATTTCATTTCCAAAATTTTACTACAAAGAGGAAATCATGAATTTAACCTAGCTATATGGCTTAAATTAAGATGAATCTAAAAGAGATAAAGAATGAAATTAATCTTTGGGATTTTTTTATTGCATTTCATATGATTTATAAGGTTTCTCTCTCTCTTTATTGGTCCATTTAGCATTTAATTTCTAAAAAAATAATATTTATTTTTAATTAAATAAAAATGTAATAATGTACATTAATCTATACTTTTAATCCACATTTTACTACTAAATTGTAACTGAAATTACATAAATTATGAATTGATTATTTTTACTATTCATTTTCATTCAAACACACTATAAATTATAATTGTAACTCTTCTAATTAAATAATTTTAGAAATGTAACTTGTATCCCTTAAAATCCTAAATATAATTATTCTCACATCATCATCCACCATATCTCAAATTCTAAATATTTTCTTTGTTGTGTTTATGTTCTTGTATGGGTTCAAAACTCATGGTAAGAGTGTGATTATATGTTTTGTTAGATTTATCTTATTTTTGTTCAATTTTATTTCTTTGTTTTTATGTATTTCTTCCTTCCTTCTTTCTCTTCTTATTATCTTCAATTTTCAAGTTCATATATATAATAAAATTTTGGTGGCTGTAAAAAAAATTATCGATGCAGATTCAACAACACTAATTTCAATCAAAGCCCAATGAGGGAATCAAGCTAAAAAAAATATCTTCATTCATATATATATATATATATAGATATATATATATATATATTTTAAAGTATGCAATGTTTTAGCAAAATAAACTATTATAATAGAATTATTAAATACAATTTGATATTCCATTTCCAAAATTTTACTACAAAGAGGAAATCATTAGAATTTAACCTAGCAATATAGCTTAAATTAATGTGAATATAAAATAGATTAAAATTAAATTAATCTTTGGGATTTTTAGTGCATTTCATATGATTTTATAGGAAATATATGAATTTGTTAGAAATGCAATTTAACTATTAAATGCTTTAGGTAAATTTTGAATATCATAGTAAATTTTTATTTTTATCATTAAAAATATTTTTTAAATAACTGGTATATTTTTATATTGTATAATATGAATAAATAAAGTGTATTATTGACATTTAAGAAATTTGTTTGTTATATATGTTTTTAGGAAGAATTTCAAAAATACGTCTCTTTCAATACCACTTTTCAGAAATAACATTTTAAAAAACTTTATTAAAAAAATCTTCTAAGAAAATTCTCATAGTTTTATGATTATTATATAACTTAAAATGAATTAACATAACTAATACACTACACGCATATGCGCGAGATATTATCTAGTAACATTAAAAGATATACTGAACCAACATGCTATTTATTAACTTATAAAATTATACCGACTTCAAATTATTATACCAAATTCATCGACCTATTCTATCTACCTATTCTTTTTTTTTCTTTTTATTTTTGGCAAACCAAACACTTTCATTAATTAGAATTAGGTCCTTACACTTAAGGGATTTCGGAGAGCAGCCTTGGATAAAGCATCTGCCTCTTTGTTTTTCCCTCTCGGTACAAATCGAAATCGAATTTCAAAAAAATAAGAATAGATAGTCAGGATATCGTGTTGAATCCCGAGGAGCTCCTTCTGTCGAGTTCCAGAATTAATGGCTTCAATAAGTTGAGATGAGTCTGAAGCTACAGAGAGTTTCGTGAAACCTAGGGTCAGCGCATGACGCAAGGCACAGATCATTGCAAGTCCTTCCGCCATCAACGATGATCCTATATGAGATGAGGTGGTGGATTCTGGTACTTTGATTCCCGATTTGTGGTTGAAGAAGATCCATCCCAATCCCGCTTTACGGGATCCCAAGTCCCAAGCCGCATCCATGTGGAGATTCATGCAATCTGATCCCTCTACGGGGATGTTCCCTTTTGCTCGGGCTTGTTTTGGTTTTGGGGAAAGCGTTTGAGCATTCTGCCATTCTCTTCCTAATGTGATTGCCGCGGATAGAGTATCCCTCGGTGAATCATGTCTCTTGGAGAACAGTTTGTTGTTTTGCTCCTTCCAGATCTTCTAAAGAATCTAAGGGTGGAGAGGGCCTTGTCCCACCCCTGAGGGTGGCAATGTAATGGTGTTATGGAGGCATTCAATGCCCTCTCTAGCGGTTTGTGAATCGGTGTGGGTTCAAAGGTTCCTTCAGTGGGGCAAGTCTCCAGACTTCTTTAGCAAAATCACAGGAAAAGAAGAGGTGGAGAGTGGACTCAAGGTTGCCACAGAAAGGACAGTTTGCCTCAATGTTTATTCTTCGTCTCCTCAGATTTTCTCCCACCGGTAAGGCATCTCTCATCATTTTCCACAAGAATAACTTTAGCTTTGGTGAGCAATGTGATTTCCATATGTGGAGGTTCCAGCTAAACCCGTTAGTGAAATCTTGCAGGGGTCCATTATCTTGGTCGTGAACCAAGCTCTCATAGTATCCGGATTTAGCAGAGTAGATTCCAGAGGACGTTGTACTCGGTTTGATCTCCAAGATTTGGCTAACATATCCTGGGAGGGTTTCCTGAATTTTTTCTATATCCCATTCCATGGTGGTGGGAGATAGTAATCTTGCAACAGTAAGGTTCGCAGTATCTTGCGGCGGTGGTCCCATAGGATTTATTGGGGAGGTAAGGGAGATCTAGCCCTGGGCAAAAAATCCTGATCCGAGGACCCAAACCGGAACCGACCCGAAAAAACCCAAGAATTTCGGATTTGGATTTTGCCATTTACTCGATTGGGTCCTGTATGTGAAGACCCGTGGGTATCGGTTCGGTTTCGGGTTTTACCCGATACCCGAACAGGTAAACCGAAAAACCGAAAATTTTAATTAAGAGAAAGGGGATTTAGGGTTCTACTTCTACCATTCAATTCCATCGACCTTTCAGTTTCTTTCTCGGTACTCGACAGTCGACTCTCTCTTTTAATTTTTTCCATCCTTTATATGTAACATCGAGATAATATTGAAAACATAAAGCTGGAAACCGTAACTAAGATCTGTGTGCCTTCTTCTCCACCTTCTGCTTTGTCGAGAGTCCAATCAGAGGTAAGGTTTACTACTTTACTCTGTAGTTTGCACTTCGATTGGTCGAGTTCATATAGCTGTATATGTACTTCGATTTGGTCGAGTTCTGGGTTGGGAATTTGGGGTTGTGATACTCTGATGTAGTTCTGTATATGTACTTCGATTTGGTCGATTTGCTCGAGTTTTGTATATGTAATTGGTCGAGTTCAAGAATTAGCTGTCTTTGTACTTCGATTTGGTCGAGTTCTGGGTTGGGGACCTGGGGTATTGATCATATTCTGGTGTAGTTCTGTATATGTAATTTGATTTTGTCGATTTGGTCGAGCTCTGTATATGTACTTAGAATTGTCTCATGATCGGCAGCAGTTCTTGATTATCACCGTCTGTTTTTCAATTTTTTTGTAGAGTTGTAAACCGTAACTAAGATAGAGAGTAGTAATGCTTGAGTTTCTGTCTTATCTAGTAAACTCATGTCATTGCTCATGTCATTGCCCTTTGTTGTTTTATCTAGTAAACTCATGTCAGTGCTCTAGTTTATGAGTTTCTGTCTTCTTAGTTTTAGTTCTAAGTTCTGACAAAGGGTTTTTTTTGAATGTTTGATGTAGATGGCGTCTTGTGATAATCGAACAGGGACAGACAATGATTCGATGGAGGTTGAAAGTGAAACTAACGATGATGAATTAGAGGGGACAGATATTGATGAGGTTGAGACACCTAGTTCTGGTAAGACTCGTAAGAAAAAAGGGAAAGAAGCTGAAGGAGTTAGTAAAGCAAAAAATAAGGGAAGGTCGTATGTTTGGCAACATTTCACCAGAGTTGAAAAGAAGAAAAACAAGTGTAGTTGCAATTATTGTGGAAGAGAATTGGGTTGTGCAACCAAGTCTGGAACTTCTACTCTAAGGAAACATGTTGAGAAGACATGCAAGGCATATAAGGTATGGCTAAGTGCTAATAAAGATAATGTTCAATCTGTTTTAACTCCTGATGGTGTTGGTGGTAACATTAGAGTGAGTAAGGTCAGTGAGGCAGTGTTTAGAGAAGCTACTAATGAGATGTTGGTTCTAGCTGAGTTACCACTAGCTTTCGTTGAGTGCTTAGCTTGGAGGCATTTATGTTCTAAAGTTCAGCTGTATAAACCGCATTCTAGGAGAACGGCTACAAGATATATTGTCGAGACTTATGTGAAAAATAAGGCATTGATAAAAAAAATTCTTGAGCACAACAAACAGAGATTGTCTTTGACTACAGATATATGGGTTGCTCCCACTACTGGAGCTAGTTATATGGTAATAACAGCTCATTTTGTTGATGATATGTGGAGATTAAGGAAGATGATCATAGGATTTAAGAATGATTCTGATCATGAGGGTGGAACAATTAGTAACTGTCTTATGGATTGTTTGGAAGAGTGGGGCATACAGAGAATATTTTGCATCACTATTGACAACGCTACAGCTAACACTTCAGCTATGACTAAGTTCAAGACAGCATTTCTGGATAAGTATGGAAGTGATGCATTGATACTGAAAGGTGAATATTTGCATTTGAGATGTGCTACTCACATACTGAATCTGGTTGTAAAGGAAGGATTGCGTGATATAAGTAGCAGCGTGGAGGCTGTTCGCAATGGAATACACTATGCAAGTTCTACATCGAATAGGCTCAAGGCCTTTGATTTTCGGGTGGAATCGGGAAAACTTAGAAGGGGTAGCATGCCTTTAGATGTGAAGACCAGATGGAATTCTACCTATCTCATGATAGAACAAGCTCTAAAATTCAGAGTTGCATTTGAGAGGATGGAGGCTGAAGATAAACCATACAATGACTACTTTTAGGAGAAAGTGGATGGACATAAAAGAGTTGGGCCAGCATTGAAATCGGATTTGGATTCAGTTGAGAGGTTTGCTCAAATTCTTGGCATCTTTTATAAGTCTACATTGGTTCTTTCAGCTTCTACAACTGTTGCTGCTCATAAACTCTATAATGAGATAGTTTCTGTTATGAGAAACATTACCATTTTAGGCACAACAGGAGATGATGATGACATGCATAAGAAAGCGACATCCATGTTCGCAAAGCTGGAGAAGTACTGGAGTCCATTTGGTGATAAGGTTGAGATGAACAGAATTGTGATGGTAGCAAGTGTGTTTGACCCAAGGAAGAAAATGAAGTTTCTTGAGCTATGTTTTGATAGGCTTTACGGTAAAAGCAGTGCAGAGTCTGCTCATCTGTCTGATTCAGTGAAGAATATCTTGAAAGATTTGTATGATGAGTATACCAGAGCCAGTTTGTTGAATAAAAGTAGTGAAGGGTCATCTTCTCATTCATGGTCTGCGGCTCAAGATCAGTTTGATACTGATATGAATGAAAGACGAGCTCCTGTTGGATATGAGGATATGGCTGAGATCTTCGATGATATGGTGAAAGAAACGGGGATTCATACTTCTTCTAATGAGTTGGAAGTGTATTTGAAAGAGGATGTGGAGACTTCAAATATTCTAAAAGGTTCAGAGTATGATTTGTTATCATGGTGGAGGGTCAACAGTGGGAAGTATCCTGTTCTATCATTGATAGCTAAGGATATACTTGCAATGCAAGTGTCTTCAGTAGTACCAGAATCTGCTTTTAGTACAAGTGGTAGAGTTTTGGATCCAAGCAGAAGTTGTTTGGCACATTATATGATTGAAGTGTTGATGTGTACTGAACAGTGGCTGAAATGTGAGATTCATATCAATGACAAAGGAGTCTCAGCCGTTCAACAACTTCTTTCTGAAATTGAGTTGCAAGATGATCTTATGAGAGGTACTTTTTTTTCTTTTAGTTCAGTTTTAATCTCTTAAATCTTAATAATGTTCGATTGATTTCTATTTTCTAACATTATGTCTTCTTCGATTTTCTACAGAGTTTGAACCTGATTTCAAAGCCTGAAAGATCAGTAGAGTGACTGATTGAGGGAGTGAGCTATTGAGGTATTTCTCTATGAATGACTCGGCCATAAATTGTTTTCTTAGTCAATTAGCCAATTGATTGATATTGTTCTGTGTTTTTTATTGTATTAGGTCCAGAAGGAGAGCAAAACCAAGCCATCATTGTGTTTTTGTTTTCCAGTTTCCTACTACTTATTTGTTTTAATGTCATGACTTATGAGTCATTAGACTTGGATTTGTTGTTTTGGCAAGAACTTGAAAACTCTTCTTTAATTTCTACTATCTAGTACTCTTTCTATTATGTATTTGTTGTATGACTTGGAATGTTGGATTTCATGGATAGATTTGGATTCTATTATGATATTAACGATTGAGAATTGTGTCAAATTTGCAGAACTAGGTGCTTGTATTGGTGAAAGACGTTTACTAGTCTTGGGTATAATGTCGAATTTTCGGTTTTCGGGTAGAAATTAGAGTATTTGGGTAGAAAATAAGAGAATTCGGGTAGCCATAACCCGAACCGATAGAGAACCGATTTTTTCGGGTTTTCTCCGGGTATTATAATTCTTATCCGAACCCGAGAAGACCCGACCCGAACCGGAACCAAATTTTTGGGTTTACCCTATTGGGTCCTATACTCGTATACCCGAAAAACCGAACCCGATCGGGTTTTACCCGAACCCAAACCCGATACCCAAATGCCCAGGGCTAGGGAGATCCAAGGCTCTTCCCAGATAAGTGTATCCTTTCCATTACCTACTATCTTTCCCAATTGTGATTTCAGGAGATCCTTCCCGATTAGTCCTCTCCAACCATGGGAGGAGGAAGCGGGAGCCACACTATCAAGAAATGGAGTGGAGTGGCAGTACTTACCTATGAGTACTCTTGCCAGGAGGCACTCAAGATTGGTGAGGATTCTCCAGCTGATCTTAGCTAGGAGGGCATCATTAAAGCTCTGTAGGTCTCTAAAACCAAGTCCCCCTTCTCCTTTTGTTCTTGTAAGTTTATTCCAAGCTACCCAACATATTTTCTTTTTCTCCATATTTTCATCCCACCAGAACCGTGTTAACACCGATTGTATACGTCTGTACATGGAGTTGGGAAGTTTTAAACACGACATAGAGTATGTTAGCATGGCTGCTAGCACTGATTTCAGTAAAGTTATCTTCCCAGATGCTGAGAGATAGCGGGTTGACCAACTGCACGCTCGTTGTCGGATCCTATCCATTATGCTAGTGAATAGGTCGTTCTTCTTCCTGCCAAACAGTTCAGGTAAACCAAGGTACTTCCCTACACCACCTTCCTTCTGGATGCCCAGTTGTGTTTTAATTCGCTCTTTTGTCTCCCTTGGGGTTTTTGCAGAGAAAGTTATGGCCGATTTATCGGCATTGATCTTCTGCCCTGATGCTTCTTCATACTGTTGGAGGATTTGCAACAGCGTTTGGCATTTAAGTTCATCGGTCTTGCAGAAGAACATAGTGTCATAGCAAAAAGTAAGTGGTTGATTCTCGGGCTCTGTTTTCCAACCTTTATGCCTGTGAGTTTGTTTTCTCTCTGTGCTTTTTGGCAAAGTCCTGTCAATACTTCACTGCAGAGAATGAATAGATACGAGGAGAGTGGATCTCCCTGTCGTATTCCTCTCGGGGAAGCACCATTCCTTGAGCAGAGCCATTCACCAGGTAAGAGTATCTTACAGTTGTGACGCATTGCATAGTCCAGTTGATCCAAATCTCATGAAAACCCATCCTTTCGAGTACTGCGTTGATGAATTGCCATTCGATTCTATCATATGTTTTACTCATGTCTGTTTTCACAACCATGTAGCATCTTTGTTTTGCAGTTGAGGAGTGGAGGACTTCATGCGTAATGAGGACATTGTCAGATATCGCTCGTTGGGGAACAAAGGTGGATTGGTTCTCTGCAACCATTGTATGCAGGATGGGTTGTAGCCTTTTGGTAATGATTTTAGATATGATCTTATAGTAGACTGTGCATAGGGCTATTGGTCTGTATTCAGCCATCTTCTTAGGACTCTTTATCTTTGGTATCAATCTAATATGAGTGTTATTGATATTATCTGGCAGGATACCCGAGCTAAAGAAGTTTTGGATTTCTGATATGATCTGAGGACCTACTGTGCTCCAGTTTGATTGGAAGAAACTGGCTGAGAAACCATCTGAGCCTGGTGCTTTGTCCGGGTGGATAGAAAAGCATGCTGCTCTAATTTCCTCCGGCAAAGGTATGGTGATTAACTCTACATTAGTTTCCTCTGAGATTCGGTGATTTATGGCTTCCTCAACAGTTGTATTGTTCCCGGTTCCAATAGACTTAAAGAGGTTGTGGTAGTACTCCGTGATGGTGTCTAGGATTCGCTTTTCTTCATACCTAGCATGTCCCTTATCATCCTCTAACACCAAAAACTTATTCACAGTCTTTCTTCCTTTTGTAATGGCGTGGAAGTATCCCATGTTTCTATCTCCCAGTGTAAGCCACAATTGCCTGCTGCGTTGCTTCCAGAACTCTTCTTCGGCCTTGTACGCCTGTTCAAGTTCATCATTTATTAGAGCCAACTGCATTGGGCTTGATTCTTGACTAGTCATGAGTTCTTCCAGCTTTTTCTGTGCCATCACAATTTGTTGTTGACTATTCTGGTGGTGCTTTTTTGACCATCGGATGATGGCTTTCTGGCAGCGATTGATCTTTACTTCGACTTCCTCAGGTTCTTCCGGTTTCCATTGGTTCTGGATTAGTTGTTTACTTCTTTGTTTTGCCTTAACCTTCTGTCATATCGAAATACACCCTTTTTCCTTCTATAGTGCAGGCTAAAGTAAGTCACTAGTGGCCTATGATCGGAGCTTTCGAAATTTAAATATTCAGCACGTCCTGAAGGATATGCTTTTGCCCACGAGTTATTTGACATAGCTCTATCCAACCGACAAAGAACTAAGTGATCGTGTCTTTTGCCTCGCCATGATAGAAAATTCCCCGCGTGTTGAATATCAAAGAGGTCACACTCTGACATGAAAGTGCGCATATCAATGAAGGATCCCTCTGCTCTGATAGGTCCACCTTGCTTTTCTCTTGAATCAATCATATCATTAAAATCCCAAGTGAGGTACCATGGTTCTTCTCTGGTTTTTCCAAAGGTAGAGATTTGATCCCATATAGCCTTTCTCTTTGATTTATCAGGTTCTCCATACACAAATGTGGCAAAAAAGGATTTACCTTCTGCCTTTATGTAGTTGTCTATATAGTTGGTGCAGACTTGTAGTATCTCGACCTCTAGATGTTGGTGCCAAAGCATGGCTAGTCCACCCCCTCCCGGAGAGTGAGGTGAAACAAGTTTCATTGCTCAGTAGTTTAGGTTTTGCAGTTTTTTTAGAACAAAGTCATCAGCATTCTTTGTCTCCATGAGAAAAATTATATCCGGAGAGATTTTTTTTAACTTGTCTATTGTTACCGGAAAAGAAAAAAAAAGTTAGCCTATAGATTGAATGTTTACACTGATATCAACAATAACAATTTTTAGTTGGGACAGAAAAAATAGTTTCTTAAAACATACTGTATTAAGCTGAACTTGGCTTACAAAGAGAACAACCAGAAAAAGTATATACGAAAATAACCCGCACAAAATAGAAACTTATCGTCTATAACACCAATTATACTCGGCCATTCAGCGAATTGACAGATGTTGCGATCGCCACACTATTGTCAGTCACTATGCTTAATTGTCAATTGCAACAGCACAAAATGAAAAATAAAATAAAAAGTGTAATGTTGATAAAAAAAAANGATCAGTCATAGTATACAGGGATATATAGCTCCTGTCCAAAATCCGGACTCCATCCAGCAAGATATGATAGTTATTGGGAGGAAATAGCTCCTTTTATGCAAATTGACAGATGTTGCGATCGCCATACTATTGTTAGTCACTATGCTTAATTGTTGTCAATTGCAACAGCACAAAATGAAAAATAACGGC
Organism: Camelina sativa; assembly: GCF_000633955.1. Taxonomy (NCBI): domain Eukaryota; kingdom Viridiplantae; phylum Streptophyta; class Magnoliopsida; order Brassicales; family Brassicaceae; genus Camelina; species Camelina sativa. The sequence goes on from NC_025701.1 coordinate 22,390,602, forward strand.
AAACGAGCTTTTCCCATTTCTTTTTTCTTACTTGCAAGGCAAGGAAGAAAGCAATCAATAAAGTGTATGTCCCCCGCACAAGTTTCCAATAACATTATCATACAAACAACAACAACAACAACAACAACAAAAAATCATATCGTGGCAAATATAGGACCGGATCAAAAACCGGTTTTCAGAGTTGCGGCCAAGACGCAGATCGCTTGATAACAGGTTTCATGAGTTTGTCTTCTTCAAGAGAGATCATACCAATGTGTGAAGGGTCTTCTAGCAACATTTTAGCCACTAAGTAACCTGCGATAGACCAAGTTTGGTATTTCCTTGCCTGTTTTCCAACGTACCTTCCGAGCTTACCGTCGTAATACTCCGGCCAGCAGTCTCTGTGAAGACGCGATTCTATGAGGTCAACCGCGCGTCTTGCGATCTGCGGTCTCCCTGTCTTAATGCACGCTGCCGTTAGCTGCCAAAGCAGAACTGCACATTGAGCAAAGAAACACAAAAAAGGCGGTCAGAATCAACTATTCGGATTGTATTGAAAATTACAATCAATATATCCAACATTTCAAAACAAAATATATCAAAGGGTTGCCNAAAAAAAAAAAAAAAAAAAAAAAAAAAAAAAAAAAAAAAAAAAAAAAAAAAAAGCAGTCGTAGGACATAAAAGTTGAACCGAACTGAAATACCTCGAAACAAAAATAATGAAATAAAAACCGGACAAATGTTATGTAAAACTGAAATGAAAACCGAACAAGCGAGATATGAAATGTCTTATGCAAAACTGAAATCAAAGGAAAGAAAATAGACCTGGCCAAGATCCACCATTGTGGTAGCTCCATCGTGTGTTCTTGGGGTCACAGCCAGTGACGATACGCCACTCGTGGCCCTCGAGGCATGGATAACAAATCTTGAGGGGCATCTCACCTACAAGCTCTGCCCAACGGTGCTCAAGGAGGTCCATAATGGCCATGGATTGATCTGGAGTGGCCAATGAAGAGAGTATGGAAACACAATTGCCCAGTGCAAACCACCTGAAATCCATATGGGCAGGTCCTACGTTCCCCACAAAGTAGCCTCCCCGAAGAGGCATGAAGTCGAAAACCCACTCCGGTATGGAATCCGGCATCACATTGAACTTGTTCACCGCTGTGTGCGAGTATTCCTCTGTTTTGAACCTTTATAGAAAAATTTTGTATGAGCTTTTACTCAACTTTTGAGGATGTATATATATCATCTAAAGCATATATAGTATACCTGTAAATATCATTGAGGTTCTGGTGATCGAGCCAGAAGTAACTGCGCATATGGAAGCTCAAGGCGTGAAGTCTCTTAACGATCTTCTCAATGCACTCTCTGCCATCTCCGTCCGGCTTTAACATCGACAAGGCAGATCTCAGAGCCATGAAGAACAATGCTTGGATCTCAATTGGATACCCATAAACACCCTTCAAATTCAAAACCAGACCAAAAAAAAATCAAATTTTGATAACCAATCATAAATATATTAATGCGATCTAAGATTGATCAAAGATGTCCTTAGTTACCATTCTCCGATCAATCATGGAGCATCCATCAGCACAAAGCAGCGTGGGGAATGTGTCAAACCCTTCAGCCAAGCACAAAGACAGGATCAGTTTCATTCCCTTTTGACATTCTGGTGTCTCAGAGAGAGTCAAATCTCCAGTAGATTTGGTGTAAGCACGGAGAAGGATAATCCACCAAAACCCTGAATCTACAGGAGCCACACGTCCAATGGCGCTTTCACCAAAATCTGCAACAATGTTATCCGTTTCTCTGATAGGATCGTGAAGCACCTTAAAGCTAGCAGGCATCACACCTTCTCCTAGCTTGAACCTGTCCACACGTTTCTCCCAACCTTGAAGCTGAAGTGTCTTAAGCAAGAAGTGTTTCACTATATCCGGTTCACCATTCATCAGAAACGCCAGCGCACTCGGTACAAAGTCCCTCACAAACACCTACAAACAACCAAAAAAGATCAAAACTTTGTTTAGCCAATCCAACGAATTACAAATCAATTATTCCAAAGATCAAAACTTTGTATATGATATTTACCTGATCGTAGTTCAAGACCTCGTCAGTGGTATTATCAACAGCTGCAAGAGTACCAACGGGTTGACCACGGAAGAAGACCATAGATCTCCTTAAAGCCTCCCAAGCCTCAGCCATCATAGGATGAGGTTCAAAAGAGTTTCTAGCAGAAGAAAGAGGCGTGTCAAGCACCGATCTACCTCTAGGAGAATCGTGCATACCGTCATGTCTACTGTAACCAGTCGAGAGCTCACTCATGGACCTCTCATCAAAAGATCTCTTCCTCTCAATCTTCAATCTCGGTTTATCCAAAGCTCGAGTCAGATCAAGATCATCCATCTCAGATAAAGAACAGTGTGAACCCACAGCTCTTAATCCAACACCTTCCATCTCAAGTTGTTTTAATTCGTAATCACACTCTAAACCAAGATCTAATCAAATTTTTAAAAAAAAAAAAAAAAAAAAATTATAACATTAGTTGACTCTTTAAATCTTGATGTAACCCCTAATCCTAAAAAAATAAATAATTAAACTCTTCGAGTTGTGTTATGTTGTGTTGTTGGAACACGCGAAATTA
>NC_025701.1:22393742-22395559 GCF_000633955.1 Camelina sativa
ACACGTCCAATGGCGCTTTCACCAAAATCTGCAACAATGTTATCCGTTTCTCTGATAGGATCGTGAAGCACCTTAAAGCTAGCAGGCATCACACCTTCTCCTAGCTTGAACCTGTCCACACGTTTCTCCCAACCTTGAAGCTGAAGTGTCTTAAGCAAGAAGTGTTTCACTATATCCGGTTCACCATTCATCAGAAACGCCAGCGCACTCGGTACAAAGTCCCTCACAAACACCTACAAAACAACCAAAAGATCAAAACTTTGTTTAGCCAATCCAACGAATTACCCAATCAAAGATGAAAACTTTGTATTTGATTGTTACCTGATCGTAGTTCAAGACCTCGTCAGTGGTATTATCAACAGCTGCAAGAGTACCAACGGGTTGGCCGCGGAAGAAGACCATAGATCTCCTCAAAGCCTCCCAAGCCTCAGCCATCATAGGATGAGGCTCAAAAGAGTTTCTAGCAGAAGAAAGAGGCGTGTCAAGCACCGATCTACCTCTAGGAGAATCGTGCATACCGTCATGTCTACTGTAACCAGTCGAGAGCTCACTCATGGACCTCTCATCAAAAGATCTCTTCCTCTCAATCTTCAATCTCGGTTTATCCAAAGCTCGAGTCAGATCAAGATCATCCATCTCAGATAAAGAACAGTGTGAACCCACAGCTCTTAATCCAACACCTTCCATCTCAAGTTTTTTTTTTAATTCGTAATCACACTCTAAACCAAGATCTAATCAAATTTAAAAAAATTATAACATTAGTTGACTCTTTAAATCTTGATGTAACCCCTAATCCTAAAAAAATAAATAATTAAACTCTTCGAGTTGTGTTATGTTGTGTTGTTGGAACACGCGAAATTAACTTATCATGAAATTGTTAGATGCAATGTGTTACACGGATTTATGCGAATAAAAACTATGCCTTAAAAAGCTAAATCTTATTCCAAATCGTATAAATGAAAACATAAACAGATCAAGATCCATAACAAGAGTCAAACTTTAAAATAAAGCTACATAGACCAGAACTAAATCATTCGCGAAGGAAAAGAAAGAAAAAAAAAAAAACAGATCTAAAATCTACCAAACGAAATCTTAAAAAAAAAAAAAAAAGTGAGAGACAAACCTCCGGCGTAGTGTAACTGAAAAAGTCGTCGGCGGCGGCGGTGGAGGCGGAGGAGGAAGAGGAAGAGAAGATGATCTCCGTCGTGAAATGAGGAGAAGAGACGGAGAGATTTATAGAAAGGGAAGAAGAAAGGAAAAAAAGGAAAAAAAAAAGGTAAGAGGGAAGAAGCTGTTATTTATAACGACGGAGGAAACGGAACGCTTTAACGGTGACTGGTAAATTGAAGACGAGAATTTAAGTTTACCTGTTATATCCGGTCAAAAAGGTATACTTGTGAAGTCTACGTGGACTAAACGACGACGTTTGTAGCTGATCTGACCTGCTTCGTCTGATTTGGCGTTTGTTTTTTCTCTACGAAAACTTGATTTATCGGTTTCCCGTTTCTTTTTTTCTCTTTGGGACAATATAAACTTGACCGATACACCAAACTTGTTAGTGTTAGGTGGACAGTACATTTACTAGGTATTAAATTAAATACTACTAATATTATTTACTGCGATTTGTTTTTTTTATTAAATAGAAAGAAATTTTGACAACCTCTCTAAATATTTAATTTTATCTCTCCAAGTTGTTAGGGTTTATTCGAGGTAGTCCCAAGTTCCAATGTCAAAACTAGTGTATATTTTACTTCTTCCTTTAATTTATAAAATTTTGATCCATTAAAACATTTAATTATTTGTATTTTCCGGCTAAA
>NC_025701.1:22396645-22408216 GCF_000633955.1 Camelina sativa
ACACGTCCAATGGCGCTTTCACCAAAATCTGCAACAATGTTATCCGTTTCTCTGATAGGATCGTGAAGCACCTTAAAGCTAGCAGGCATCACACCTTCTCCTAGCTTGAACCTGTCCACACGTTTCTCCCAACCTTGAAGCTGAAGTGTCTTAAGCAAGAAGTGTTTCACTATATCCGGTTCACCATTCATCAGAAACGCCAGCGCACTCGGTACAAAGTCCCTCACAAACACCTACAAAACAACCAAAAGATCAAAACTTTGTTTAGCCAATCCAACGAATTACCCAATCAAAGATGAAAACTTTGTATTTGATTGTTACCTGATCGTAGTTCAAGACCTCGTCAGTGGTATTATCAACAGCTGCAAGAGTACCAACGGGTTGGCCGCGGAAGAAGACCATAGATCTCCTCAAAGCCTCCCAAGCCTCAGCCATCATAGGATGAGGTTCAAAAGAGTTTCTAGCAGAAGAAAGAGGCGTGTCAAGCACCGATCTACCTCTAGGAGAATCGTGCATACCGTCATGTCTACTGTAACCAGTCGAGAGCTCACTCATGGACCTCTCATCAAAAGATCTCTTCCTCTCAATCTTCAATCTCGGTTTATCCAAAGCTCGAGTCAGATCAAGATCATCCATCTCAGATAAAGAACAGTGTGAACCCACAGCTCTTAATCCAACACCTTCCATCTCAAGTTGTTTTAATTCGTAATCACACTCTAAACCAAGATCTAATCAAATTTTTAAAAAAAAAAAAAAAAAAAAATTATAACATTAGTTGACTCTTTAAATCTTGATGTAACCCCTAATCCTAAAAAAATAAATAATTAAACTCTTCGAGTTGTGTTATGTTGTGTTGTTGGAACACGCGAAATTAACTTATCATGAAATTGTTAGATGCAATGTGTTACACGGATTTATGCGAATAAAAACTATGCCTTAAAAAGCTAAATCTTATTCCAAATCGTATAAATGAAAACATAAACAGATCAAGATCCATAACAAGAGTCAAACTTTAAAATAAAGCTACATAGACCAGAACTAAATCATTCGCGAAGGAAAAGAAAGAAAAAAAAAAAAACAGATCTAAAATCTACCAAACGAAATCTAAAAAAAAAAAAAAAAAGTGAGAGACAAACCTCCGGCGTAGTGTAACTGAAAAAGTCGTCGGCGGCGGCGGTGGAGGCGGAGGAGGAAGAGGAAGAGAAGATGATCTCCGTCGTGAAATGAGGAGAAGAGACGGAGAGATTTATAGAAAGGGAAGAAGAAAGGAAAAAAAGGAAAAAAAAAAGGTAAGAGGGAAGAAGCTGTTATTTATAACGACGGAGGAAACGGAACGCTTTAACGGTGACTGGTAAATTGAAGACGAGAATTTAAGTTTACCTGTTATATCCGGTCAAAAAGGTATACTTGTGAAGTCTACGTGGACTAAACGACGACGTTTGTAGCTGATCTGACCTGCTTCGTCTGATTTGGCGTTTGTTTTTTCTCTACGAAAACTTGATTTATCGGTTTCCCGTTTCTTTTTTTCTCTTTGGGACAATATAAACTTGACCGATACACCAAACTTGTTAGTGTTAGGTGGACAGTACATTTACTAGGTATTAAATTAAATACTACTAATATTATTTACTGCGATTTGTTTTTTTTATTAAATAGAAAGAAATTTTGACAACCTCTCTAAATATTTAATTTTATCTNAAAAAAAAAAAAAAAAAAGTGAGAGACAAACCTCCGGCGTAGTGTAACTGAAAAAGTCGTCGGCGGCGGCGGTGGAGGCGGAGGAGGAAGAGGAAGAGAAGATGATCTCCGTCGTGAAATGAGGAGAAGAGACGGAGAGATTTATAGAAAGGGAAGAAGAAAGGAAAAAAAGGAAAAAAAAAAGGTAAGAGGGAAGAAGCTGTTATTTATAACGACGGAGGAAACGGAACGCTTTAACGGTGACTGGTAAATTGAAGACGAGAATTTAAGTTTACCTGTTATATCCGGTCAAAAAGGTATACTTGTGAAGTCTACGTGGACTAAACGACGACGTTTGTAGCTGATCTGACCTGCTTCGTCTGATTTGGCGTTTGTTTTTTCTCTACGAAAACTTGATTTATCGGTTTCCCGTTTCTTTTTTTCTCTTTGGGACAATATAAACTTGACCGATACACCAAACTTGTTAGTGTTAGGTGGACAGTACATTTACTAGGTATTAAATTAAATACTACTAATATTATTTACTGCGATTTGTTTTTTTTATTAAATAGAAAGAAATTTTGACAACCTCTCTAAATATTTAATTTTATCTCTCCAAGTTGTTAGGGTTTATTCGAGGTAGTCCCAAGTTCCAATGTCAAAACTAGTGTATATTTTACTTCTTCCTTTAATTTATAAAATTTTGATCCATTAAAACATTTAATTATTTGTATTTTCCGGCTAAAAGATTGAAGAACTGGTTTTTTTTTTTGTGAAAAGTTGTACAGTACTTTTTATATATTTGGAAACGTGGACTTTACAGGATGAAGAAATAAAATTTTAGGTGGATAAAAAATACTTAAAGGCGTTGGACTTGGACCTACATATATCCGAGCCGGATTTTGCTAACTATTTTATGGGGAACATATAATTAATGTAGACCAAATATTGAGTCAATATAATAATATTAAGGTGACTATTACATAAGAATTTCGAGGAAATGGGGTTTTATTTTATTTTTTTGGTTAATTTTTTATTAGTATAATATGCAATGCCAGCAATGGGATAGACATGCATACGTGGAGTCATCGTCTGATATTATCTTTTTTCATAACGAAATATGAGAATTTTACTGTGGTCAGTTTATCACGTATTTGTTACTCGTAAAAAGTGTTGTTCATCGTGTTTGCAAGTGACAGAGAGTTATAACTGCGTGTCTTCACAAAAATCATCATTCATAATATGATAGCAAATTAAAACTTAGTTCTAAATAATGCTCAGTCTCTTCAGACAAATTAACAATTTTCATTACAATAGGATAATTTAGTAACAATGTAAATTTCTGCATAATAAAAACAGAGATTCTAAGCCTAACAACAAATTTGGGCAAGCTTCTCTCACAAATATACTAGCCACAACATTTTATTTTCCGAATTGAAATTCAGTTGACACAACATCATCTATTTAATTTTATCTAATTTCATATAATTTGACTTCAACCTTTTGCTTATCAATGAAAGTTCCAATTCTATTTAATTTTGTATTTTGTTGATTGATTCTATTTAATTTTATCTAATTTCATATAATTTGACTTCAACCTTTTGCTTATCAATGAAAGTTCCAATTCCGATCTCTTTCCACAATTACGAAAATTAACACATCGGATTTTAGTATCCGCATGTACTATGATGTAATTATAGTTTGAGGTAAGTTGCCTAGATGGCTATATCAAATGCCTAGATGGCTATATCAAATGGAAATATTCATTTCGAGGTATGATTGGCTAAATAGCTACTCAGTAGTGGTTAAAAATATATATTATAAGATACTTGTAACTTAGGGATAACATATCGTGGAATAGATGATTTAGCTAAAATAGATATCTTGTAGTAGGAAAATGATATAAATTATAAGGTGGTTAGCATTTAGGATAACATATCGTGGAAGAAAAGCTACCAAAAAAATGCAGTACACGTCGATGACTAAACAATTAGTGTTTTAAGCTGTTAACCATATGTTCCTCGTGTTCCTTTTTCATATTGACAAACATTTCATCAATTCATAGAATAATCCAGAAAAAAATAAAAGACCAAACTAAAACCCTTAATAATAAATAAGCAGAAAAAAAGAAGTAAGTTATCTGTATAAAAAGAAAAGGTATTTATGTTCAATATCTATATAAATATTAATAATTAAGTTAATAAATATGTGATCTCATAACTTAATGAAAACCTTTTGACAAAAAAAATGATGTGAAGTGACCTTAGTGCAGTGGCACGAGGTAAGTCCAATTGTAGAAGACATCATCACATTCGGGATCGAGTCCTGGTTTCTACGAATGTATGAATTTGGTTAATGGACCGACCAGTTGTGACCCAATGGTTGACAAAAAAAAAAATGATCTCGTGAATTATATCAATGGCCATTGCCGAATACTTTGTAGCCCAGAGGCTTTACCATTTGGTATTTTATTTGACATAATTTCTCTCTTTTTCCATAATTTAGTTGTAGTGATTGGACAAAAGATAATGCAAAGCAAAACAGCTATTCTTTCATGATAAAAAGTACTCGATCAATCCGTAAGTCTTATATGAAAATGCCGCAGCCAAAATTATGGGTTTTCATGTTCTCTATATATTATCTAGCTATAGTAAAAAGAACATATCATGTCTTTTGTCTTACCAACTATATTAATGTGCAAAGAAACATCACCTGTCTTTTGTTTTACCAACTACAAATCGCCAAATCGGTGGTTGCAGCTATTATTTTTATTTTGTCTTTATGTTTATTGTGATTACATTGATACGTTTTCTCCTGTTGCTAAGCTTACTAGTGTTAAACTTATTTTGGGTTTAGCAGCTATACATAGATGGACCCTAACACAGATGGATGTGACTAATGCTTTCCTTCATGGAAGCTTAGACGAGGAGATCTACATGAGTTTTCCTCAAGGCTATACTTTTCCGGGTGGTACACAACTTCCTCCTAATGCAGTTTGTCGGCTCCATAAATCTCTCTATGGTTTAAAGCAGGCTTCTCGCCAATGGTACCACTGTTTTTCTGGAGTAATCCTCAGAGCCAGTTTCACTCAGTGTCCTGGTGACAACACTCTGTTTGTCAAACAACGAGGAACACGGTTTATTGCTCTCTTGATATACGTTGATGACATCATGATAGCTTCTAACAATGACAATGATTTACAGGAGGTTAAGACTATCTTGCATGCTGCTTTCAAGATTAAAGATATGGGAGCTCCTAAGTTTTTCTTGGGATTAGAAATTGCTCGTAATAGCAGTGGTATCTCTGTTTGTCAAAGAAAATATGCTCTCGATATCTTGGCTTCAACAGGGTTGTTGGCTTGCAAACCTTGCAGTGTTCCTATGAATCCCAGTGTACATTTTACAAAGGACATGGGTACTCCCCTTGACTCTGCTCGTGCTACATCTTACAGAGAGCTCATTGGGGGACTGCTTTATCTCACCATCACTCGGCCAGACATCACATTTGCTGTCAACAACTTAAGTCAGTTTCTCTCTTGTCCTGCGGATGTGCATCTCCAAGCAGCATACCAGATTTGCCACTATCTCAAAGGTAACCCTGGTCAAGGACTTTATTATGCTGCTAACTCGGAACCTTGCCTTAATGTTTTTTCTAATGCGGATTGGGGTAATAGTCCTGAAACTAGAAGGTCTATCTCTGGCTTTTGTGTTTATCTGGGAAAAAGCTTGATTAGTTGGAAGTCTAAGAAACAGCAGGTTACTAGTCATAGCAGTACAGAGTCCGAATATCGCAGCATGGCTCTTGCCACTTGTGAACTTTTGTGGTTGAATCAGTTGCTCAAAGATTTGAGGGTTACTGTCACTTCACCTACGAAGTTGTTTTGTGATAACAAGTCGGCTATTGACATCACCACCAACCCCGTGTTTCATGAGAGGACGAAACACATCGAAATTGACTGTCATACCGTTAGAGATCAGATGAAGAACGGGTTCTTGAAGCTCTTTCACGTTTCCAGTGCAAATCAACATGCTGACATCTTGATGAAAGCTCTCCAGCCGGGTCCTTTCTACTCTCTTCTTGGACGCATGTCTATATCAAGTCTCTTTCATCCTTCACATAGTTTAGTAGTTTAGTTTCAGAGACTTGAGGGAGGTGTATTAGAATAGTAAACCGAATTCAATTATCTGGTTTATATCTATTATATAGTTTATGTAGGATTAAGCTTCCTTTTACTTAATCCTAACTTTGTATATAAACAAGTGTAACCTCACATTTACAAATTAATGAGAATATTAGTTTGTTCAGTTAGTATCTTATCCAAAACCTTAATACCTTCTTTTTTTTTTTTTTTTTGTCAAACTTATTTGGTTTTTTTATTTTATTTTTGGACAAAAGTTTTGTCAAACTTCTTTTTTACTTTCTCTATGGTAAGTTCGAACCTATTTCTGGTTTCTTTGAAAAAGGTGGGAAAATAACAACTTGATCAAAACGTGTTTCTTGTGGTAGGAACCAAGTATGTTGGGTTGTTGCCCGACGACTAATAAGTAGATAAATTAGTTTGTTTTTTTCTTCTTTTTGTCACATTGTAAATTTTATTTTATATCACGGTTTTATACCAACATATATACATATAAAATGAAATTAAATATTATTTTTCTTAGAATGAAACGGTAGTACCCACACTATCTAAGCATTTATCATATCATGTTTGCCACTGGTCTTATCCCCTAATATTTTGTCAGCCCGTTTCGATTTCTATATCATACAGTTTACTTAGTATACAATCGGTCTTACGTATTTGATGATATATCATATATGTAAAATATTAATCATTATATGGTTATTATAATATTCAAATATTAGAAACAAGTTGGTACATGTAAGAATCGACCTGTCCACTATAAATCCCGTTCTGAATCTAGAAATAAAAAGATTAGAGATAATTAATTAAATCGTATATATGTTTTTTTCACAAAAAGAAAACATGTATAGAGATATTAAATTAATAAATAATATACGCTACTATATATATAGAAAAAACTAGTCGTGAGTCGTGACACTCGCCGTTGGCACGCATCACCGCATTGAAATTTTGTAATTGGCGTGATCACAAATATGTATGATTGTATATATTCATATTCATAATGGGTTGACAAAAAAAAAATGTATATTAATGTGGCGTGAATGGTGCGAATTAATTTTGTAATTACAATCACGTGCACCTAATCCAGCCGGTCCATCAAATATTATTTTATACATAAACTATAATATAATCTAATCCTCCTATAAGTTAAGTTGGTCTTCTTGAGTAGCCATTTTATGCGAAAATGACCCTAAAACGAGTTTATGATTAATTTTATCTTTGTCAAATATAAAATGTAAACTAATGCGTGTCGACTTATCTTCATCGTTTTTGTAGAACAAATATATCATAAACAGACACATAATATTATGATTTATGACCATTTCTTTGGCGTTTGCGTCTTTGTTTATCATCCATACGAAACGAAACAATTCGTTTTTTAATTATACAAAAAGATTTGGCTTATTATGTAAATGATATCATATAAGTACTAAAACAAAATATGGTAATAAAACTCTGTCGCAAAATCACAAACCTTTCGAGTGAAGGTATCCATTCCTACACTACCATTAGTGAAACTTCAAGAAAAGTGAATCCACCTAATTGTTTCAAAAATAACGCATTCACAACACGATTACCATTTATGCAAATGGCATCTATGTCTGTTTCAACTAAAGGAGTAGATTATGGACTAATGGACCGAGGCCCAAACTCTAAAACAAAAACTATTGTCACGAGTCTTTTTCGGATTGGAAGAAGCAAGATGTTCAAGAACACCTTTGTATTTTGTACATACTATTTTGGGGTTATTGTTGGGTAAAATCTTTGAATTTAGGCATTTCTATCCATGCTTACAGAACTAGGCATTTTTGGAGAGGAGAAATGACAATATTATCCCTGGAAGTTGAACACATCTGAAGAGTGAAGGGGACCAGAGCTATTTGTGTTTCTTCTATGTATCGTGGAATTCACTTTTTTATTTTTGATATTTTGTAAGTTTCATTACAGCCCAAAATAGAAATAATCTTTCCCTTCAAAAAAAATAAAAGAACTATTGATGGTGTAAAATTATAATGGTTCTCTTATAATAACTAGATTTTAACCTGCAGTACACCGCAAGACAATATTTTTGCCAAAAAAAATTAAATTTTTTCTTGCTTGGAGGAAAACTACGTCATCCTTCATCTTTTCTTGCTTTCAATGGAATGATTCAGGATTGTGGTTTTTTGGAGTTCCCGTATCTTGGGGATTGTTTATCTTGGAGGGATTGGCGTGATAAAAAACCTATACGTTGTAGGTTGGACAGGGCTTTAGGGAATGAGGATTGGCATGAGCTGTTCCCAGACACGGTTACATAGTATTTGCCAATGATAGCCTCTGATCACAAACCGCTTGTGGTTACTATTGGCGCTAAAAGGCCGCGGGGGAAACAGAGTTTTATGTTTGACCGTCATTGGATTGGTAAGACGGGACTAATGGAAGCGATTACCTCGGGATGGGATGGGGGGTTAGACCAGGGTTCAATTCCTTTTTATAGATAAGATTGTGAATTGTCGAAAGGCGATCTCTCAGTGGCGAAAATCTCAAGTACCCTTTGGTTCCACATCGGCTAGAAGTTTTTTAGACAATGGTTCAGAACCAGTATAAATAAGATAAATATGCTTCTAACCACGAATGAGCAGGAAAGCTTGATTTATCAGGCATCCAAGTTTAAAAGTTTTATTCGGTTTGATCCAGTTTTTTATTTGATCAAATTAAAACTTTAAAATGTTTCAAAAAAATATTATAATATTTAAAAATTTAAAAAGTTTAAATATTATAGATATTGAAACTTTTTAAAAGTTCTTAACTTTTAAAAAGATTTTAAATATTATAATTTTAAAAATTTTAATAGTTTAAAATATTATAAATATTGAAACTTTTTAAAAGGTTCAAATATTATATTTCAAAACCTTTTAAAAGTTTAAAATATTATAAATATTAAAATTTCTAAAAGTCTTAGCTTTAGAAAGGTTTCAAAATATTATAATTTTGTAAATTTTAAAAATTTCTAGCTTTTAAAAGGTTTTAAGAGAATTATAATTTATAAATTTAAAAAGTTTAAACTATTATAAATATTGAAACTTTTAAAAGGTTCAAATATTAAAAATATTTAAACTTCACAGAATATTTTAAAATATTACAATTACTTATCCTCCATAGAAATTTTAAAATATTATACCTATACTAATAAAAAGTTGAAGCTATAAACTCCTAAAGGTGTCCATATAGGCTTTAAAACAACCAATAAGAACGAGATATTTAACTAATTAACATTTATGGAAATATAGTAGTAATCTATATTATTAAGATGTTTTAGAAAAAAAAAGTAAAAGTAAAATCTATATAAATAAAAGAAATATGTACAAGGATTTTGGTTTGAGAAGTTTCAATATGTGTGGATCTAAAACCGAATAAGTATATGGATGAAATTATCAATAATTGGGTGCATGTGTTGACTATTCTGGTTTTTATGAATTGCACAAATTTTATGAGAAAATAAATGATTTTGGTTTTGGAGTTTTATGGGTTAATAAGTTGTGTGGTAGTCTAAAAAAAAGATTTTTCAGTGGAAGAATGTGAAGAAGTTGACAAAGAAGAAGAAGAAGAATATATCGAAGAACCTGACGGTAAAAGTAACGATGACAATTATCATAAAATTTGACAATGAAAATGACAAGAAAGAATATGAAAAATAAGAAAACATTGAATAAAAAATATGAAAACATAGGTGGTAGCAATCAATTAAATATGAAAACGAGATAAATTCATGATTATAAAATTGTTTCATTTTTCTGGTGGTCAAAGAAATGGTTTAGGATATGTAAGGTCACCAGTTTGATCCGTCTCACCAGGATGTCGAGTTAAATTCATGATTTTTGTTTTATCAGATTTGATTTTATAACACAACTGATTTTTATATTTTTCAAACTTGTGTATCTGAAATTTATTTTCTTCCTTAATACTAATTAAAATTTTTATAAAATAATATTTCATCAAAGATCATCAATCATATATAAGTTCATCAAAATATATCAAATAAACCCACGCGTAGCGTGGGTTCAAAACCTAGTATTTATAATATTTGAAACTTCATAAACGTTTAAATATTATTCATATTTTTAACATTTTAGAAAGTTTAACTTTCTAAAATATGTAAATATTTATAATATTTCTAATTTTTATAAAATATAAATACTTATAATATTTAACTTTTTAAAAGTTTTAAATATTTATAATATTTAACTTTTTAAAAATCTTTATAATAAATCAAGTTTCCTACTCAATTGTATTATGAATTATTTTTGTCTCTTTTATAGTATGACTCTGAACTATTGCCCAATTTTTTTAGGTGATGTGGGATATTGTACTCGTATTATTTTATTCATCTATTGAGTAATTTGTATTACCTCATATGCAGTAAAAAATCACAATTTTTATTAACTAAATGCACTGTAGAATAATTCAAGATAATTTAAATATAAATTCAAATATAAATGAAAGGGAATCATATATTTATGTTTGAATGAGATAGAAAGATTTCCTTATTTTTTAAAATCTTACCTATAATTAATTTTGAAATTTTTGGTAACTAATATTAAAATCAATGCATTAAATGTAAACCAAAAAATATTTTTTGAGCAAAAACTGCTGCAAAAATACTATTATAGATGTATATTAATTAGTTTCTATTAGCTATATTTTCTCGATTTTTTTTATAACAGTCTACCCAAAAATACATTTGATTTCGAAATTTTCCTTAGTTAGTAGTTGATGATATTCGATGTATATATACGTAATGAAAAGAACTCTTACCATACTATATTTGGCCAATCGATTTTGTTCTCATATATTAGTTATGGTTTATTTGTGCAATTATTTTAGAGGTTAAGTTTGTAAATAAAATTTAAAATTAATATAACTAAAATGATATAACTCTACTTTAAAAATGTTAATATAGATTTGAACCATTTGGCCACAAGAACATAAACTCTAATGTACATAAGTCCACTAATAAAACATCAGGCAGTGAAGTGATCTTAGTACAGTGGCAGGAGGTAAGTCCATTTGTAGAAGGCACCATCACATCTGGGATCGAATCCCGGCTCCTACGAATGTAGGAATTTGGCTAATAGGCCGGCCAGTTGTAGCCCAATGATTGACAAAAAAAAAAACATATGGACTCCCACAAAAAAAAAGATAATAAATAAATAATAAGGTAGAGAATCGAGCAACTTGCAAGTCATATATATAAAAGTAAGGTTTCACTCTCTCTTTATTGATCCACTTGGTAATGCAATTTTAACAAAAAAAAATATTTATATTAAAAAACAAATTAAAAACAATTAATTTTCACATTTAACTCACATAATATAAAACTGAAATCATCCCTATAAATTCTCCCTATAAATTATGCATTAACTTTATTTCTCCACTAAGTTGTATTAATCAATTGTATTAAAACAAAACAATAAATTAGAATTGTAACTCTCATTTTTCTAAATATAATTTTTCATCATTTCTCTTCCTATAAATACTCATTATCTTATTCTCTTAGTCTATCACTCTTTCATCCTCTCATCTTCTTCCACTACTCTTAAATCTCTTTTTTGTTTTGTTTTGTTTTGTATTTTTTTTTGTTATGTTGGGTTATAAAAATTCAAATCAAATATTAATGTAAAAGCTTAGTTTTAGAGTTTATATGATATGTATATCTTATATATTTATTTTAATCTTTTAAAATGTTTATCTCCATTTTCTATTTTATATTA
>NC_025701.1:22409635-22411336 GCF_000633955.1 Camelina sativa
AAAGATCAGAATCGTTAGGGTTTGGGAGGAAACAATTTCGGCATATCAAATCGTTCTCAAAGGTAATGAAATTTGGTAGGTTTATTCCCAAGTCTTTCATTGTCATTCGCCTTTTTACAGAAGTAGATTTGGATTTAAACTCCATGAGTTATTGGCAGTTTCGTAAGACACGTTTTCTCAGACGCGAGTTGGGACCATCGGAGATTGTAACTGAGATCGTGGTCTCGTGTGGTGCCTGATCGTGCTAAATATTTGTGGGAAGCTTAGTGACGTCTAGGGGTAGCTTTTCACCGGAGCGATTTGATAGTTAACGGTTGGTTTTTATTTTAGGGTTTCGTCTTTGAGACTGTTCTTTTCTGATGTTTCTGTCCAGTTTTGTTATAAGTCGTTTTTGGTTGTGTGGCTTGTTGTAGGGCGTTTCTGGGCTGTTTCAGACGTTAGGAGGGTCTCAACTGGTTGTATTGGTTGTTATAATCAGTTGATAAGGTGAGTGCATGACCATGGCTTATCTAAGCCTGAGAATCCTTTGTTGTTCTTGCTTGATTGGTGGTGCTTTGTGGTGTTGTTCTTGCTTGATTGGTTGTGTTAGTGGTGTTGTTCTTGCTTGTGGTGGTTGTGTTATGGTTCTTATAGGTTCCTGAAGGTTTTGGGTGAGGTTGGAACGGATTGGAGATGATTGGAAACGGAGGTTCGTCGTTTGGATTCGTGCAGTTCGCGTTTGCGAAGGNGTAGTGCCGCCAGTGGGTGGTGGGCAGGTTCCAGCGGTGCAGCCTGTGGTGGGTTTGCAGGTAGGTGTGCAGCTGGGGGCCGAGGTAGTGGATGCTCAGTATGTGAGGATGATGGAGCAGATGCGGCATGTGGGAGCAGGGTATTTCTCAGAAAGTACCGATCCGAGTGTAGCAGATGAGTGGAGAGAGCGGATGGAAGATATTTTCCTTTCGCTTAGGTGTCCCGACCATTACAGGGTGGATCTGGCAGTGTTTTACTTGTCAGGAGATGCACGTGTGTGGTGGAGGTTGGTGACAGCACGGAGGGTTCAGCGGGGTATGTCTTGGGGGGGATTTTGTGAGGGAGTTTAACTCCAAGTATTTTCCTCAGGAGGCTCTTGATCGTATGGAGGCACGATTCTTGGAGTTGACTCAGGGGGACCGTACAGTGCGGGAGCTGGATGCAGAGTTCAGTCGGCTTGTGGGGTATGCAGGCCGGGCATGGGAGCCAGAGTCGGCTTAGGTGCGGAGGTTTTTGTTGGCTCTGCGGGATGATTTGAGGACTCGGTGCAGAGTGAGGAGCTATGCTACGAGAGCGGAGCTGGTTGAGGTTGCAGCTGGGATAGAGGATGACTTGAGGTCACAGTTGGTGGTGGTCAGTTCAGTGGCTCAGACCGAGAAGACATTGGAGCAGGGCATTCCAAGCAAGGATAGGCAGTCGGAGCAAAGGCGTAAGAGGAGGCGGGAAGAGACGACAGTGGCAAACCAAGGTGGCCAGGGAGGTTTTGGGCGCGGGAGCATGGATCACGTGTCGGCAAGCGGGCCCAGGGGAGGTGATTCGCAGGAGTACCGTCGAGTGTGTTATCATTGCGGGGAGGAAGGGCATATCAGGCGTTTCTGTCCTAAGAGGAGGCAGATGATGGAGGTTGCGGTGCAGCCGAAGGGAGGACCGGGTGTCCATTCCGGCGCTTAGTTTTAGCTTTTGTTTTCTTTC
>NC_025701.1:22412726-22414402 GCF_000633955.1 Camelina sativa
GCGGAGCTGGTTGAGGTTGCAGCTGGGATAGAGGATGACTTGAGGTCACAGTTGGTGGTGGTCAGTTCAGTGGCTCAGACCNTTGTTGATTGTTGTTAGGTTGTTAGTGGGTATGAGATCACTTGAGAATTATTACTATTAAAAAATAAATGGGAAGGGTTGTTTCATTTTGGTATCAGAGCTCTTACGGTTCTAGGTCTAGGGTTCATTGTTGCTTTTGCTGTTGGTGTTTAGGATTTCATGCTAGAATTGATTATGTGAGTTGGTCAATTGCGTGTGGCATGAGGTCCTAGAACATCATCTTCGAGCTTGCTTTGTGATTCCACGGTGAGTTGTATTCTTGTGTTATTAGAATTGTTTGATTGCTTAGCCTTCTGTTCTTGGTGATACAGATGGTTAGAGGTGAGGATGCTGTTGGTCGCGGGCGTGGTCGTGGTCGTGGTCGTGGACATGGTTGTGGACGTGGTCGTGATCGTGGTCGGGGATGGGGTCAGGTTCCTGAGACCAGTGAGAGTGTGACCCAGAGCATGGCCAGTGAGGAGGTGGTGGAGTCACAGGTTCATCCTAGAGTATCTGGAGACCAGGCTGGTTTGGGTGACGTAGGGCGTATGGGCCCAGTGTTGCCCCGGGTGTGGGGGNTGACGGTGGCATGGAGGTCCTTGACGGATGGACGGTGTTGCGGGATTAGAGGACGAATCCTTATTGGTGGGGGAGAATTGTAACATCCGCGAACCAATATTTGTTGTTTTGGTGTGAGTATCGATCGATACCCTTGTGGCATCGATCGACACCACTATTTCTGGGTTTGTCGGGTTTGTTTTAATTCGCGATTTTGGTTTGGTTGGTTTGGTTTAGTTATCTAAACCAAGTATATAAGTGGAGAAGCGACAAATTAAGGATTTTAGGGTGTCTGGTCGCCGTTTGCAGAGATAGAGAGAGAGGAGAGAACCTATTGTGGTGTGAAGGAGATTGAAGGGGAAAGATCAGAATCGTTAGGGTTTGGGAGGAAACAATTTCGGCATATCAAATCATTCTCAGAGGTAATGAAATTTGGTAGGTTTATTCCCAAGTCTTTCATCGGCATTCGCTTTTTTACAGAAGTAGATTTGGATTTAAAGTCGATGAGTTATTGGCAGTTTCGTGAGACACGTTTTCTCAGACGCGAGTTGGGACCATCGGAGATTGTAACTGAGATCGTGGTCTTGCGTGGTGCCTGATCGTGCTGAAAATTTGTGGGAAGCGTCTTGACGTCTAGGGGTAGCTTTTCACCGGAGCGATTTGATAGTTAACGGTTGGTTTTTATTTTAGGGATTCGGCTTTGAGACTGTTCTTTTCTGATGTTTCTGTCCAGTTTTGCTATAAGTCGTTTTTGGTTGTGTGGCTTGTTGTAGGGCGTTGCTGGGCTGTTTCAGACGTTAGGAGAGTCTCAACTGGTTGTATTCGTTGTTATAATCAGTTGATAAGGTGAGTGCATGACCATGGCTTATCTAAGCCTGAGAATCCTTTGTTGTTCTTGCTTGATTGGTGGTGCTTTGTGGTGTTGTTCTTGCTTGATTGGTTGTGTTAGTGGTGTTGTTCTTGCTTGTGGTGGTTGTGTTATGGTTCTTATAGGTTCCTGAAGGTTTTGGGTGAGGTTGGAACGGATTGGAGATGATTGGAAACGGAGGTTCGTCGTT
>NC_025701.1:22418188-22426741 GCF_000633955.1 Camelina sativa
CAGTGTCGATCGACACCTCTCTGGTGTCGGTCGACACCAAGTTGCTTGTTTCGTGATTTTTCCTGGTTTGTTGTGTTTGGTTGTTATTTGTTAAGCATTGGAATCTCAGTTGCTTGTGTGTATAGCCCAGTAGATGGGAGGATTGCCTCACTAAGTATTTGTGATAATACTTACGCATCTCAATTGTTGTTTGTGGTGTGCAGGTTTGTGACGTGGAATCATGGCAATGAGGAGGAGGATGATCTAGGGTCTCGTTTGTGTGTTATTGGATTTGTTGGTTATGTTGTTGGAACCTTGGTTAGTGTTATGTTAGGTTGCCGGATAGAAAGGTTAGGAATGTTATTGTATTGATGATGTTGTTGGTTTTGTATTATTGGTATGTTTCCGCTGTGCTTAATGTTATTGCTGGTTTAATGTTGAGTTGTGGTTTGGGTTGGTTAATTAAGTAGTATGAGATGCTTAATTATATATATTGTTTTTAATTTAAAAAAAAGGGTCGGGTTGTTTCAGGCGCACCAATAACCTACTGGTGGATTGGGATATCCACAGTGATGGGTTAGGATCGATGCCCTGCAGGGCCAGCTTGGGGTCCGTTGGGACGACTAGCAGTGGGCTAGCAGGGTCCACGGACGGTCCGTTGGGGCAGCTAGCGGTGGGCTAGTGGGGTCGCGGAACGGGTTGTCACAAATTTAATATTTAAAGATCAATATAATTATCCATTTATAAAGACTATTTTGTTTTGTAATCCAATTGATAAATCTGCAGAGATCAATATATATATATATATATATATATTTATGATTTGAGGTTTTTGAAAACAAAAAGAACATAATTAAACAATTGGTTTTTTTTTGTGTCTTTAATCAAAATAAAAAATGATCCAAAAAACAAAACATATTCAACTGGAACTTAAATATAAAAATAAAATATAATTTTAAAAATATCATTTCACTAAATTCTCTAAAGATGAAACTATTAGTATGAAATCTAGCACTATAAATTAAATTGATGAGTGAAAACCAAAAAAATATAAGTTATCCTTGGGATTTTAAAAATTATTGAGATTGAAGAATTCATATAATTTTATAAGAAAACTAATTTAGTTTGTCACTTAAAAAGTAATATTTTTTATTTTGAAATATTATGTGTAAGTGTTGAGTTTATATCAACAAACAACCAAATCATGTGAATTTTGATTCAGCCACTTGGTGTTCCTTTTATTTTAGGTTATAAAAAATTTAAATATTTATTTATAATTAAAGACATGTAACTCCATTTAACTCAAATGTAACTCCTATCCAATAATTATACATTAATTCATGCCTCCTACTAACTTATTTATCTTTGNGGGTCCGCGGAACGGGTTGTCACAAATTTAATATTTAAAGATCAATATAATTATCCATTTATAAAGACTATTTTGTTTTGTAATCCAATTGATAAATCTGCAGAGATCAATATATATATATATATATATATATTTATGATTTGAGGTTTTTGAAAACAAAAAGAACATAATTAAACAATTGGTTTTTTGTGTCTTTAATCAAAATAAAAAATGATCCAAAAAACAAAACATATTCAACTGGAACTTAAATATAAAAATAAAATATAATTTTAAAAATATCATTTCACTAAATTCTCTAAAGATGAAACCATTAGTATGAAATCTAGCACTATAAATTAAATTGATGAGTGAAAACCAAAAAAATATAAATTATCCTTGGGATTTTAAAAATTATTGAGATTGAAGAATTCATATAATTTTATAAGAAAACTAATTTAGTTTGTCACTTAAAAAGTAATATTTTTTATTTTGAAATATTATGTGTAAGTGTTGAGTTTATATCAACAAACAACCAAATCATGTGAATTTTGATTCAGCCACTTGGTATTCCTTTTATTTTAGGTTATAAAAAATTAAAATATTTATTTATAATTAAAGACATGTAACTCCATTTAACTCAAATGTAACTCCTATCCAATAATTGTACATTAATTCATTCCTCCTACTAACTTATTATCTTTCAAGAGAAATTATTTTTGGTTAAATTTTAATATTTTTTATTTATTTTGGTTGGCTAAACTTATATTCATATTTTGGTTGGCTAAATTAAAATATTTCTCATGTAAAGTATTGTTTATAATATATTTCTCATTTCAAAGTTTAAAGCAATATATCATATATATAAAAGTAAGGTTTTGGTCTCTCCTTATTAATTGATTTTCATTTAATGTTTTCTAATTTTTTTTTTTTTGCTTTGTAATTGCTTTAAACAATATTTAAGACCCAATAAACAAAATACATTTAACTCACACATTAAAATAAAATTATAACTGAAAATAAAATAAATTATGCATTAATCATATTCTACCACTCAATTTTATTCAAACACAATAAATTACTATTGTAACTCCATAGTTCTAAATGTAACTTCCATCATTTCTTATCATATAAATAAGCATTCTCTCAATCTATCATTCTCTCATATTGACATTCTTTTACTATCTCATTTTCACATTCTCTCATTCTCTTCTACAATACCTCAAATCATTTTTCGTTTTTTTTTTTATTTTTTTTGATTTCTTATTTTTGTTGTATGGGTTGTAAAAAAAAAATGAAATATCATTGTAAATTGTTAATGCTAAATTTTAATTTTAGAGACTACATGATATATATTTTACATTGTTCTTATTTTAAAAGATTTATCTCCTTTATCTAATTTGGATTATTATCTTATAAGTAATCATTCTCTCTTCCTCTCCCACCAATATCAAATGTTGTTATATCTCATATGTGTTGTAAGAGTTTGATTCTATATTTTAATTTAGAAAGTATTATATATATATAGATATTACATTGTTCTATTTTTTAAAGATTCATCTCCATTATCTAATTTGGATTACCATCTTATAGTAAACATTCTCTCCTCCTCTCCTACCAATATCAAATGTTGTTATATCTCATATGTGTTGTAACTTGTAAGAGTTTGATTCTATATTTTAATGTAGAAAGTATTATATATATTTAACATTGTTTTCAATTTTTATTTTATTTATATAAAAAAATATTTCTTTTATATTTCTTGCCTTTCTAATCTATTCATATTTATTTTTTAAATTTGCATAGTTAAATTTAAATTCACATATGTTGGTTTTAACAAAACAATCAACTTTATTTGAGAATTAGATGTTCCTATTCATTTTTAAACGATCAATGTGTAACATATAAGCATTTTGTCTTGCAATCACAAGTTCCATTTCCATTGCTTAACTTCATCGTTAAACTATAATATATGTTGTCCTATTTGTAGGAATAACAACATACTTATTTAATTTCTTTAAAAGAGCAGATGATTAATCGAAATAAACATTTCTCCAAATTTTAATTGTCCGGTTTGTGTGGTTGGTTTAGGAAATCCCTAAAATCGAGTTTTAAAAGGGGGAAAATGACCTAGGGTCGTGTTTGGTTGTTGTTTCGCCGTTTTTAGAGAAAAACAAAAGAGAGAGTTGGTTCTTGAGCTTTTGAGAGAGATTGATGAGATTCCTTGCTGTTCTTGGGAGATATAAGGCTGGGAAGGTGCTAGAAGCTTGCTAGGAGTGAGAAAATTCGTTCTTATTGGTCAGAATCTTTCTACAGAGAGGTGAGTGCATAAACATGACTAATCTAAGCCTTTGATTCCCATGTTCTTGCTTGTTGTTGCTTGTTTGTGTGTTTTTCTTGCTGGGATTGGTTGATACAGGTTCCTATGGAGGTATAAGGTTTGGGTTTTGAGTATTGGACGATTTGGAGGAGATTTGGGAGCGAGATTTGACTCTCGACTTCGCGCGGATTGCAGTTGCAGAGGGAGTGTCGATCGATACCACTTGGTGTCGGTCGACACCAGCAAATTGGGCATCGATCGACACCATTGAGCCAGTGTCGGTCGACACTAGGCTGGTGTCGGTCGACACCTCCCTTCCAGCGAGACGATGTTTGATTTCCTGGTTTGTGTGTTTGTTTGTTGCTTGTTGGGAACTTTGGAATCATTGTTGCTTGTGTGTATAGCCCAGTAGATGGGAGGATTGCCTCACTGAGTGTTTATCAAATACTCATGCATCTCAATTTGTGTTTGTGGTGCAGGTAAAGGCAAAGTGTGATCGTGGAATCAAGGCAATGAAGAGGAGGATGTTCTAGGGACTCGATTGGATGTTGTCTGGCATTGTTAGGTTGCTAGAGTTGAGTCCTAGAATGTTGCTTAGGATTGCTGGTTCACTGGTTGATGTTGTTTGGATTATTAGTTTATGATTGGAATTTAAACTAGATTTTATTTTATTGGTTATTGGTTTATTGGATATTTATTGGTTTATTTTTGCGCTGTTGATTGTGAATGTGGTTAGGTGGCTAGTGGGTATGGGACCACTAGTTGTAGTTTATTTATATATATATATATATATATATATTTATTACTTATAAAAAAAAAAGGTCGGTTGTTTCATTTTGGTATTANCCCTTACGGTTCTAGGTTTGGGTTCACTAGGTTTCTGTTGTGATGTTTGGGATTGCATGTCTTGATTGATTATGTGAGTTAGTCAATTGTGTGTGGCATGGAGTCCTAGAACATCCTCTTCGAGCCGACTGTGTGATTCCACTGTGAGTTTATGTTTCTGTGTTGTATTGGAAATTGTTTGCTTAGCCTTCTGTTCATGGTAGTGCAGATAATTAGAGAGGATGTTGTGGCTGGTCGAGGTCGTGAACGCGGACGTGGTCATGGACGCGGACGTGGTCGTGGTAGGGGTAGAGTCCCAGTGGTTAGTGAGACCGAGGACCAGAGTGTGACAGCTGAGGGTGTTGGCGAGTCGCAGGATGTTCCGGGGGATTCCGTGAGTGTGGCAGGAGGGGGCGGTGTTGATGGTTCAGTGGCCGGTGATGCTAGGGTCCCGGTGTGGGAGTCCCAGCGGGTGGAGTCCCTGGTACTGACGTTGCGGCTATGCTAGCAGAGGTGTTAGCGCGGTTACCACCTGTGGTACCGGCGCAGGCTCGGGTAGTGCCACAAGTGGTGGCGGAGGAGCGGCAGCCAGTGGCTGTGGATGTGGGACTCCATTCTCGTTATCTCAGCATGCTGACAGAGATGGGCCATATTTGTACCGAGCAGTTTTCAGGAGGTGTAGATCCTACTGCGGCGGATGCATGGAGGGCGAGTGTGGAACGTAACTTCCATACTCTGAGATGCCCTGAGGAGTTTTGGGTGGACATAGGGGTCCATCATTTGGTTTGTGATGCTCAGATATGGTGGAGATCAGTGGCTGCTAGGAGGGTGCAGAGGGAGATGACTTGGGCTGACTTCGTCTTGGAGTTAAACCACAAGTATTTTCCTAGAGAGGCATTTGACCGGTTGGAGGAGCAGTTCCTTCAGATATCTCAGGAGACGCGGTCAGTGCGGGAGCTGGACTTGGAGTTCAGTCGACTTCTTTGTTATAGGGGTCGGGCTATGGAGCCTGAGGTGGCTCAGATCAGGAGGTTTTTGAGGCCTCTACGTGATGATTTGAGAGTTCACTGTAGAGGGCGGAGTTATGCTACGCGTGCAGAGCTGGTTGAGACTGCAGCAGAGATTGAGGAGGATATCCGGGCACAGTCAGTCGCGGTAGCTCCAGCAGTTCAGCCTGGTAAGGCTCAACAGCAGGGTGGTTCCAGCAGGGGCGGTAGGTCTGCACAGGGAACCAAGAGGAAGTGGGAGGCTACGCAAATGCAGAGTGGTGCGAGGTTCTTCAAGTGTGGGAGCAAGGATCATAAGATTGCTAGCTGTCCCAAGAGGAGTGATCCGATGGCAGGGCCTCGAGTATGTTATCATTGCAGGGAGCCAGGGCACATCAGGCCTTTTTGTCCCAAGTTGCAGCCGGCAGCAGTGGCAGCGTTGCAGCAGGTGCAGCCTGGAGGTTAGCATGTGGCACGGATTGAGCAGGCGCCACGTGTTTACACGACAGCAGAGACTGGTGGAACCAGTGCCGATGCGATCACAGGTATAATTTCTGGTACTTAAAGTTTGTGAATTTTAGTAGGTTCAGATTGTATATGTTTCCTGTGATAAAGTGTTAGGTTCTCAACACATGAGGTTTGTGTAGGGACCTTGTTGGTGGGCGGGTTTAAGTCCCATGTTATGTTTGATTCTGGAGCTTCTTATAGCTTCATTACTCCGGAGTGTGCAGAGGGTGCGGGGATCAGCGGGGATCTTGGAGTGCGTGCAGAGTTTTCAGGGTTGCGGGAGGTGAGTTCCTGAGAGTGATTGGACGAGCTAGAGGAATTGATATTCAGATCGCAGGGGAGTCGTGGCCAGCGGATTTGCTTATCAGTCCAGTGGAGCTATATGATGTTATTCTCGGGATGGATTGGTTGCATCGGCATAGGGTGCATTTGGATTGCTATCGGGGCAGAGTGGAGTTTGAGCATTTAGGAGGGAAGTTGGTTTTTCAGGGTATTAGACCAACTTCAGGGAGTCTCGTGATCTCAGCCATTCAGGCTGGGAAGATGATCGAGATGGACCGTGAGGCTTATCTGGTTACTATATCTATGCCAGATTCAGTGGGGAAGTCTACGGTTAGCGGTATTCCAGTAGTGGAGGAGGTTGAGGATGTGTTTCAGTCTTTGCAAGGATTACCACCATCTCGGTCGGATCCTTTTACCATTGAACTGAAACCGGGGACGATGCCGTTATCCAAGGCTCCTTACAGGATGGCTCCAGCAGAGATGGCAGAGCTGAAGAAGCAGCTAGAGGATTTGTTGAGTAAGGGATTCATCCGTCCTAGTGTATCACCGTGGGGAGCACCAGTGTTATTTGTCAAGAAGAAGGATGGGAGTTTCAGGTTGTGCATTGATTATCGGGGTTTGAACCGGGTCACTGTGAAGAACAAGTACCCTCTTCCTAGGATCGATGAGTTGTTGGATCAGTTGAGGGGTGCTACTTGGTTCTCTAAGGTAGATCTGGCGTCGGGTTATCATCAGATACCGATAGATGAGGCAGATGTGAGGAAGACTGCTTTCAGGACGAGATATGGGCACTATGAGTTTGTGGTGATGCCTTTCGGATTGACTAACGCGCCAGCAGCGTTTATGAGATTGATGAACAGTGTGTTTCAGGAGTTTCTGGATGTATCTGTCATCATTTTCATCGACGATATCCTGGTTTATTCTAAGAGTCCTGAGGAGCATGCAGTGCATTTGAGGGCAGTTATGGAGAAGCTGCGGGAGCAGAAGTTGTTTGCCAAGTTGAGCAAGTGTAGTTTTTGGCAGCGTGAGATGGGCTTTCTGGGTCACATTGTTTCTGCAGAGGGGGTTTCTGTAGATCCAGAGAAGATTCAGGCTATCAGAGATTGGCCTAGACCGCAGAATGCCACAGAGATCAGGAGTTTCCTTGGATTGGCAGGTTACTACAGGAGATTTGTGCAGGGGTTTGCAAGCAGAGCACGTCCTATGACTAAGTTGACAGGGAAGGATGTTCCTTTTGTCTGGTCAGAAGAGTGTGAGGAAGGCTTTGCAAGCCTGAAGGAGATGTTGACTACTGCGCCAGTGTTGGCTTTGCCTGAGCAGGGAGAACCCTATGTGGTTTATACAGATGCATCTAGGGTTGGTTTGGGTTGTGTTCTGATGCAGCATGGGACGGTGATTGCCTATCCTTCGCGGTAGTTGTGGGTGCATGAAGGCAACTATCCTACTCATTATTTGGAGATGGGTGCTGTAGTTTTTCCCCTGAAGATTTAGAGATCTTATCTTTATGGTGCAAAGGTACAGGTGTTTATAGATCATAAGAGCCTGAAGTATATATTCACTCAGCCTGAGCTGAATTTGAGATAGAGGCGGTGGATGGAGCTTGTGGCGGATTATGATTTGGAGATAGCCTATCATCCTGGTAAGGCTAACATGGTTGCAGATGCTCTGAGTCGGAAGAGAGTAGCTTCGGCTCAGGAGCAGGAGATGGAGTCTCTGGTAGGGGAGATCAGTGCTTTGAGCTTGTGTGCTGTTTCACAGGAACCGTTGGGTTTGGAAGCAGTAGATAGAGCAGATCTCCTGAGTACAGTGCGGTTGGCTCAGGAGAAGGATTTGGGGCTGGTGAATGCCTCTAAGGATGTGGATTTAGAGTATGAGGTCTCAGATAATGGTACTATGTTGGTGCTTGGTCGGGTTTGTGTGCCTAAGGATGAGGAGTTGAGGCAGGAGATTCTGAGAGAGGCTCATGCGAGCAAGTTGTCTATTCATACAGGAGCGACTAAGATGTACCGTGACCTCAAGAGGTACAATCATTGGGTCAGGATGAAGAAGGATGTGGCTAGTTGGGTTTCGAGGTGTGATGTGTCAGCTAGTGAAAGCTGAGCATCAGGTTCCTGGCGGGTTACTGAAGAGTCTACCCATTCCTGAGTGGAAGTGGGATATGATCACTATGGATTTTGTGGTAGGATTGCCAGTGTCACGGAACTTTGATGCTATTTTGGTCATTGTGGACCGGTTGACTAAGTCAGCACATTTTCTGGCCATTAAGAAGACTGATGGAGCAGCGGTCTTGGCTAAGAAGTATGTGAGAG
>NC_025701.1:22426918-22429963 GCF_000633955.1 Camelina sativa
GGTCGGGTTTGTGTGCCCAAGGATGAGGAGTTGAGGCAGGAGATTCTGAGAGAGGCTCATGCGAGCAAGTTGTCCATTCATCCAGGAGCGACTAAGATGTACCGTGACCTCAAGAGGTACTATCATTGGGTCGGGATGAAGAAGGATGTGGCTAGTTGGGTTTCGAGGTGTGATGTGTGTCAGCTGGTGAAGGCTGAGCATCAGGTTCTTGGCGGGTTACTGAAGAGTTTACCCATTCCTGAGTGGAAGTGGGATATGATCACCATGGATTTTGTGGTAGGATTACCAGTGTCATGGACCTTTGATGCTATTTGGGTTATTGTGGACCGGTTGACTAAGTCAGCACATTTTCTGCCCATTAAGAAGACTGATGGAGCAGCGGTCTTGGCTAAGAAGTATGTGAGAGAGATAGTCAGATTGCATGGGGTGCCAGCGAGCATTGTGTCTGACAAGGATTCTAAGTTCACTTCGGTGTTCTGGAAGGCATTTCAGGCAGAGATGGGCACTAAGGTGCATATGAGTACAGCTTATCATCCCCAGACAGATGGGCAGTCTGAGAGGACGATCCAGACGTTGTAGGATTTTCTGAGGATGTGTGTATTGGATTGGGGTGGCCATTGGGTAGATCACCTGAATCTGGTAGAGTTTGCTTACAACAACAGTTATCAGGCGAGTATTAAGATGGCTCCTTATGAGACTTTCTATGGGAGACCATGTCGTACACCATTATGCTGGACTCAGGTGGGGGAGAGGAGCATGTTTGGTGCTAGTTTTGTTCAGGAGACCTCAGAGAAGATTCGGGTTCTCAAGCTGAACATGAAGGAGGCTCAGGATAGGCAGAGGAGTTATGCTGATAGGAGGAGGAGAGATCTTGAGTTTCAGGTGGGAGACAGAGTGTACCTCAAGATGGCCATGTTGCGGGGTCCGAACAGGTCATTGTCAGAGACTAAGTTGAGTCCGAGGTATATGGGTCCATTCAGAGTGATTGAGCGGGTTGGACCAGTGGCATATAGATTGGAGTTACCTGAGGTGATGCGTGCATTCCATAAGGTTTTCCATGTGTCTATGTTGCGGAAGTGTCTCCGTGAGGGAGAGGAGGTGTTGGCTAAGATTCCTGAGGATCTTCAGCCTAACATGACTTTGGAGGCGAGACCAGTGAGGGTTCTCGAGAGGAGGATCAAGGAACTTCGGAAGAAGAAGATTCCTTTGATGAGAGTCCTGTGGGACTGTGATGGTGTTGAGGAGCAGACTTGGGAGCCTGAGGCAAAGATGAAGGCAAGGTTCAAGAAGTGGTATGAGAAGCAAGCCGCGACTTGAGCTTGTTTAGCCTGGTCCCATCTGTAATCCGTGGCTGGAGCGGGAATGGAGTATTCCAGCCCATCTCTCTTGTTACTCGGTCGCTTGGGGTGGTTGGTTGTGCGACTCAGTAACAAGATGAGGTGGTGTTCGGGGTACAAAGTTTCCGTGAGGCGGGGTTTTTGGAGGAAAGTTTTCCTGGAATAGATGTTTCCAAAAATGGAAAGTTTCCAAAAANGTATATGATCCTTGTGTGGTCATGAGGTATTCCAGTGAGGGGATTTGTGGCTGGTAGGATATTGAGATGTTTTACGCGAGCCACGGGAAGGAAACCTGATNGAAAGTTTTACGGGAGTTAGAATTTGTCTATTTTAGCGGTGGAGAGCCTAGGAGGGGCTTGTGTGTGGCCCTAGTGGCGGACTTTCGAGTCAGTGTGCCCGTGTGTANAGGTGCGCTGTAGGGTGACGACCCGAGAGACGAGTTTGGATTTTTCCTTATATATTATGGCATGCGGGTTTAGGCCCGATGAGGAGCCAACTTTTGGCATGCAGACTTAGGTCTGATGAGGAGCCAATAAGAACTCAAGGTCTAGGCCTATGAGTAAAGGAAAGTCCAAAAAATCGAGAGCAAATGACGCCTGGAGCGTGAGTTTATCGCCTAGAGGTGACCTTCTGTAGATCGGTCGGAGGAGTGCGGGCCGTGGAGACGGTTGCATAGGAGTCCTTGGCTGATGATTGTTCGAGATTCGAGGACAAATCTAGATTGGTGGGGGAGAATTGTAACACCCGCAAACCTATTATTTGAGATTTTGGTGAGGGTGTCGATCGACACCACAGGAGTTGTTGATCGACACTAGTTGTAGCCGGTTTGGTCGGTTCGATTTTAATTATCTGGTTTGCGTGGTTGGTTTAGGAAATCCCTAAAATCAAGTTGTAAAAGGGGGAAAACGACCTAGAATCGTGTTTGGTTGTTGTTTCGCCGTTTTTAGAGAAAACAAAAGAGAGAGTTGGTTCTTGAGCTTTTGAGAGAGATTGGTGAGATTCCTTGCTGTTCTTGGGAGAACTAAGGCTGGGAAGGTGCTAGAAGCTTGCTAGGAGTGAGGGAATTCGTTCTTATTGGTCAGAATCTTTCTGCAGAGAGGTGAGTGCATGACCATGGCTAATCTAAGCCTTTGATTCCCTTGTTCTTGCTTGTTGTTGCTTGTTTGTGTGTTTTTCTTGCTGGGATGGTTGATACAGGTTCCTATGGAGGTATAAGGCTTGGGTTTTGAGTATTGGACGATTTGGAGGAGATTTGGGAGCGAGATTCGACTCTCGACTTCGCGCGGATCACAGTTGCAGAGGGAGTGTCGATCGATACCACTTGGTGTCGGTCGACACCAGCAAATTGGGCATCGATCCACACTGTGGGGTCGTGTCGGTCGACACCATTGAGCCAGTGTTGGTTGACACTAGGCTCACCATTGAGCCAGTGTTGGTTGACACTAGGCTGGTGTCGGTCGACACCTCCCTTCCAGCGAGACGATGTTTGATTTCCTGGTTTGTGTGTTTGTTTGTTGCTTGTTTGGAACTTTGGAATCATTGTTGCTTGTGTGTATAGCCCAGTAGATGGGAGGATTGCCTCACTGAGTGTTTATCAAATACTCATGCATCTCAATTTGTGTTTGTGGTGCAGGTAAAGGCAAAGTGTGATCGTGGAATCAAGGCAATGAAGAGGAGGATGTTCTAGGGACTCGATTGGATGTTGTCT
>NC_025701.1:22430399-22467290 GCF_000633955.1 Camelina sativa
TGTTAGGTTGCTAGAGTTGAGTCCTAGAATGTTGCTTAGGATTGCTGGTTCACTGGTTGATGTTGTTTGGATTATTAGTTTATGATTGGAATTTATACTAGATATTATTTTATTGGTTATTAGTTTATTGGATATTTATTGGTTTGTTTTTCCGCTGTTGATTATGAATATGGTTAGGTGGCTAGTGGATATGGAACCACTAGTTGTAGTTTATTTATATATATATATATATTTATTATTTATTATTTAAAAAAAAAAATCGGTTGTTTCACCATGCTTACGACGTAGGGCGCTCTGCCAATGGTTTGAGCATCGTTACCCATAGTTTCACAATCATAGTCTCTTTGAACGTATCTGCTCAGCCTTTTAACTCAATTGTTTCAGTATTATAGTAACATTTATTGTAAAAACAGTTTTTTTTTTGGTTTTGAATGAATTTAACATTCAATCAAAAAAAAAAGAAGAAGATGATGAACAATACTGGGAGATGACAATGATTTTTATCCACAATACCATGATTCTCCACTCCCCAGTTCTTAATTAACAATTAAAACTAAAAAAAAACTAATGACGAAACAAAATTTGGGGAAGGAGATGATGAACAGAGAAATCCATTTTTATCTTTCAATTTTTTTAACAGTACAAGCCGTAAGGTTGAATTTTACCTTTCAATTTATTTTGGAAATCCATTTTATTTTTCCTATAAATCTCTTACAATCATCCAATATAATCCCTTTGAATCTCATCAAATCATAAACTTTTTTTTAACAATTCCAGCAAATATCATAAAAACTCTCTTTAAATCTCTCAAAATCTTAAATTTCCTAAATCTCATAAAATCCTCTAAAATCATGGTTTGAATACAACCTCTTAAACAACAATATACCCTAAGAGAAAATGGCACAGAAGGAACCCAAAACATATGACATAACACTTACTATCCAACCCTATATCCTAAAAAAGAAATAGAAATGAAGGAACCCAAACAAATCAGGTATAACAAACACTTGTATACAAATATGGGACTGAGGAAACCCCAAACAAATCACGTAAAACAAACACTTGGTATACAAATATGAGACTGAGGGAACCCAAACATACCGAATAAACCACCCCAAAGAAAGATAAAATGAGGAAAACTATAACTACCGAAGGACAACATAGTACAGAACATCAAAATCTATACAATATAACAACACTACACTAAGCCACAATACATATATAAACTATATTTATGTATTAACTAAGAGTAACATAAGAAAACTTTATCTACGAAGGCTAATATATCCACTCCCTCACAACATGATGATGGTTACATATCCAGAAAAACGTTAAGCAATTAACTAAGTCTTACAAAGAATATGGCCACTCATCTATAGCAAACACACGTCAATAATGTTTAACCCATCAAATTCACATTCCAGATCAAGAAAGACGAAGGCCGTCTTACCTCTTATGCTAAAGTTTTATGTCTAAGACTAATCCACTGGTTCATTTTATAAGCCATGCAAATGTATTCTCCTTCTTCACCACAACCAATCTGCATTTTCCATATTCCGAGACTGTAACAGAGAGATACGGAAGAATAATAGCAAAAAAAATTGTCATCTTGATTCTTACGATTGACACAAGCCGATACTTAGTGCATGGTTCTTATAAGCCTTCATATAGCCTGCTGATATCTATCTCCCACTCCAAAGCCTTTGTCATTTCAAATTCAACATCTTGTGTTTCTATTCGTGGTCCAGCAAAATTCAGAACCAACTCCTTTCAACATAAAATTTAAAGTACATATGTAAAGATACACAACGATACGACACATATAAAAACTATAGATAAGGTGTACTTTAATGGCAACTAAACCCTAAGAAAACTAGCAAATGGTATGAACCCAAGGGAAAAAACACTAATACGGATTGTGAATATTAGTCTTCCTCCTTTGCAAACTAAACCCTAAGAAAACTAGTAAATGGTGTGAACCCAAGGAGAAAAAACTAAAACGGATTGTAAATCTTAATCTTCATCCTTTGCAATAGAAAGTAAACCCTTAGAAGACTAGTAAATGGTGAGAAAAAACAAAATACTTTATCTCATAAGTAACTCTATTATTTTTCTTAGAATGAAATTAAATAATATTTTTCTTAGAATGAAACGATAATATCCACTATCTAAACATTTATCCAAATCACGTGTTCCTTTTAACACTTATACTAGATCACAGTTGAAATTCATTTTATTTATATTGTATTTTTTTATATAAAATTTAATTTATGTGATTGTTTAAAAATATATTTTGCACAATATGTGGTTGTCTGTAACTGTATATGTGCTCGTACACGGTTTAAATCTAGTGATTAAATTTAATTCGTGCTTTAGCACTTTGGTGACTGAAAATTTCTCAATGATTTTTCAATCCCCTTTTGTGAGAAATTTCTTAAATTTCGTATCATCTTATTTCTTCATCCCTGCTTGGATTTTGTTACCCTGTAAAAAAAGGTATAATCAGAAATCACTTTTAATCCGTGGAAAGAGTGATTAAGTTTTGAAATTTTGTTACCTATATATGGTTAATTAAATATTCTTTGAAGATTTGATGATATTCTTTTTAAGAGGATCTTAAATCGAGATTTAATTAATGGTTACAACCCATAACATATAACCTATCAAATATCAAATAATTAATTTTATAACTTATATTATATAGTCTATAAAAAAAAGTTGTGTACTTCCGTTTTATTATATAGGGGATTAACATGTTTTCCTTTTAACTTTGATATATAAAAATGGGATCTAGCATTAAAAAAACTAGATTTTACCTCGCGGTACACCGCAAATCTATTATTTTTATTATTATTTTGATTATTTAATTTGTAATGTATGTTGTATTTGTTTGTTAAATTTCAAATGTTTTGTAAAAAGATTTACAAGGATTTTTTTGGGCGGTTGTGTGACTAAATATTAATATTAATATAATATAATTCGCTTAATATTAAAAAAAATTAATATGGAAACAAAAAAATATTTCAATTAAGTATATCACCAAATATAATACAAAGATTCAACTGTAATAAAAATGAATATATAAAACAAAAATAAAAATCTGAACTTATTAATACTCATGTTGTAACTATAAAATTATTATACCTTTTTATATTTATATATTGTACTAGTATTCTACCCGTACTCACTATTTGTATTAAATTCATATGTGATATTACATATGCGGTGTATCTCTTTAACTGTTTGTGCAATATATAAACTAAGTAACGAAAGAGAGTTCATGAAAGATATAATATGATTATGGTTTAAAAAGCTCAGAAGGGAAAATCACAAAAGTCCAAATATATAAGTCTTCAAGACATGAACGCTTAATTCAATGTAGAAGAAGTTGACGGTTGACCACACACACATAACTTATGTTGAGCTTTTTGTTGTGTTGAGAAGACTTGAGCTTTATGTCATGTTGACATTCTTGAAAGGCTTATCCTTTGGCGTAAGATCCATGTCGTGTCACTATAAGATAGAAAAGACTGAATTTATAAGAACAACTTCCTTATATTATTGTTTAGAAAAATCTCCTCTCAAAAACTAAACAATGTTTTCTCTCTTTTTCTTATATCTTGATCATACCTTGATCAATGATATATATAGAGTTTAACTTCCTATTTCTATTTGGACTAACTAATTCCTAATCCTTTAAGGAATTGTCCTAAGCTTCTTTCATCCTTATCTTCCTTGGCAAGGATGTCTTGGGCTTTAAGCTTTGAAGTTTATCCAACATTTTCCCCCTTAAACTTCAAATCTTCCTTCTTTACTTCATGAACTCCTATCAAGCTTCTCATTTCTGCAAACTTTACTCTAACCAATGCTTTGGTGAGGATGTCAGCCTTTTGTTCTATTCCTGGTACATGTTCCACACGGATGAGCTCTCTTTCAATACATTCTCTTATAAAGTAGTATCTTTTATGTATGTGTTTGCTCTTTCCATGAAACACTGGATTCTTTGCAAGTGCAATTGCAGACTTGTTATCAACATACATCATGATTTGAGCTTCCTTCTTCCCTGTAACCTCACTGAACAAATCCTGCAGCCACAAAGCTTGTTTAGCTCCTTCTGTTACCGCCATGAACTCAGCCTCACATGAAGACATAGCAACCGTGTCTTGCTTCCTTGTACACCATGTGATCGGAGTTTCACCAAAGAGAAATAAATGCCCTGTAGTACTTCTCCCATCGTCTTGATCAATGTTGTGGCTGCTGTCGCTAAAACCAACAATTTCTTTTAGACCTCCTCGTTTATATTTGAGACCATAAGATGATGTACCTCTAAGATATCTCAGAATCTGCTTGATAATTTCTCCATGAGGCTTCCTCGGACTCTGCATATATCTGCTCACAACACTCACTGCAAAAGACAAATCAGGTCGAGTGTGCAACATATATCTTAAGCAGCCAACATTTCTTCTAAACAGAGTGGGATCTATCTCTGCTTCATCAAGAGATTTTGAGACCTGTAGTCCGAACTCCATTGGGATTACAGTCGAATTACAGCTTTGTAGTCCAGCTTCTTTTAGGATCCTTAGTGCATATCCTTCTTGTTTAATGGTGATACCGTCAACTCCTTGATGCACTTCTATACCGAGATAGTACGTGAGTTTACCAAGATCAGACATTTCAAACTTAGAAGACATTCCTGTCTTAAACTCCACAATTGCTGCGAGGTTGTTTCCCGTGATGAATAGATCATCAACATACACTGCAACAACCAACAGGTCCTTTCCCTTCTCCTTTCGATAGACTGCAGTTTCTTTTAAACATCTCTTAAAGCTCATCTCCTTCAAAATTTGATCCAACTTGGTGTTCCAGGCTCGTGGAGCTTGTCTTAGGCCGTATAGAGCTTTTGTCGGTTTATAAACTCTATGTTCTTCCCCCTTTATCTCAAATCCTTCGGGCTGTTCAACGTAAACGTCTTCTTTCAATTCGCCGTGTAAGAAAGCCGTTTTGACGTCTAAGTGATGGATTTCCCACCCATCTGATGCGGCCATTCCTATCAGCATTCTGATAGTCTCCATACGAGCTACGAGAGTGAAAGCTTCTTCAAAGTCAACGCCACTCTCTTGCACGTACCCTTTAGCAACGAGCCTAGCCTTGTGTTTGTTTATAGTCCCGTCTGCATTCCTCTTGATCTTGAAAACCCACTTGAGACCAATTACTTTCACACCCTGCGGTCTATCAACAAGAAACCAAGTTTTATTTTTATTGATAGAGTTAATCTCATCCTTGCAAGCTAATCTCCACACTTGCATTCCTCTTGCTTCTTCATAGAACTGTGGCTTGTCATTGATCATTAAAAGCATTATCTCACTCTCGAGAGATGCTAATAGCACGTAATCCTCAAAACGTTTTGGCTTCTTAATTTGTCTTTCTGATCGTCTTAAGATCGGTTCTTGAACAACAACACTCTCATTGTTGTCACTGCTTTCTCGAGACATGTCAGTTTGAGGTTCAGGTTCTGCAATTTCCTCATCTTGCTCTGTAGAATGCGATGATATTGGACCACTACCAACATCTTCTATCTCACCCAACGCATATGAAACATCCCAGGCTCTCTGTTTTGACTGTCCTCTGTTCTGCTCCAACTCCACTTGTTGCTTTCATTGAAGACTACATCCCTGCTGACCACAATTCTCCTTGTAGACGGATTGAACAGTCGATAAGCCTTGGAACCAGGCTCGATTCCAAGATGTACTAACGACTGTGATCGATCGTCCAGCTTCTTGAGACCTGCAGTATCAGCTTTTGCATAGGCTAAACACCCGAAAACTCTCAGATGCTCAATGTTTGGTTTCTTCTCACGCAAACACTCATATGGTGTGATGTTGATCAATGCTTTAGTTGGTATTCGATTGATCACATACGTACTGTGACGAACTCCTTCACCCCACAAATAGTTTGGAATCTCCATAGCCTTGAGAATGCTTCTTGTCATCTCCATCAAGGTCCTGTTTCTCCTTTCAACCACACCATTCTGCTGCAGAGTGTATGGAGCAGTCAAATGTCTCTTAATTCCACTTGATTCGCAGAAACTGTTGAACTCACTTGATGTGAATTCTCCTCCCCTATCTGTCCTAAGAGTGATAATCTCCTTTCCCAGTTCCTTTTCAATCACACTTTTAAAAGACTTGAAACTTCCAAATGCATCGCTTTTCTCCTTTAATAAGATGGACCACATGTACCTAGAAAAATCATCCACAATAACAAAAATGTATCTGTTATGCGCAAGTGTTGCAGGTGTTATTGGTCCGCATAAATCAGCATGGAGAAGCTCCAAGGGCTTAGAAGCTCTGAAATTTGTAGCTTTTGGAAAGGGTTGTCGAGTCTGCTTCCCAACAAGACACGACTCACACAACATCTTCTCGTCTCTCACTTGAGACAAGCCAAGAACCATCTTTTGTTGAAACATAGACTTGATAGTTCTGAAATTTATGTGGCCAAGTCTCGCATGCCACTTCCAGGTATCATCATCAATGTGTGTGTGTAGACAGACTGGTCTTCCAACTGTTAGGCTTATCTTGTACAATCTATTAGTCGATCTCATAACTCTCACCAACAGCCTGTCGTTAGGATCATGAACTGTCAACCAATTCTCTCTCATCCGCACATCACAGCCAACTTCTGTAGTCTGTCCTAGGCTCAAGATATTGCTCTTGAGGTCAGGAATGTAGTAAATATCATTTACTAAAACCTGTTCCTCACCTTTGCTTTGAAAAATTATTGAGCCTTTACCTCTTATTTCCACACAAGATCCATCTCCAAACTTTACCTTGCCTCCAATGTTCTCATTGAGCTCAGAAAAGTAATCCTTATGACCTGTCATATGGTTACTAGCTCCATTGTCTAAATACCACATCCCATCCTCCTTGGTGTAGTTTCTTGGGATAACCCTTTCTTCATTCAAATAGACAATCTCATGTAAAAACAAGGCTTTGTCTGCTTCCTCTGTTTCTACAGTCTCGATTTTGTTAGCTTCTTGATTTCTCTGAACCTTCTCCGGACATTGTGAGGCGTAGTGAACCTTCTCCTTCTTGTCTTTTGCTTTGTTCTGTTCTGTATTCGACTGATCATGTGTGTTGTTATATTGCGAATTGTTTCTGCCTCTACCTCTTCTTCGGTAACCTCTTCCTCCATAGCCTCTCCCTCTACCACGTCCTCTGCCTCGAAAGCCACTATTTCCACTGTTATAATTCGTTTGATACTGATCTGTGTTAGAAAACATCAGTTTCGTTTGATTTTCTTCAGGAAGTCCTTCTCCTGCAATTCTTTCTTTGAAAGCTTTTAACCTTCCTACTATATCTTCGAAGCTTGTGGTGTTGAGGTTGAGAACTTGTTCAAGGGAAGCTACCATATGAATAAACTTGCTCCTAGGTAAACTGTTCAAAAACTTTTTCACAAGTCTTGGTTCCTCAATGATCTCACCAAGCGCCCCTGCCTTGGTTGCGATTTCTGACAATTTTCCAGCAAAAACATCGACCTTGTCACCTTCTGTCATTCGTATCTTCTCGAACTCCGACATGAGTGTCTGTAAACGAGCCTCCTTGACACGTTCAGCTCCAAGATTCCTAGACTGAATTGAGTTCCAAATCGCTTTAGGAGAACTCAAGTTACCAACTTGCATGGTAAGTGATTCTGGAATAGACTGAAACAACAAAGCAGTTGCTATGTCGTTCTTTTCTTGATCATCTGAACCTGGTTCTATTGTCTCCCAAACTTTCTGAATACGTAGCATGATCCTCATCCTCATGGACCATACGGTGTAGTTTGTTGAGGTTAGAAGAAGGCACTGCAGAGAGATCCCTTTCTCCAGCTCTTTTGGTTGAGATGATTCAACTATTTCTCCCATAGTTGTGGTTCGATGTTCAAAAACTTCTGTAATCGAAACACTACTCGATCGATTGAACCTAGAAGCTCTGATACCAAATATAAGATAGAAAAGACTGAATTTATAAGAACAACTTCCTTATATTATTGTTTAGAAAAATCTCCTCTCAAAAACTAAACNTGGTTTAAAAAGCTCAGAAGGGAAAATCACAAAAGTCCAAATATATAAGTCTTCAAGACATGAACGCTTAATTCAATGTAGAAGAAGTTGACGGTTGACCACACACACATAACTTATGTTGAGCTTTTTGTTGTGTTGAGAAGACTTGAGCTTTATGTCATGTTGACATTCTTGAAAGGCTTATCCTTTGGCGTAAGATCCATGTCGTGTCACTATAAGATAGAAAAGACTGAATTTATAAGAACAACTTCCTTATATTATTGTTTAGAAAAATCTCCTCTCAAAAACTAAACAATGTTTTCTCTCTTTTTCTTATATCTTGATCACACCTTGATCAATGATATATATAGAGTTTAACTTCCTATTTCTATTTGGACTAACTAATTCCTAATCCTTTAAGGAATTGTCCTAAGCTTCTTTCATCCTTATCTTCCTTGGCAAGGATGTCTTGGGCTTTAAGCTTTGAAGTTTATCCAACAGTCACCAGACTCACCACACGACAATAAATTGCAACAATCTACTTGAAGAATTTCTCTGGCTTTGTCCATGAAAGCTAAGATTTTTAGTTGGTTTCGATGTCACTGAAACCAAAAATAAAAGCAAGCAAGAAGACTTATGACTATAAAAAGTGTCAAAAGAAAAAAAACAAACCTCGTAGCAGAACACATTTTCGGTAGTCTTCACAACAACTATATGTGTAAATTCAGTTAAGACATTGTTGCAAAATAGGACAGTGATATTGATATATTCTCCTACAATGGCAGTAACACAGATTTTGTTTCAGGCCTATCTCAAGGATAAAAAATCACAACGAACGAAATCATATAAGTAGGTAAAGCGAGAGAAAGAATGAACCTTCAGCGTTCTTGTGAAAGATGAGAGGAATCAAATCTTCTCCGATCCTTTCAATGATGCTCTTATAACTGGATGTTTAGCAAATTTCCTTATGTAAGGCACTATAGTTCTGCAAATTCAAAAACCCAATTCCTAAAATCAATAAAGTGTAAAGAAAAAGTACGCTTTAATGCCCCAGTTAAAAACAAATTATGTAGAAATGGATAACTATAAAACTACTCACGTTATCTCGAAAAAATATCGTCGCTTGTACACACAAGTTCTTCGAACGGCAAAAACGTAAGCCTGAATCAGAGGAATAGATTAATATTAGGGACTGAAAAAACCGACCTTTTAAAAAAAAAATAATAATAATAAATAGTAAATAATATAGTACTATAACTAGTGGTTTCATACTTACTAGCCACCTAACCACAATCACAATCAACAACAGAATAACAATACCAATAACAATATCCAACAATAACCAATGATAAAACCAATACTATAGCATAAGCAATATCCAATAACAAGATAACCAATAAACCAATAACCAATCATCAGAAAACATAAAACCAGCAACCTAACAATGTTTCTAATGACTCAACTCTAGCAACCTAATAATGCAAGACAACATCCAGTCGAGTCCCTAGAACATCCTCCTCTTAATTGTCTTGATTCCACGATCACACTTTGCCTTTACCTGCACCACAAACACAAATTGAGATGCATGAGTATTTGATAAACACTCAGCGAGGCAATCCTCCCATCTACTGGGCTATACACACAAGCAACAGTGATTCCAAAGTTCCAAACAAACAACAAACAAAACATACAAACCAGGAAATCAAACATCGTCTCGCTGGAAGGGAGGTGTCGACCGACACCAGCCAAGTGTCGATCGACACTGACTCTTGGTGTCGACCGACACTACCCCACGGTGTCAATCGATGCTCAATTTGCTGGTGTCGATCGACACTCCCTCTGCAATCACGATCCGCTCAAAGCCGAGAGTCGAATCTCGCTCCCAA
The DNA here is from genome assembly GCF_000633955.1 of Camelina sativa. Classification (NCBI taxonomy): domain Eukaryota; kingdom Viridiplantae; phylum Streptophyta; class Magnoliopsida; order Brassicales; family Brassicaceae; genus Camelina; species Camelina sativa. The sequence continues at coordinate 22,440,324 of NC_025701.1, forward strand.
ACTCCCCCAAATCGTCCAATACTCGAAACCCAAGCCTTATACATCCGTAGGAACCTGTAGCAACCAATCCCAGCAAGAAAAACACACAAACAAGCAACAAACAAGCAAGAACAAGGAATCAAAGGCTTAGATTAGCTATGGTCATGCACTCACCTCTTTGCAGGAAGTTTCTGACCAACAATGGACGAATCCACACTCCCAGCAAGCTTCCCACACGTTCCTAGCCTTGAATCCTCACTCTCACAGCAAGATCTCACCCACAAAGCCTTGAAATCTCACAAAAACTCCCAAAAACTCAAGAACAATATTTTCTCCTCTTTCTCTTTGTTTTCAGCGGCTGGACAACCACAAAACACGACCTAGGTCGTTCCCCCACTTAAATAACACGGTTTAATGGTTCTCCTCAAACCAAACCGACCAAAAATTGATAATTAAATCGAACCGGTCGAACCAGAAAACAATCAGTGTCGATCGACACCTCCTGTGGTGTCGACGACACCCTCACCAAATTACCAAAAATGGTTTGCGGGTGTTACAATTCTCCCCCACCAATCTAGATTCGTCCTTGAATCTCGAACAACCATCAGCCAAGGACTCCTGTGCGACCGTCTCCACGGCCCACACTCTTCCGACCGATCTACAGAAGGTCACCTCTAGGCGATAGACTCACGCTCCGGGTGTTATTTGCTCTCGACTTTTTGGACTTTCCTTTACTCATAGGCCTAAACCTTGAGTTTTTATTGGCTCATCATCAGACCAAAGTCTGCATGCCATAATATTGGCTCCTCATCGGGCCTAAACCCGCATGCCATAATATATAAGGGAAATCCAAACTTGTCTCTCGGGTTGCCACCCTAAAGCGCGCACCCGGATCGTCATCCGAAGTCGATATACCAACCATATTCCCAAACCACAAAGTCTATGAATATGGCAGTACTAGGAGAACCTAAGTCCTCCATGAGCCGTGAGCAAACAATTCTGAACATGTCTGAGTCCTATTCCTATCCAGGTTTCCTTTCCGTGGCTCACGTAAAATATCTCAATGTCATACCAACCACATATCTCCTCACTGGAATACCTCATGACCACACAAGGATCATATACATGCCACAAGGGCCGCCACAAAGGCCAAACAAAATGTCCTAAAGAGGACCGCCACCAAGGCCAAACAAATGTCCTAAACAGGACCGTTACCAAGGCCAAACAAAATGTCCTAAAGAGGACCGCCACCAAGGCCAAACAAATGTCCTAAACAGGACCGCCACCAAGGCCACTCGTCCCGAAGGACCGTCACAAAGACCATCTGTCCCGAAGGACCGCCTAAACAGGCACTCTGGCTAAACAGCCCGCTAAAAAGGCCACACAATTGGCTAAATAGCCCGCCACAAAGGCCACACAATGGCTAAACAGCCCGCCACAAAGGCCACACATGGCTAAACAGCCCGCCACAAAGGCCACACAATGTCTAAAAAGATCGCCACACACGGGCACACTGACTCGAAAATCCACCATTAAGGCCACACAAGCCCCTCCAAGGCTCTTCACCGCTAAAATGGACAAATTCTAACTTCCGTAATACTTTCCATATTTAGCACTTTCCATTTTTGGAAACTTTACACTTTTGGAAACTTCTATTTCAGGAAACTTTTCCCAAAACCCCGCCTCACGGAAACTTTGTACCCCGAGCACCACCTCGTCTTGTTACTGAATCGCCAACCAACCACCCCAAGCGACCGAGGAAACAAGAGAGATGGGCTGGAATACTCCATTCCCGCTCCAACCACAGATTACAGATGGGACAAGGCAAGACAAGTTCAAGTCGCGGCTTGTTTCTCATACCACTTCTTAAACCTTGCCTTCATCCTCGCCTCAGGCTCCCAAGTCTGCTCCTCAACACCATCACAGTCCCAAAAGACTCTCATCAAAGGAATCTTCTTCTTCCAAAGTTCCTTGATCCTCCTCTCGAGAACCCTCACTGGTCTCGCCTCCAAAGTCATGTTAGGCTGAAGATCTTTAGGGATCTTAGCCAACACCTGCTCCCCCTCACGGAGACACTTCCGCAACATAGACACATGGAAAACCTTATGGAACGCACACATAACCTCAGGTAACTCCAGTCTATATGCCACTGGTCCAACTCGCTCAATCACTCTGAACGGACCCATATACCTTGGACTCAACTTAGTCTCAGTCAATGACATGTTCGGACCCCGCAACATGGCCATCTTGTGGTACACTCTGTCTCCTACCTGAAACTCAAGATCTCTCCTCCTCTTATCAGCATAACTCCTCTGCCTATCATGAGCCTCCTTCATGTTCAGCTTGAGAACTCGAATCTTCTCCGAGGTCTCCTAAACAAAATCTGCCCCGTACATGCTCCTCTCCCCCACCTGAGTCCAGCATAACGGTGTACGACACGGTCTCCCATAGAAAGCCTCATAAGGAGCCATCCCAATACTCGCCTGATAACTGTTGTTGTAAGCAAACTCTACCAGATTCAGGTGATCTGCCCAATGGCCACCCCAATCCAAAACACACACCCTCAGCAAATCCTCTACCGTCTGGATCGTCCTCTCTGACTGTCTATCTGTCTGGGGATGATAAGTTGTACTCATATGCACCTTAGTCCCCATCTCTGCCTGAAATGCCTTCCAGAACACCGAACTGAACTTAGAATCCCTATCAGACACAATACTCGCTGGCACCCCATGCAACTTGACTATCTCCCTTACATACTTCTTAGCCAAGACCGCTGCTCCATCAGTCTTCTAAATGGCCAGAAAATGTGCTGACTTAGTCAACCGGTCCACAATGACCCAAATAGCATCAAAGGTCTGTGACACTGGCAATCCTACCACAAAATCCATGGTGATCATATCCCACTTCCACTAAGAAATGGGTAAACTCTTCAGTAAACCGTCAGGAACCTGATGCTCAGCCTTCACTAGCTAACACACATCACACCTCACGACCCAACTAGCTACATCCTTCTTCATCCCGACCCAGTGATAGTACTTCTTGAGATCACGGTACATCTTAGTCGCTCCTGGATGAATAGAAAACCTGCTCGCATGAGCCTCTCTCAGGATCTCCTGTCTCAACTCCTCATCCTTGGGCACACAAACCTGACCATGCACCAAGATAGTACCATTATCTGAGACCTGATACTCTGAATCAACATCCTTTGAGGCATTCACCAGCCCCGAATCCTGCTCCTGAGCCAACCGTACCCTACTCAGAAGATCTGCTCTATCAACTGCTTCCAAACCCAACGGTTCATGTGAAACAGCACACAACCTCTACGCACTGATCTCTCCTACCAGAGACTCCATCTCCTGCTAAGGCAAAGCCAACACTGGCATAGTAGTCAACATCTCCTTCAGGCTTGCAAAACCCTCCACTCGCTCCTGTGACCAAACAAAAGGAACATCCTTCCCTATCAACTTAGTCATCGGACGTGCCTTGCTTACAAAACCCTGCACAACTCTCCTGCCAACCCAAGGAAACTCCTGATCTCTGTGGCATTCTGCGGTCTAGGCCAATCTCGGATAGCCTGAATCTTCTCCGGATCTACAGAAATTTCCTCTGCATAAACAATGTGACCCAGACACCCATCTCATGCTCCCAGAAACTGCACTTGCTCAACTTAGCAAACAACTTCTGCTCCCGCAGCTTCTCCAGAACTGCTCTCAAATGCACACTGCATGCTCTTCAGGACTCTTAGAAAATACCAGGATAGCATCGATGAAAATGATGACAGACACGTCCAGAAACTCCTGAAACACGCTATTCATCAACCTCATAAGCGCTGCTGGCGCGTTAGTCAACCCGAACGACATCGCCACAAACTCATAAACCCATACCTCGTCCTTCTTCTTGACGAACACCGACGCTCCCCACAGTGAAGTGATAAGACAAAAGAGTCCCCTGCTCAACAAATCCTCTAGCTGCGTCTTCAGCTCTACTAAACAAAAATCAAGTATGCCGACATCAACTCACCACCACTCGGATATCAACATCTCTTGTCCATCGAAGAACCTCTAGTAACTTGTTTCTTAGGAAAACTTCCACAAGATAGCTTATTACAAAGTGAGATTTTCGCTTAGCAATTCTCCATAGCAAATCATCAATACAAACGTAATAAAACAAACAAGTACCATACGTTCGCACATTCTGATTCACCGCGTCAAATGCTTTGCAAGCCGCCAATTCAAACCTCTTGCCATGTCTCCCTTCGCAAGCTTACCAAAACCTTGAATCTTGCAATCCTGTCCATCTCCAATGAACGTAATCCAACATCGTCGCAACGATTAGAATATCCTGCCATGAAGGCTTCTCGTGAACTTATCTATCTGGCAAACATGCCTTTCCCGGCTTAGACCTGCTGTAACCCCCCTTCTTGGGACTCCAGCACCACCGGCCTCACAATCCTGGCGAAACAGCCACACATTCATAACCGCTCTGGTTCATATAACCCTGACCCATTGGTCAACACATCTAAAACCCAAGATTAAACCACCGTCAATCTCTCGAGGTCTACATTTAATCCGGTTGTTAATACTCACGTCCTAGGTATTGCTTGCTCCCAAATCCACCACCCTTAGGTCGCAACCTTCGAACCATACCGATCTCACTCTCAGACCAGCGTCTTCGAGTTATACCGTCTCACTCTTGGAACACAAACCTCAAGATCTCGGTATCAGGGGAACTACTCATCCCCTCAGGGGAACATAATCCCCTCTGCCACTCTCGGAGCCCCCAGCCCCTCGAGCTATTTGTATTCAGGAGAATCACCATCCCCTCAGGAGCAACAATCCTTAACCTCTACAAACATCTCCCGACCAAAAGAACCTCCTGTGGTCCAAGTATAGCATTGCAATGTTACACCTGCCCACTCAACTTCTAATATCCAACTGGATTACCCACCAAACAGAGAAAATATCTCCTCCAACTACAAATGTCCACCTATACACCTCTCTAGGCTCGATACCTCTCGAGAAGTATCTCGCACCGGCGTCTACAACTGCTCCATCCTCCTAACATAAAATGAGAACTCCTCAACATCCGCAGCCCTCGGCTGCACCCCACCACATGCGGTACAACTGGAGCCTGTAATGGTACCCCTCTCGGTAACCGCTCCAACAGCATGCCAATAGATCCACCAAGCGATCATCTCGGACCCTGGGCTCCACCTGCTGCAACCCCACACCTGGGTTCTCAGCACCCCCGGCATTCACACCGGCTAACCCTCTTTGGTCCCTCCTGATACGCTTGCGACCCTCTGACGTACCTCCTCGTGGAACTCTGGACCACACACTCGCTGGCCTCGGGACCCGCCTGACCATGACCACGACCATGTCCCCGTCCACGATCAACAACTCAAACACCTTTAACCACTGCACTTCCAAGAACAGAGGCTAACAAGCAATCTTAACATAACTCAAAAACACAAAAACACAAACTCACCGTGGAATCACACTGTAGGCTCAAAGAGGATGTTCTAGGACTCCATGCCACACACAATTGACTAACTCACATAATCAATCAAAGCATGTAAATCCCAAACATCTACAGCACAAAGCCTAGTGAACCCAAACCTAGAACCGTAAGAGCTCTGATACCAAAATAAAAGGACCGACCTTTTTTTTAAAAAAAAATAATAAATAAAAAATAATACAATAAATAAACTACAACTAGTCGTCACATACCCACTAGACACCTAACCACAATCACAATCAACAGCGGAATAAAATACCAATAACAATATCCAACAATAACCAATAATAAAACCAATATTATAGCATAAGCAATATCCAATAACAAGATAACCAATAAACCAATAACCAATCATCAGAAAACACGAAACCAGCAACCTAACAATGTTTCTAATGACTCAACTCTAGCAACCTAACAATGCCAGACAACATCCAATCGAGTCCCTAGAACATCCTCCTCTTCATTGCCTTGATTCCACGATCACACTTTGCCTTTACCTGCACCACAAACACAAATTGAGATGCATGAGTATTTGATAAACACTCAGTGAGGCAATCCTCCCATCTACTGGGCTATACACACAAGCAACAATGATTCCAATGTTCCAAACAAACAACAAACAAAACAAAAAAACCAAGAAATCAAACATCGTCTCACTGGAAGGGAGGTGTCGACCGACACCATCCAAGTTTCGACCGACACTGGCCTTGGTGTCGACCGACACTACCCCACAGTGTCGATCGATGCTCAATTTGCTGGTGTCGACCGACAACAAGTGGTGTCGATCGACACTCCCTCTGCAATCGCGATCCACTCGAAGCCGAGAGTCGAATCTNAAAGAACCTCCTGTGGTCCAAGTATAGCATTGCAATGTTACACCTGCCCACTCAACTTCTAATATCCAACTGGATTACCCACCAAACAGAGAAAATATCTCCTCCAACTACAAATGTCCACCTATACACCTCTCTAGGCTCGATACCTCTCGAGAAGTATCTCGCACCGGCGTCTACAACTGCTCCATCCTCCTAACATAAAATGAGAACTCCTCAACATCCGCAGCCCTCGGCTGCACCCCACCACATGCGGTACAACTGGAGCCTGTAATGGTACCCCTCTCGGTAACCGCTCCAACAGCATGCCAATAGATCCACCAAGCGATCATCTCGGACCCTGGGCTCCACCTGCTGCAACCCCACACCTGGGTTCTCAGCACCCCCGGCATTCACACCGGCTAACCCTCTTTGGTCCCTCCTGATACGCTTGCGACCCTCTGACGTACCTCCTCGTGGAACTCTGGACCACACACTCGCTGGCCTCGGGACCCGCCTGACCATGACCACGACCATGTCCCCGTCCACGATCAACAACTCAAACACCTTTAACCACTGCACTTCCAAGAACAGAGGCTAACAAGCAATCTTAACATAACTCAAAAACACAAAAACACAAACTCACCGTGGAATCACACTGTAGGCTCAAAGAGGATGTTCTAGGACTCCATGCCACACACAATTGACTAACTCACATAATCAATCAAAGCATGTAAATCCCAAACATCTACAGCACAAAGCCTAGTGAACCCAAACCTAGAACCGTAAGAGCTCTGATACCAAAATAAAAGGACCGACCTTTTTTTTAAAAAAAAATAATAAATAAAAAATAATACAATAAATAAACTACAACTAGTCGTCACATACCCACTAGACACCTAACCACAATCACAATCAACAGCGGAATAAAATACCAATAACAATATCCAACAATAACCAATAATAAAACCAATATTATAGCATAAGCAATATCCAATAACAAGATAACCAATAAACCAATAACCAATCATCAGAAAACACGAAACCAGCAACCTAACAATGTTTCTAATGACTCAACTCTAGCAACCTAACAATACCAGACAACATCCAATCGAGTCCCTAGAACATCCTCCTCTTCATTGCCTTGATTCCACGATCACACTTTGCCTTTACCTACACCACAAACATAAATTGAGATGCATGAGTATTTGATAAACACTCAGCGAGGCAATCCTCCCATCTACTGGGATATATACACAAGCAACAGTGATTCCAAAGTTCCAAACAAACAACAAACAAAACATACAAACCAGGAAATCAAACATCATCTCGCTGGAAGGGAGGTGTCGACCGACACCAGCCAAGTGTCGATCGACACTGGCTCTTGGTGTCGACCGACACTACCCCACAGTGTCGATCGATGCTCAATTTGCTGGTGTCGACCGACAACAAGTGGTGTCGATCGACACTCCCTCTGCAATCGCGATCCACTCGAAGCCGAGAGTCGAATCTCGCTCCCAAACTCCCCCAAATCGTCCAATACTCAAAACCCAAGCCTTATACATCCGTAGGAACCTGTAGCAACCAATCCCAGCAAGAAAAACACACAAACAAGCAACAAACAAGCAAGAACAAGGAATCAAAGGCTTAGATTAGCCATGGTCATGCACTCACCTCTTTGCAGGAAGTTTCTGACCAACAATGGACGAATCCACACTCCCAGCAAGCTTCCCACATGTTCCTAGCCTTGAATCCTCACTCCCACAGCAAGATCTCACCCACAAAGCCTTGAAATCTCACAAAAACTCCCAAAATGGGAGTAAAATTAGGGATGACTTTTTTGACAGTTGTGTTTGTCTTAGTTAAAAGAACACCGAAGAAGTAAAATTAGGGATGACTTTTTTGACAGTTGTGTTTGTCTTAGTTAAAAGAACACCGAAGAAGATGAACAAAAAGGGTGGTTTGTCATCAAGGGTTTTACAAAAAAAAATATTATGGGCTTGGACTTATAACACAGAAAATGAGCAAAAATCTCATAACACCCTTTCTATCAAAACAAATTCTCAAAACTCCCTCAATGGTAAAAGGACAATATTACCCTTAATGAAGATTGTTTTAGGTTAAATATAATTAAATAAGTAATTGTTCAACGAAAATTACAGTAGCTTAGTGGTTGTGAGCTCCATGCGCACGCGCGCGCGCCCAGGGTTCGAATCCCACTATGCGCGGTACAACTGGTACAACTAGGGTGCAACTGGTACAACTAGGGGATATATGGTACAACTATGCAAGGTGCAACTGGTACAACTATGGTGCAACTGGTACAACTAGGGGATATATGGTACAACTATGCAAGGTGCAACTAGGAGATATATGGTACAACTATTCTTTAAAAATTGTTAGAGGGGTAGTTTCGTCCTTTCGTTAAAAAAAGAGGTAGTGAGATTAAGTGGGGGTAATACAGAGATGAATTTCTGGTATAGGGACACTAGAGATGAATTCTCCACAGAAAATATATAGCCTATTAATATTCCAAAGGGCTTTTACAGTTTAGTAAAAGATTAAATGGGTTCAGTTTAGTTTTTAAACTTTTTCTTTTTGTTTTTTACACGATCGTGTGTATATTTTGTTTTTCTGATTTTTAGATTAAGGCTTTGATTGGTAACATAAGTTACCATTTAGTTAAGTTGAGTTATGGACTTAACTCATAGATTATTCAAAAATGTTACCAATCAACAACAAACCTAAAAATTTTAAAGTTGAGTTTAAGTTACAATGTGTTATGGTTGACTTACAATTTTGAGGTATATCCTTTGTAAAATTGTTAACTCAAAACATTATTCAACATCATGGAAATTTTCATAGGTTAAGATGTGGTAAGTTGACTTATCTATTTTTTTTATTAAAAAAACGAAAATTCAGTTATATAATACAAAAATTTATTCTTTTTTATTTAATTCATATGTCAATAAAAATAATTTTTACTGTTTTCTTTTATTTAATAACTTTTTAATTAGTTATTTTCTATTTTTCCTAAATTATTATTTTTTATTACCATTTGAAATGAAAATAAGCATAGACCTAAATATGATAAGATTGTAAGTATTATGGCATGCATGTAGTTAATTTTTAAATTTGCAATGTAACAAGTTAACTTTGTGTATATTAAAATTATTTTATTATTTATATATAGTTTTTATATTTTTATATATTTTATTTTATAATTTTGTGAAATATATTCACTAATATTTTTAATAATTATAATCAAATAATACATACTGCAATATCTACCACAAAAATGTCATATTTTTACAGCGATCCATTAGAGCAAGATTATTGCACATACTCGACCAAGGGTGAGAACAAAAAATAAAACAAAAAAATGACAAAAAGGTGGAAAGAGAAGAAAGTAGTGTCTCTGCCCAGATACATATAGACACTGGATCTGCCACATGTTTTCATATGATTGGTTGTATAAATTAAAAAATAATAAAATAATTTAATTCAATTAAAATATTATTAATTATTTTTCTTGACACCCAAGTGGAGGTATGTGCAATAAGTATGCTCTTACATCAAACTGCTGTTTTTACCACATAATTTTTACTGCAAGATACATCGAATTATAATATTCTCTGCAACTCAACTTAAAAAATTATGTTACCAGTCCGAGCCTAAATAAAAACTGATGTGGCTTAATACTATTGGACAGCTGACTTGTGCTTTATAGGATAAAAGATTTGTTTTGATAATTTTTCGCTTAATCGATGTTTTACCCACTGATAAACCGATCAAACCACACCAGGTTTTAACCTCTAAATAAATCATTTAAAATATTTATTAGCGCAACTTATGTAAAATTTTGAAACAGCAACTGAACCAATGTGGCCCTTATCCTGTATCACAAAAAAAAATATATAATATAATATAAAAGAACAGTAAATGAAATAATATTCTTAAGAACAGTAAATGAAATAATATTTTTTTTTTTTCAAATTAAATAATAATCTAAACTACATTATTTCCATAAAATCTATGAACCTTCATATTTTTGGTAATGAAATAATATGTCACTAATTGCTGCATATTGTGGTTCGACTATATTATATACGAATACGAAGAATCATTGAACTTTTACAAAACCCGTTAAGTGATGAGTATTGGACCCATTAAGAATATAATTAAATCCTTAAAACTGAAAATAGCCCAAACTGGGGAGGAGATGAAACGATGGTGCAGCCGAGGAGCTACATTCCATGAAGGTATAACAAAAAAATAAGTTAGATCAATAAGATGAATACAATCACGTACACACAACATATATATATATATAATGTTATTAATAATCTATTAGCGATAAGATTGATGAGCAAATAGGTAAAATCAGTGTAGATTATAGAATCAAGAGATTGTTTTAAGAACTCAAATTAACAAAGAATATATCTCTTTATTAATACCAAAGAAAATAACCTAAAACTTTGGTCTCACTCTTAAACTCACAATCTCTCAAAACCTCATAAGTTGTGTCACAACTCAACACATCCTTATATAAGACTTTGCTAATCCTAATCCTAATTAGAATCCTCACAAACCTAGATAACTCCTAGACTTTAGACCTCTATCTCTTTATTACCACAAACACAATAGGATTAGGACTAGTTTCCAATTTAAGCATTCGTCAAGCTTATCCCAACAATCTCCTCCTTAAGCTTGAAGCTCTGTTTCAGCAAGTCTTGAACTCCCAAGAGATCTCTCATAACTCTGAATTTGTTCTTGTCTAAAGCTTTGGTGAGTATGTCTGCTCTTTGCTCAGTTCCCGGGATATGCTTCACCTCAATTTGGCCACTCTCAACCCTCTCTCTAATAAAATGATATCGTCTATGTATATGTTTGCTCTTCCCATGGAACACATGATTTTTAGTGAGTGCGATTGCCGACTGGTTGTCAATCCTGATCATGACCTTCTCTTCTGCAGCTCCGGTAATCTCTACCAATAAGTCTTGTAACCACACAGCTTGTTTTGCTCCTTCAGTAGCAGCCATAAAATCTGCTTCACAGGATGATAAAGTCACTACATCCTGTTTCTACGAGCACCATGTGATAGGACCTTCTCCAAGATAGAAAATGTGCCCCGAAGTGCTCCTACCATCATCTTCATCAACGTTATGACTACTATCTGTATAGCCTATTTACCGAGGCACCTTCATCCTCCCATAAGATAATCCAAGAGTAACGGTACCTCTAATATATCTTAGGCACTGCTTCATAGCTGCTCCATGCGACTCCCTAGGACTCTACATATAACGACTCAGAATTCCAACACAATAAGACAAGTCTGGTCTGGTATGCAACAAATAACGAAGACAACCAACATTCTTCATGTAAGTAGTTGCATTAATTTCCTTTTCTTTCTCTGCTTTCGATAGCTTCAGTTCAGGTTCCATCGGTAAAAGAACTGAATTACACTTCGTCATCCCTGTTTCTTCTAAAATCCTTTGAGCGTAACAAGCTTGACTTAATGTGATACCACCCTGATGTTGAACCACTTGCATACCAAGGTAATAAGTCAGTCTTCCCAAGTCACTCATTTCAAATTTAGAAGACATCTCTTCCTTAAATTTGTTAATAACAACTAAGCTTGTTCCTGTCACGAACAAATCATCAACATAAACTCCAACAATGAGAAGATCACATCCGATGCTCTTCCGATAAACAGAGGGCTCTTTCGAACATTTAACAAACTGCAACTTCTGAAGAATGTGATTCAACTTGTTATTCCAAACCCTAGGCGCTAGAGTCAAGCCATACAAAGCCTTATTAAGTTTATACACTTTTCCTTCATGTCCCTTTTGTTCAAAACCTTCAGGCTGAGAAACGTACACTGTCTCTTTGATCTCACCGTGTAGAAAAGCAGTTTTGACATCGAGATGGTGAATCTCCCATCCGTGAGAAGTAGCAAGATCGATGAGTAGCCGTATGGTTTCTATCCTCGCAACAGGTGCAAAGACTTCTTCAAAATCAACTCCATACTTTTGAATATAACCTTTAGCTACCAGCCTAGCTTTGTATTTGTTAATACTACCATCAGAGTTTCTTTTCAACTTAAACACCCACTATAGACCAATTGGTTTTTCCCCTATAGGTAAGTCAACAAGATCCCATGTCCTAAGTTTCTCAATCGAGCTTATTTCCTCTTCACATGCTCGTGTCCACTCCTTAGAATTTCGAGCTTCTTCAAAGTTTCTAGGCTCATTGTTCATACTAAGCAACAAGAATTCGCCTTCTTCTTCTGCAAGTAGAATATAATCCTCTAGGTATTTAGGCTTAACACTAACTCGAGTTGATCTCCGTAGCTGTGGAGATAGTTCTTCTGCAGAGGAAGTTCTAATTTCGTCTGTTGCTTCGTGTTCTTCCTCTGCAGTTTCCACTATACTCTCTAAAAGTTTATCTCCCTTATCCTCGTTGTAAGTCTTATCATCTATATTCCATTCTTCACCCGTATGATCACCAAACTCATGAAGACCATGATTTCCATACACATCAAAGCTAATCTTAAAACTTCCATCACCGTTTCCTATTTCTGCAGTTTTTGACCAACTCCATCCTTTAGACTCATCAAACACAACATCGCGACTTACTATGATTTTCTTTGAAACAGGATCCAACAATCTGTAAGCCTTGGAACCCGGTTATGTTCCTAAATGAATCAGTTCCCTTGTTCTGTCATCTAACTTTCTCAAATTTGGTTTGTCGACTTTAGCATACCCGATACATCCGAAAATCCTAATATGCTCAATAGTAGGTCTCTTCTCTCGCAAGAACTCATATGGTGTAACATCCTTCAGAGCTCTTGTTACTACTCTGTTTAGCAAATAGGTCGAATGTCTCAAAGCTTCTCCCCAAAGATAGTTAGGCATATTCATATGCTTCATGATACTTCTAGTCATTTCCAACAAGGTTCTGTTGCATCGCTCCACTACTCCGTTCTGTTGTGGGGTGTATGGTGCAGTCAAGTGTCTCTTTATACCAGCAGCATTGCAGAAAGAATTAAACTCATTGGATACAAACTCTCCTCCTCTATCTGTTCTAAAGGTTTGTATCTTCTCAGCAACTTCCTTTTCAATAATAGCTTTAAACTTCTGAAACTTAGAAAACGCTTCTCCCTTTTCCTTTAGCAACATAGTCCATATGTAGCGAGAATAATCGTCAATGATCACAAAAATGTATCTATTTCCAGCAGGTGTACTCGGTGTAATTGGACCACATAGATCTCCGTGTAAGAGCTCTAGTCTTTTTGTAGCTTGAAAACTAGTTGCTTGCGGAAATACACGCCTTGTTTGCTTGCCGAGCAAACACGATCTGCAAACTTCTTTTCCAAGAGCAAGTTTTGGAGCTCCAAGAACTAATCCTTTTCCCAGAATTGATGTTAAGGTTACATAGTTGATATGTCCCAGCCTTGCATGCCACCTACTTGTCTCGTTTATCTCAGAAAAATTCAAAAAAGTGTTGTCCTGCAATCCCATATGAACCTTATACAATCGATTTCTTGATTTCTCTGTTCTCACTAGTAGATTCCCTTCTTCATCCTTTATAGTCAAATAATTACCTCTTAGCCGTATGTCTAGACCTGCTTCAGTTGCCTGACCGAGACTTATGATATTGCTCTTCAAGTCGGGAATATAATAGACATCAGTCATCACTCTTGATTTTCCGTTCTGATCGACGAAAGCAATGGTTCCCTTTCCTTTGATGTCAACTCCTGAATCATCTCCAAAGCGTACTTTACCAGTTATAGATGTGTCAAGCTTGCTAAAATATCTCTTGTCCCCAGTCATATGGTTACTCGCACCATTGTCGAGATACCATATGTTGTTTCTAGTCGTGTTTGTCTCAAACTTGCTTGGTACAACTAACTTCTCATTTAAATAAACCACTTAATGCATCAAGAGCTCGTCTGCATCCTCTGTATCCTTATTATTGTTTTCTTCTACTTCCTGCAACTTCAACAGTCGGTCTGGACATTGTGCTGCGAAGTGACCAGTTTGAACACAACGAAAACATGTAATCTGTGAGAGATTTCTGCCTCCATAGCGACCTCGTCCTCTACCTTTGAGGATCTACCTCCACGACCTCTACCTCTGTAACTTCTAGTTTCACCATTGTAGTCTTTGTACTGCTGATTTGCTTGACTTGCTTGTGGCTCTGAGTTAGCGTACAACAACTTACTCTGATCATCTTGAGTTTCTTCTTCTTCTTCATGTATACACTCTTCGTAAGCCTTTAAGCGTCCAACGATATCTTCAAAGCTTATGGTATTCAAATCTAGAACTTGTTCTAGAGAGGCTACTATTTGAATAAATTTTCTTCGTGGAAGACTGTTAAGAAACTTCTTAACAATCTTTGATTCCTCTATATTAACTCCTAAGGCGGCTGACTTTGATGAGATTGTAGCTAGCTTTCCCGAATAATCATCAATAGTCTCTGACTCCTTCATCTTCAATCGTTCAAATTCCGCCATCAAAGTTTGAAGTCTAGCTTCTCGAATTCTCTCTGCTCTAACATGTCTAGAACGTATTGCTTCCCATACCTTCTTTGCTGTATCAAGTTCTCCAACTTGCAGTGTTAAGTTCTCCGGTATTGACTGGAATAGCAAGGCCATAGCTATATCGTTTTGAAGCAAATCAACCTTATCAGTCTCTAGTTCAATGGCATCCCAAACCTTGTGTACTCGAAGAGCTATCCTCATCTTCATCGCCCACACCGTATAGTTGGTTGATGTTAACATAAGACAGACAATCGAAGGAGATCCTCCTCCTACTTCTTTAGGTCGTGGCCCAGCTGCTGTGATTTCTGACATGATCAAAGAA
The DNA here is from genome assembly GCF_000633955.1 of Camelina sativa. NCBI lineage: Eukaryota > Viridiplantae > Streptophyta > Magnoliopsida > Brassicales > Brassicaceae > Camelina > Camelina sativa. The sequence continues at coordinate 22,455,499 of NC_025701.1, forward strand.
CTCTTGCTCTGATACCAAATATAGAATCAAGAGATTGTTTTAAGAACTCAAATTAACAAAGAATATCTCTCTTTATTAATACCAAAGAAAATAACTCAAAACTTTGGTCTCACTCTTAAACTCACAATCTCTCAAAACCTCATAAGTTGGGTCACAACTCAACACATCCTTTATAAGACTTTGCTAATCTTAATCCTAATAAGAATCCTCACAAACCTAGATAACTCCTAGACTTTAGACCCTTATCTCTTTATTACCACAAACACAATAGGATTAGGACTAGTTTCCATTTTAAGCATTCTTCAAGCTTATCCCAACATAGATTTAACAATTTATGAAGTTTTGAGTAGCACTTTGGTAAGCATTTTGGTGAGATATGATCTCCAAATATGAGTTTTCGAGCTAAGGTTTTGCGATTTCAAATGAAGTGAATCTCGAGAGGATATATTTTTTTGTTTGTTAAGGATTTAATCTATTAATGCGATTTTGGTTGATTGCTGAGAACCACGCAAAAGGATAAAAGGAAATCAAAATTGGAGGTAAGATATTTTGATATCCTTTTATCCTTTCTTTTTGTTTACTAAAACATTCAATTCGTTTAAAATGAAAATGGCGATGAATAGAGAGAATATACGGATGTTTATTTTTTTGGTCATCAAAGGTTAATTGATCCGATCCGATTAGGTATGAATTTTTTTTCCTAAATCAATCTTAATGAGCTTAGTTATTTGTCAAAATTGAATGTACTTCAAAAGACGTTAATTGTTATGTCTCACATTATATCGTAATTTATGTACATTTTTCCCAACAATTTTTTCCTTCGTTTTCTGTAGATCTCTTCTCCTTCGTTTTCTCTGTTCTCGTTGTGAATTTTTTGGGTTTTTAATGGAGGACTAAGAAAATAGAGAGTTAGTGAGACTTTGTTGAATCTCGTCAGTATATATCTGTAACATCCGTGTTTCGGGATTGCATTTTGGGCTGTGTTGATTAAACCAAATGAGTAGATTTTAACTAATTTTGGTTTAATTATTGGTTTAATTATCGGTTTAATTAAATCCTGGTTTAACCTAATTAAACCAAAGACCCCTAATTTCTTCTCATATTGTCGACGTCTACTCTCCTTTTGTGCTACTGTCGACATTGTAATCAGAAAAAGAAAGAGAGAGAGCCTTGGTAGAGTTGGTTTGAAAGAGAAAGAGAAAGAGATCAACAAAGCTTTGTCTTAGTGAGAAGGAAAAATGAGCAAAATCGTTAGGGTTTGGGAGGAAACAGTTTCGATATATCAAATCATTCTTAAAAGTAATTAAATTTGGTAGGTTTATTCCCAACTCTTTCATAGTCATTCGCCTTTTTACAGAAGTAGATTTGGATTTAAACTCAGATGCGTTATTGGCAGTTTCGTGAGACACGTTTTCTCAGACGCTAGTTGGAACCATCGGGGATTGTAACTGAGAACGTGGTCTCTTCTGGTTCCTGATCGGCACGAGATTTTGTAAGATGCTTCGTGACGTCTAGGGCTAGCTGTTCACCGGAGGGATTTAATAGTTAACGGTTGGTTTGTATTTTAGGGTTTCGTCTTTGAGACTTTTCTTTTTTGATGTTTCTGTCCAGTTTTGCTATAAGTCGTTTTTGGTTGTGTGGCTTGTTGTAGTGAATTGCTGGGCTGTTTCAGACGTTTGGAGAGTCTCAACTGGTTTTATTCGTTGTTATAATCAGTCTGATAAGGTGAGTGCGTGACCATGAGCTTATCTAAGCGATTGGGTTGTATAACTTGTTTTGTGTGAAGTTGTGTAGGTGTGATGAATGTGTTATTGGATGTTCTGTTCAATGTCTGGTTTGTTATGTTTTATTTGTGGTTGTACTCTTGATTTTCTTGTGTGTATAGCTCGTAGATGGGAGGATTGTCTCACTGGGTATTTCTGGTAATACTCACGCATCTCATTGTGTTTGTGGTGCAGGTATTGTGTAGCGTGAAATCATGGCGATGAGGAGGAGGATGATCTAGGATANTCTAGGGCTAGCTGTTCACCGGAGGGATTTAATAGTTAACGGTTGGTTTGTATTTTAGGGTTTCGTCTTTGAGACTTTTCTTTTTTGATGTTTCTGTCCAGTTTTGCTATAAGTCGTTTTTGGTTGTGTGGCTTGTTGTAGTGAATTGCTGGGCTGTTTCAGACGTTTGGAGAGTCTCAACTGGTTTTATTCGTTGTTATAATCAGTCTGATAAGGTGAGTGCGTGACCATGAGCTTATCTAAGCGATTGGGTTGTATAACTTGTTTTGTGTGAAGTTGTGTAGGTGTGATGAATGTGTTATTGGATGTTCTGTTCAATGTCTGGTTTGTTATGTTTTATTTGTGGTTGTACTCTTGATTTTCTTGTGTGTATAGCTCGTAGATGGGAGGATTGTCTCACTGGGTATTTCTGGTAATACTCACGCATCTCATTGTGTTTGTGGTGCAGGTATTGTGTAGCGTGAAATCATGGCGATGAGGAGGAGGATGATCTAGGATATCGGTTGTGTGTTGTTGGACTTGGTTATATTGTTTATGTTGGAACCTTATAGAGTTATACTAGGTTTATGGATAGAATGCTTAGGAATGTTATTGCATTGATGATGTGTTGGCTCTGTGTGTTGGTATGTTTCCGCTGTGCATATNCGCCTTTTTACAGAAGTAGATTTGGATTTAAACTCAGATGCGTTATTGGCAGTTTCGTGAGACACGTTTTCTCAGACGCTAGTTGGAACCATCGGGGATTGTAACTGAGAACGTGGTCTCTTCTGGTTCCTGATCGGCACGAGATTTTGTAAGATGCTTCGTGACGTCTAGGGCTAGCTGTTCACCGGAGGGATTTAATAGTTAACGGTTGGTTTGTATTTTAGGGTTTCGTCTTTGAGACTTTTCTTTTTTGATGTTTCTGTCCAGTTTTGCTATAAGTCGTTTTTGGTTGTGTGGCTTGTTGTAGTGAATTGCTGGGCTGTTTCAGACGTTTGGAGAGTCTCAACTGGTTTTATTCGTTGTTATAATCAGTCTGATAAGGTGAGTGCGTGACCATGAGCTTATCTAAGCGATTGGGTTGTATAACTTGTTTTGTGTGAAGTTGTGTAGGTGTGATGAATGTGTTATTGGATGTTCTGTTCAATGTCTGGTTTGTTATGTTTTATTTGTGGTTGTACTCTTGATTTTCTTGTGTGTATAGCTCGTAGATGGGAGGATTGTCTCACTGGGTATTTCTGGTAATACTCACGCATCTCATTGTGTTTGTGGTGCAGGTATTGTGTAGCGTGAAATCATGGCGATGAGGAGGAGGATGATCTAGGATATCGGTTGTGTGTTGTTGGACTTGGTTATATTGTTTATGTTGGAACCTTATAGAGTTATACTAGGTTTATGGATAGAATGCTTAGGAATGTTATTGCATTGATGATGTGTTGGCTCTGTGTGTTGGTATGTTTCCGCTGTGCATATTTGGTTGTTATTGGTTTAATGAGGAATTGTGGTTTGGGGTGGTTTAATTAAGTAGTATGGGATGCTTAATTATGTATTGTATTTATTTAAAAAAAAAATACAAAACGGGTCAGGTCGTTTCAATTTGGTATCAGAGCCTTTACGTTTCTAGGATGGTTAAGTGGATGGTTAGAGCGGTTAGGAATTTAATTGGGTGAATTATTTTCTTTTTTGCTTGATGCATGATGTTGTCTGATGGAATTGATTATGAGTAGTTAGTCAATTTGCATGTGGTATGGAGTCCTAGTATCATCCTCTTCGAGCCTTCAATGAGATTCCACGGTAAGATGTGTGTGTGTGTGCGGTTTTGATTTGTGTACTTAACTTTCTGTTCTGGGTAGTGCAGATGGTTAAGGGTGGAGCTGTTGCTGGTCGTGGACGCGGACGTGGTCGGGGTCGCGGTCGTGGTCGTGGTCGTGGTAGGGGCAGAGTCCCAGCAGTGAGTGAGTCTGTTGAGCAGAGTGTGACAGTTGAGGGTGTCGGCGAGTCGCAGGATTTCCAGGAGGGGTCCATGAGTGTGGCCGGTGGTGGTACTGATAGGACCGTAGGCGCTGAGGGGGTCGGTGCGGGCGGTGTCGGTGCTCGAGTGGCCGGTGGTGCTAGGGTTCCGGGTGTGGGAATCCCAGCAGGTGGGGCTCCTGTGGGAGGTGTGGACCTGGCGGGCTTGTTGACACAGCTGTTGGAGCGGATACCATGATTGTGTCCGGCTCAGGCTCAGGTAGTGCCACCAGTGGTGGTGGAGGAGCAGCAGCCAGTGGCTGCGGATGTGAGAGCTCATGCTCGTTATTTGTCTATGCTGAAGGAGATGCATAAACTTTATACTGAGAGGTTTTCGGGTGGTACAGACCCTACTGTTGCGGATGCATGGAGGACGAGTGTGGAACGTAACTTCCGTACTCTGAGATGTCCTGAGGAGTTTTGGGTGGACATAGGGGTCCATCATTTGAGTGCTGATGCTGAGGTGTGGTGGAGATCGGTGGCTGCTAGGAGAGTGCAGAGGGAGATGACTTGGACTGATTTCGTCTTGGAGTTCAACCGCAAGTATTTTTCTAGAGAAGCATTGGACCGGTTGGAGGTGCAGTTCCTTCAGTTGTCACAGGGAACACGGTCAGTGTGGAAGCTGGACTTGGAGTTTAGTCGACTTTTTTGTTATGGGGGTCGGGCTATGGAGCCTGAGGAGGCCCATATCAGGAGGTTTATGAGGGCTCTTCGTGATGACTTGAGGGTCCATTGTAGGGGACGTAGTTATGCTACGCGTGCAGAACTAGTTGAGACTGCAGCAGAGATTGAGCAGGATATCCAGGCACAGTCAGTGGTGGTCAGTCCAGCGGTTCAGACAGAGGAGACTTTAGAGCAGAACAATCCAAACAAGAGTAACAAGTCGGAGCAAAGGCATAAGAGGAAGCGGGAAGACACGTCAGGTATGCAGCAAGGTGGGCGAGGGTGCTTCGGATGTGGGAGCAAGAACCACAGGTTGGCAGACTGTCCCAAGAAAAGTGATCCACAGGAATATCCTCGATCGTGTTACCATTGTGGAGAGGAGGGGCACATAAGGCCTTTCTGTCCTAAGTTGAGGCAGATGATGGGGGGTGCGGCACAAGCGAAGGGAGGACCGGATGCTCAACCCGGAGTTTGGTTTGGCTTTTGTTTCTTTTTATTTCAGCTATGTATTTTCGTTTGGAGTTGTAAACATTTATTGCAGTTGAGGTTTTAATAAAATGCAGTTATTTGGTTTTTGGAATTTGTGGATCTTGTGGAAAAGAAAATCGATCGAGAATTCTATAAATGGAAAGTTGCCATGCATAGAAAGTTTTTAAAAACAGAAAGTTCTATAAATAGTTAGAATTTGTATATTAGTGGAAAAGGTGTTTGTAAACACCGAGGAGTTGAGATGTTAGTAGTGAGGCCTGGGGGTGGCCATGGCAGTGGTGATATTCTCAGAGAGGACACGGGGTTATTAGGACATTGAGATGTTTTACGCGGATCACGGGGGTGGTCCAGATTGGAAAATGCTTATAGATGTTATGACCGTTTGCTAGAGGGACGGGGGGTCCTGAACAACTCATGAGGAGATGGGGGTTCTCCTGGTACTGTGATCTCAAGGGTGACGACCCGAGGGTGAGACGGTATGGCTCAAAGATAGGGGGTCTGAGAGTGTGATCGGTATGGCTTGAAGGTTGCGACCTAAGAGCAGATGAGTTGGTGGCAAAAGTGTCAAGGAAGCGAGATAAGCATGGTAACCGGATGTGGATTTATGAGACTGATGGGGGTTCAATCTCAGGGTTACGGTTGAGATCGGAAGCGGATCTCGGGATTGATGGGGGTTCAGTCTCGGGGTTTTCTATGTGTTGACCAGGAGGGTCATGTGTATGCTGGTCGGGGGGACCAGAGTGGTGATGACCAGTGGGTTCAGGGTGGTTTGGACCAATGGTGTCCTTGTTGCGGTAGACCAAATGGGTGGATGGTACGAACCGTTGCGACGGTGAGTTTGCGGTTGAGTGGCGGTGTGTTCAGATTCGAGGACGAATCTTCTGTTAGAGGGGGAGAATTGTAACATCCGTGTTCCGGGATTGCATTTTGGGCTGTGTTGATTAAACCAAATGAGTGGATTTTAATTAATTTTGGTTTAATTATTGGTTTAATTATCGGTTTAATTAAATTCTGGTTTAACCTAATTAAACCAAAGACCCCTAATTTCTCCTCTTATTGTCGACGCCTACTCTCCTTTTGTGCTACTGTCGACATTGTAATCAGAAAAAGAAAGAGAGAGAGCCTTGGTAGAGTTGGTTTGAAAGAGAAAGAGAAAGAGATCAACAAAGCTTTGTCTTAGTGAGAAGGAGAAAGGAGCAAAATCGTTAGGGTTTGGGAGGAAACAGTTTCGACATATCAAATCATTCTCAAAGGTAATGAAATTTGGTAAGTTTATTCCCAAGTCTTTCATTGTCATTCGCCTTTTTACAGAAGTAGATTTGGATTTAAAATCGATGAGTTATTGGCAGTTTTGTGAGACACGTTTTCTCAGATGCTAATTGGAACCATCAGGGATTGTAACTGAGATCGTGGTCTCGTCTGGTTCCTGATCGAAACGAGATTTTGTGACGTCTAGGGCTAGCTGTTCACCGGCGGGATTTAATAGTTAACGGTTGGTTTGTATTTTAGGATTTCGTCTTCGAGACTGTTCTTTTCTGATGTTTCTGTCCAGTTTTGCTATCNTAACATCCGTGTTCCGGGATTGCATTTTGGGCTGTGTTGATTAAACCAAATGAGTGGATTTTAACTAATTTCGGTTTAATTATTGGTTTAATTATCGGTTAAATTAAATCCTGGTTTAACCTAATTAAACCAAAGACCCCTAATTTCTCCTCTTATTGTCGACGTCTACTCTCCTTTTGTGCTACTGTCGACATTGTAATCAGAAAAAGAAAGAGAGAGAGCCTTGGTAGAGTTGGTTTGAAAGAGAAAGAGAAAGAGATCAACAAAGCTTTGTCTTAGTGAGAAGGAGAAAGGAGCAAAATCGTTAGGGTTTGGGAGGAAACAGTTTCGACATATCAAATCATTCTCAAAGGTAATGAAATTTGGTAAGTTTATTCCCAAGTCTTTCATTGTCATTCGCCTTTTTACAGAAGTAGATTTGGATTTAAAATCGATGAGTTATTGGCAGTTTTGTGAGACACGTTTTCTCAGATGCTAATTGGAACCATCAGGGATTGTAACTGAGATCGTGGTCTCGTCTGGTTCCTGATCGAAACGAGATTTTGTGACGTCTAGGGCTAGCTGTTCACCGGCGGGATTTAATAGTTAACGGTTGGTTTGTATTTTAGGATTTCGTCTTCGAGACTGTTCTTTTCTGATGTTTCTGTCCAGTTTTGCTATCAGTCGTTTTTGGTTGTGTGGCTTGTTGTAGGGAATTGCTGGGCTGTTTCAGACGTTAGGAGAGTCTCAACTGGTTGTATTCGTTGTTATAATCAGTTTGATAAGGTGAGTGCGTGACCATGAGCTTATCTAAGCGATTGGGTTGTATAACTTGTTTTGTGTGAAGTTGTGTAGGTGTGATGAATGTGTTATTGGATGTTCTGTTCAATGTCTGGTTAGTTATGTTTTATTTGTGGTTGTACTCTTGATTTGCTTGTGTGTATAGCTCGTAGATGGGAGGATCGTCTCACTGGGTATTTCTGGTAATACTCACGCATCTCATTGTGTTTGTGGTGCAGGTATTGTGTAGCGTGGAATCATGGCGATGAAGAGGAGGATGATCTAGGGTCTCGGTTGTGTGTTGTTGACTTGGTTATATTGTTTATGTTGGAACCTTATAGACTTATGCTAGGTTGATGGATAGAATGCTTAAGAATGTTATTGCATTGATGATGTGTTGGCTCTGTGTGTTGGTATGTTTCCGCTGTGCATATTGGTTGTTATTGGTTTAATGAGGAATTGTGGTTTGGGGTGGTTTAATTAAGTAGTATGGGATGCTTAATTATGTATTGTATTTATTTAAAAAAAAAAAAAAAAACGGGTCAGGTCGTTTCAATATCATGGAGGAAGAGGAGGGATCGTGGGTCAAACGGTTGAAGTAGATCAATTCTGTAAATATTTTTTATGTGGAAAGTATAAGTTTAATTGTCTAGGAAGCTGTTTATTTTTTTTTTTTTATTTTTTTTTTGATTTTGCACGATCGTGTTAGTTAGACCGGTGTATCGAGACTGATAGCAAATTTGATTATGGTCGTGTGTTTTGTTTTTTATTTATTTATATTAATGAGTTTTGTTTTAGAAAAAAATTAACGGTGAATTACTCAAATGTTACTAATTTTAGGTAATATTACCAGAATCTACCAAAAACTTTTTTATTACTAGAATATTTAGGGTATTTTCAAAATACCCAGCGTGCCCCTGTTTTATGTTACCGGAAAAAACGTAATTACAAAAATGCTATTGCCACGTCAGACGCCACGTCAGAAATCGCTGACGTGTAACCATAACTCAGCCGTAACGCGATACATAGTATGTTGCGACTGAGTTATTGGTATGTTGCGGCTGAGTTATCGGAAAAACATTTGAGTAAGAGCGGACGGCTGACTTATTAAAATCTGGCTGAGTTATGCTCATAAGTCAGCCAAGCGTTACGGCTGACTTATTAAATTTGGCTGAGTTATGCGCATAACTCAGCTTTAGTGACGGCTGAGTTATCACCTGATGGTTGAGTTGTCAAACTTCTGGCTGAGTTATTACAACGACACGGCTGAGTTGTCAAAATTTTGGCTGAGTTATTACAACGACACGGCTGAGTTACCATTTTCCGAGTGGCTGAGTTATGAAAAACGGCTGACTTATGAGATGTTGTTACGGCTGAGTTATGGTAAAAAAATTATAACTCAACCGTCATAGGCTGACTTATCGACAAGTCAGCCGTTTGACGGCTGACTTATTAGCAAAAGATTAATTACTAGAATGTTTTTTAGTTACGGCTGACTTATCAAACGATACGGCTGAGTTACATATTTTCAGTTAATGAAGCGGCTGAGTTTGGCAGCAATTTTTTTTGCTTTTTAATTACTGTAATGTTTTTCATGTTGTGGCTGAGTTTTAGTTAGGCTGAGTTATGGTATTGTTTCATGACTGACTTGCCACGTCGGACGCAGCATCCATGTCAGCATTCCATGTCATCATCTTTTTTCTTCGGAAATACGAAACGTCGTTCGACCCTGGTTCTTCAACTGGTTAATAAGTGAACTATTTACCTTCTTATTCACCTTGTTCTTCTACTTCTTCTTCACTTTCTTCTTCACACCTTGCTCTTCTACTTCTTCTCCACCTTGTTCTTCATTATCTTTCATGGATCCAGTGCCGGTACTAGCTGTGTCCGGTAAGTGGATAAAGACACATAGATATGTATTTAACTCCGACGATAGAGGGTGTATANAAGAAGCTGTCGAAGTAGCATCTGACGAAGAAGAAGATGATGAATTTTCAACCCGATTTGATGTTTTCGACGACTCCGATGGTGAGTCGTCTGATGACGAGAAGTTTTCTGTATTGGGCGAGCCTCAGAGTAAAGTGGAAGACCCACCTGCTCCACCTCCTCAGAAGAATGCTCATAGAGATGATAACTTTGCCGGATCGAAGATGAATCCAGAGGCTATTAGGTTAGAGGTGTCAACGCTAAAAATTGCTGTAGGGCAACAATACAGTAGCAAAAAGCAGTTCAGGAATCACGTGAAACTTATTTCGGTTAGGGATGTATTTGATTTTAATGTACCAGTCTCAAATCCGAAACAAGTGGTTTTTAGGTGTTGGGTTAAAGGATGTCTTTGGAGAGTTCGTGCATCTGTACAAGGGGATGACCCGGATTTTCATGTTCGTGTATACGATTCGGAACACACATGTTCTGTGACGGAACGTTCTACTAGATGCCGCCAATCAACAGCTGATGTACTGGCAGGTCTTTACAGGGACTATCTTGGTGATCTTGGTCCGGATGTTAAACCTAAAAGTGTCGGAGTCATTTTCAATAAGCAATTTAGTCTAAAGGTAATTACTATGTTTCGACTGACTTATTGATAATAATGGTTGAGTTATAGGTATGTATAGGCTGAGTTACTTATTGATAACAATGGATGAGTTATAGGTATGTATAGGCTGAGTTATTTACATTTTACGGCTCATTTATTGATTATTTAAGGCTGACTTATTCGAATGTATCGGCTGAGTTATTTATATATTATGGCTGATTTATTAATTTGTTGGTGTCGACAGATGGGTTATTGGAAGGCATATCGAACGCTGCTGAATGCAAGGCAGATCCATCAGGGAACTCCTGAGGAAAGTTTTAGCGAGTTGCCTTCTTACATATTCAAGTTAAAAAGGGAAAATCCGGGTACAGTCACGCGTCTTCAAATAGGTGATGAAGATAGATTCAAATATGTTTTTATTGCTTTTGGTGCGAGTATTGCTGGGTTTGCTTTCATGCGCAAAGTTGTTGTTGTCGACGGAACGTTTCTCCATGGTAGTTACAAAGGGACACTTCTAACAGCCCTAGCTCAGGATGGTAACTTTCAAATTTTCCCATTAGCTTTCGCTGTTGTTGACACTGAAAATGATGAGTCTTGGCGTTGGTTCTTTACACAACTCAAAGTTGCCATTCCAGACGAAAAGGATCTTGCGATAATCTCCGACAGACATCAGTCAATAGGGAAAGCGATTCGTCAAGTGTATCCGTTGGCTTCACGTGGAATTTGCACTTACCATTTGTATAAGAACATCTTGGTGAAGTTCAAAGGAAAACATTTGTTCCCTCTGGTGAAAAAAGCGGCAAAGTGTTTTAGGCTAACTGATTTTAATGAGGCTTTCAATGAGATTGAAGCATGTCATCCCGAACTACATGGATACCTCCAACGAGCTGGTGTCCAAATTTGGGTGCGTGTTCATTTCCCGGGTGAAAGGTACAATTTAATGACAACGAATATTGCAGAATCAATGAACAATGCACTGTCAAATGCTAGAAGTCTTCCCATAGTTCGACTTCTAGAATCGATACGGGATATGATGTCCAGATGGTTTTCTGAACGGAGAAAGGATGCAAAATCGCAGCTAACAACGCTCACTCGAGGTGTTGAGAAACTGTTACAGGTAAGTTTACATAAGTCAGTCATGAATGTTGATAACTCAGTCATAACAGTTACAATATCTCAGCCATTATTGTCTCCTTATCTCAGCCATTACCATTATAGTTTTCATAACTCAGCCGTTGTTGTTTCAATAAATCAGCCGTAATTTTTTTCATAACTCTCAGCCTAAACCGTTTTTTCTTAATAGGACCATGTCTAAAACGTAATTGTTTTCATAATAGGACCGTGTCACCACAGCAAAACTTATGGAGGTACAAACGATTGATGCTGTAAGTGTGCAAGTGAAATATGGATCATCTTTGCATGTTGTAAATTTAGAAATAAAAAGTTGCACATGCCGTCGTTTCGACCACGAGAAAATACCATGCATCCATGCAATCGCAGGTGCAGAGCATATGCATGTGTGTCGTAGCTCCATGTGCGATCTGAAATTTAGGAGTGTCGATTTGGTTAACGGATGGGCTGGTTCAATCATGCCTCTAGATGAATCATTCCCTGCTCCTGAAGTTGTGGATAATCAGAAGTGCTTGCCTCCGATTGTTGTGAACCAGCCAGGAAGACCAAAGAAACGTAGGATTAAATCATCTTTGGAAGTTGCCAATGAAAATAAACGCCCTAGGAAGCAACACGCATGTTCGCGATGTAAGCAAGTTGGGCACAATGC
>NC_025701.1:22469314-22470540 GCF_000633955.1 Camelina sativa
CGCCCTAAGTTTCCTTGGAACGATAAGTCTTACCGCCCATAACTTCCCATAATTCTCGCATCTATCCTTATCCGATCACCTTTCCATTACCGCGAGTTTCCATTTTTCTCGGGTTTCCTTTCCCGTGAGTCGGCTTAAATCTCCGCGAGATTTCGAGTCCTTTTAGTCCACTATCGGCCCATCGGCCAAACCATGCCACCTTGTCCATCGGCCCGGTCCATCGATCGCCGATGCAACCATTTCCGGATAGTGCACTTCACTATCACTATCACTTCACTACCACTATCACTATCACTATCACTATCACTATCACTATCACTATCACTATCACTATCACTAGGACTTTCATTCCTATTTTACTCAGACTGTCTCCCAGACTAAGTACCGAAACCTCCCAACCCATTTCTCGGCAATTTACAGACCCGTTCGTCCGAACCAATTTTCATCCAGAAACTTGCAAGCCTGAATGATCTGATCACTATAAACTTGGGATTCCATTTCCTCAGTTCAAACATCTGCTTACTACTTCAGTAGTCTCAAAGTCTCCATTTCCGTCACCAAATCCCCATAATTTATCGAGTCTTAACGTCGGACTCTATCGTCGCTGGTTACCGCGTTCTATCGGCAGTTCTCGACAAATCCTCGATACTAAGTATCGGCAACTCTCGGCCATCCTCGATACCAAGTATCAGCAACTCTCGGCAATCCTCGATACCAAGTATCGACAACTCTCGGCAATCCTCGATAAAAATCCTCGATATAATTCCTCGATCCTCGATGAAAATCCTCGAGAGAATTCTCGAGAGAATCCTAGAGAGAATCCTCGAGAGAATCCTCGATACAATCCTCGATACAATCCTCGAGACAATCCTCGATACGATCCTCGAGAGAATCCTCGAGAGAATCCTCGAGAGAATCCTCGATAACTCGACTCGGATTTCTCGACTCTCCCCTACCGAGGTTCCGGGTCGTTACAGTTTCCCCCAGGGGTTCGCGATCGCCTTCTGGGAGATCGGGTACATCCATCTGATCGACCAGTTCCTTGCACGCCTTGTGCTCATCAAGTAGACGGACCATTCGCCAGTGTGCCAAGAAGTAACCTTCGACGATAAGGTCTTCCAAGACTAGAATGGTTCCCTCTAAACGGTAAAAATGATGGAGCTGGTCAAGTTTCAGCCGAAGCGCCCGAAAATACGCACCCATCCTCTTTCGCCGAGCTCGGTACT
>NC_025701.1:22472540-22473087 GCF_000633955.1 Camelina sativa
CAGCCCTGAAAATAGAACCAAGTGAGGACCATCGATCTTCTGCAACAAGGGAAACGATTTTTATGAAAATGTCGTCGGGGAGCTCCGGCATCTTGGGTGGAGCGGACATAGTGTTGTAAAAAATAATTTTTTTCTAGTTTGTAGTTGAGAGGTAATAGACTAAAGTAACGGGAATATTATAACTCAGTCACGGGGTTCTATTTGTAGTTGATAGGTAATAAATAGACTAATAATTTTAGGGTTAAGCAATATTTTGGTGGGAAACCATAAGTTATTCCTGTAATAGACGCATCGACGAGACCTTTCCAGATTATTCCTACTGATAACATGACATGAATCGACGTGACCTTTCGCTTTCCCGTAAAACTATAACTCAGCCATAACATGAATCGACGTGACCTTTCGCTTTCCCGTAAAACTATAACTCAGTCGTAAAGCAATATTTTGGTGAGAAACTAAACAATAAAATTAAGTTAAGTTAACCTAATTTTATCGGTAATCAATATTTTGGCGGGAAACCATAAGTTATTCCTGTAATAGACGCATC
>NC_025701.1:22473187-22476283 GCF_000633955.1 Camelina sativa
TATACCACGAAGCAATTTTTTCATCTTTTACTTATATATATATATATCAAATTTCTTTGAGTTTTAATATAAATGTTATAATATTATATATTCTTACAGTAGTTAATGGTATGTGTTATTGGATATATGGATATATGAAAAAGTGTAAAAAATCACTGGATGAAATGATTTACCCATGTTGTAGCACCATGTGAAATTATTTTAAAGTGATNCGTGTAAAAAATCATTGGACAAAATGATTTACCCATGTTGTAGCACCATGTGAAATTATTTTAAAGTGATATGAATGTCGGTCCAAACCCGTCCTACCATATAGTTCCATCCAGTGATATTTATACTCTATAAGTTTTGAATGTTTATAATATTTTAAGTTTTAACTTATAACTTGTTTGGACCCGTGTTACAACACAAAACAATATCGTTTTTTGTTATGTTTTACATAGTTTATAACTTAAAATTAGAATATTTAAAACTTATTATTGGATAATTTGTAAATTTTTAAATTTGTTTCGTATTGTAGAATTATATACGGTGGGTTAGTTTATATACCTTTTATGTATATACAACTTAAAAATACTTTTGTTTGGAAAAAATTTCAAGTAAAATTACCTGTGAAAAAGTAAAAAGGTGTGTATAATATTTTTTTGGGTTAGTATAAAAAATAATGGATATAATTTGTAAGTTAATTAATTCTAATCTATTATTACAAATCTGTGTAATATATGAAATAAAGACAATAATACAAATACACAAAGAAAACCCACTAATCACTCGGGCCTTAACTAATAAAATGGACCATAGACCTTCTTTCTTCTCTCTTCTTCTTCTTTCTTCCACCACAAGACGTTTTCTTCTTTTATTTTTTCTTTTTACAATTCTTCAAACTTTCCCATCTTCTCACACCTCTTTTCTAATTTTTCTTGCATCTTCCTAGTGATTTCCGATGAAATTACTCAACGACCTTACCACACAGCCGCCATGTATGGGTATCCTTCTCGAGATTTTTAATCGGAATTGTATGCTGCTGAAATCGTGGGTTCGTAGTCAATTTGTTGATTGATATGTAGTGGTGTTCTCGAAAGAGTTTATCGGCGGATAGTGGATCAAACTTCGAAATTTCCGATTGATTCTTGAATAGCTAAGCTATTCTTATAGTCATCGCGTTAATATGTCTTCTTCTTCTCTTTTTAATATGTCTTTCTTGGACAGCCAATTGTTATAAGAGTTAACCTATTGATTATGTACTCAATTTTGTTAAGAATTCAACAACTTAATTGGTTGGCCAAGAAAAATTCTTACAGGATTGTTAATAGAAGAAAATACAGGCAAGGTTTGGGTTGTTTAGTGAATTTAGATTTGACAATTTCATATATATATATATATATGTACAATTGTTTTGCTTCGTAGGTGCCACTTTATGATCCAAAAAAAAAAGGAAGAAGCTAAGATATTAGCAACCAATCTCGACAAAGTTTAGAAACAAACTCATATATATATATATAGTTCTGTATCTGTCGATGAAATCGCTCACATAATGATTGAAGTTTGCTTGGTAATAATATATGATTTCTCCTTTTCAACACTCACTTTGTAAATGGAGTCACCTGGCATTTTTTTTTAAAAGAGCATGTTTAATACGACATATAGAAGGGCTTCATATAACACAGTATTATCATAGTAGAAGTATAAGAAAACGAACCATTGGAGATGTCAAAATTAATTTGTTTGCTTGTGCTTTGGAATAGTCGGGTCGAGCTTGGTGATTTTGGGTGAGGTGAATGATAGCCCTTATGGGTACCGAGGTTTGTTCATTAGAACAGCTTCTTTCTTTGAAAGATGACTTGGCTGCTTCTGGACATCACTGAGTGATTTTGGCTTCACGTCTCTCGGAGGTAAGCGTAAGATGCAACCATTGGTTTCTTGTTCTAATGACTTGTATGCTTGAGAAATGTTTTTTTGCTTGATGAGTGATGAATGTGTTTAATGTTGGATTATTTATAGTGGTCTAGTAGTTTAGGGTATCGTATAGGATCCGTTATTGATTGAGTGGTTGATGATTGCGAGATTATTGGTTCTGTTTAGGATTAAATTATGATTGTGATTGAATTTGAAATCAATGTTGATTGATAGTCAGGCAAATGGAGATAATGCAGAGAGATTTGAGGGCGGGATTGATACAGTAAATATTGTGTTTATAGTTTCCATAGTTTATCCTTTGGAATATTCTTGAGATTGATTGTCGATAGTGTCAAGTATTGGCTGATGGACAATCTTCTTATAATTAAATAGGAATGCTAATATGGCCTTTTTCGTGTGAGGCCCAAAAGAGATGGAACCGGGTTTGCTGGAAAAAGACGCGGATCCTACGTTTAATGGGTCGGGGTTTTTTTATTTTAAATTTTTGGGCCCTGCTAAATTAATCGATTCATTGTCCTTTTATATGTATTCAGTGGCAATTGCTGTAAATACAGTGAGGATTTCGGACATTTTTAAAAGCGTACTCCTCTTTTAATTATAAGAAGATAAAAATACATAAAAATTTGAATTCAAATTTTTGATTTTATTTTTAATAATAAATCGTTTAAAATATTTTTATTAAGCGTATGGATGATAACAAGAAACATAATTATTGTTTGCGTCTCCCCAACAACCCTTTTTGCATTCCCGAGCGGGTATATAATAAATTAATAGGGTGGCCGTCGGATAACTCAGCTGTAACACCATTATTATGTCTGTTGCATAAGTCAGTCATAATAAAGTTGTTAATTTAACTGACTATCCTAAGTCAGTCGTGTAAAGAACAAAACTCAGCCTTCAAGTATATTATTGTCAAACGACGTCGTTTGATATATTGTTTTAGTATAAATTAAGGGATTTGTTGTGATTTGTTGCTTTAGTAATCGAGATCGAGTCAAGATGATGGCAAATAGAGATATCTACGGCGGCAACTCCAGGGCTGATGAGAAAACTGCTTCTGAAGCACTAGCTGAGGTAGATCTCTCGACTATCTGAAATCTCAAAGCATTATCTTAATATTGTGTTTGTGGAACTGTAGGAACTGAATCGTAATGAAATAAATATGAAAATGAGGTACGG
>NC_025701.1:22478233-22497781 GCF_000633955.1 Camelina sativa
GAACGTTCGCGTTCATCATTGCTGGAATCATCCGCGTAAACGCCCTACAAGCATTCAGCATTATAAGCTCACTGTCATTGGTTACTTTTCCCACGATGCTATCATAGCAATCAATATGCCTTCTGTTGAGATCCACGTGCAGCGCCACCCAGTGATCGCCTCCAGTTTGTGGAGCAATATACAGGTGATCCACATCTTCTTTCCACTTCAAATTAGTTTGTTCATCTGATGGAATCAAACCTTCAACTAATTCTTCATAACCATTGCCAGTCATTGTAAAAAACTTGGGACTCATCAAGAACATCGGATAATGACGCTGAACCATTTCATTGGTGAACCACGGGTCTATAAACGCAATGCGTTTGTTGTGGAATGGGAAGGGATCTCGTTTGTACCTACACCTAAGGACTCTCATAAACGCGCCCAAGTGCTGTACAACAGAAAACTGAGTAGTAAACAACAACGCAGCCATAATGTAATATAAGTCAGACAACGACAACAATAACTAAGACATTAAGATAAACTTACTTCATCAGTAACCCACCCATATTTACCATATTCTTCTGGCTTCACTGGCCATTCCTTTCGTTCGGTCATTAGCACCCTATAGAATTCAATTTCCATTCCGCCTTTGCCTAACGGGATATTCCTAACAAACAAATAAACACAAGTTAATATAATGTTAACAAGCTGTTATTAACTTGTTAAGCAAAAGGGTCTAAAGGGTCATACTCGGCTTTCTTTAGGTACTCCAAAAGTTTCTGCAACTTCACCGGATCAACAGGTGCCAGAGGATCATATATTCCAGGTCCAGGTGAACAGTTCTTCCTCATGCACGTCAGTCCGTTGTCTCCAATATTAGGGAAAATCCAGCTTGGATGATCTTGTTGTGTATTCAATGCACTCCCATCCGCTGACAGCTTAACACTCTCCAGCCTTAAAGCTTTAATTCTATCAAGCCTAATCTTTTCCTCCTCATCATCCTCAGATTCAGGTTCAAGTGAGTCGGCTTCAGCAAAATACTCGTCTGTAATAGCTTCTGCACCAGCTTCTGAACCTCCAGGTAGTACAAATTTCAACGGCTTAACACCAGCAGCCACAACAGCAGCAGTAGGATTTGTAGGCGCCCTACCTCTACCTCTACCTCTACCTGTACCTCTACCTGTACCTCTACCTCTACCTCTACCTCTACCTCCACCTCTACCTCCAGCCGCAGCTACTTCTTTAGCCTGCTTTGCCGCAGCTACTTCTTTGGGCTTCTTTAACGCAGCTACTTCTTTGGCCTTCTCTGCCGCCTCTAACTCTTTGGCCTCCTCTGCCGCCTCTAACTCTTTAACATTTCTCCTCGTGGAAGGCCGTCTTTTCGTATCAGCTGGTCTCTTAGTAGCTGGAGACTTCTTAGCATCTGGAGAAGTCAAATAGTTCTTTTCCTGTATATTAAAATTATAATAACTCAGCCTAAATATTCTGAAAAATCAGCCATAAAACAAAGATGAATCAGACATTACCTTCTCTCCCGCCTCTAACTCTTTGGCCTTCTCTGACGCCTCTAACTCTTTGGCATTTCTCCTCGTGGAAGGCCCTGTTTTCGTATCAGCTGGTTTCTTAGCAGCTGGAGACTTCTTAGGAGAAGTCAAAGAGTTCTTTTCCTGTATATCATAGCGAAGACAATTAAAATTATAATAACTCAGCCTAAACATTCTGAAACATCAGCCATAAAACAAAGATAAACCAGACATTACCGGCTCTCCCGCCTCTAACTCTTTGGCCTTCTCTGACGCCTCTAACTCTTTGGCATTTCTCCTCGTGGAAGGCCCTGTTTTCGTATCAGCTGGTTTCTTAGCAGCTGGAGACTTCTTAGGAGAAGTCAAAGAGTTCTTTTCCTGTATATCATAGCGAAGACAATTAAAATTATAATAACTCAGCCTAAACATTCTGAAAAATCAGCCATAAAACAAAGATAAATCATACATTATGATAACTCAGCTTAAACATTCTAAAAAATCAGCGATAAAACAAAGATAAATCAGATATTACCTTCTCTGCCGCCTCTAACTCTTTGGCCTTCTCTGACGCCTCTAACTCTTTGGCATTTCTCCTCGTGGAAGGCCCTGTTTTCGTATCAGCTGGTTTCTTAGCATCTGGAGACTTCTTAGGAGAAGTCAAAGAGTTCTTTTCCTGTATATCATAGCGAAGACAATTGAAATTATAATAACTCAGCCTAAACATTCTGAAAAATCAGCCATAAAACAAAGATAAACCAGACATTACCGGAACTTTTGGTGGACCTTTTGATGTCTGAAGTTCCTGTCCATGTCCCAGGTTATTTAGTTCCTGTCCCATTTTTAAAGTCTGGTCAGTCGTGCTCTTTGAAAGCACGAGCTCTTTCATCTGTTTGAGGTCCGTCTCAAAAGATCCAAGCCTGGTTTCAATCCTTTCATCCATCTTCTTCTCCAGATTCGCCGATACATTTTCAATGTTCCTATCAACGGTGTCAAACCTTGTGTATAACTTAGAGATCAATTCGTAGAGATCATCTTCCCCAGCATCTTCCTCCTCACTTACCTTTTTTCCTTTCTTCTTCCTCTCCTGTGCAACTCCTTCACTAGTTTCCTGACTGTTGGAAACTTTCATCTTCTGAACTTTCCGCTTCTTTGCGGGAGGAGATTCAGACTCAACAACTGCTTCAGCTTTCTTTTTCTTTTTCTTCTTATCACTCCCCTTAACATCCCAAAAACCTTTAACAAACGTATTCAGATGTATGTCTTCGATCAGGCGATCGATTGCTGGGTCGTCTTCTTGTTCTGGCCACGAATGAAATAGCTCGCAGCCATTTTCCTTCATAACCATATTAATCACACGCAGCTGTAACATAAGAGATTATGAAACCCATCAGTAAGTTTTAACTCAGTCATTACTAATGAAAGCATAAATCAGTCATTACTAAAACATAACTCATCCAACACTAAACCATAAATCAACCATTACTAAAACATAACTCAGCCGTTACTAAACAATAACTCAGCCATAACTAAATCATAACTCATCCATTACTAAACAATCACTCAACCAGATATAAACCTTACCTTACCAAGCGCTTTGATCTCTTTAGCAATTGCGGTTTCCAGCGATGAACATGTACGGTATCCACCCCATTGAAGCATCGGTATGCCACCATCTTCAGCTGATGCATTCCCAAACCGTTCTCCAAAGCATTTGATGGACTCATACGCCCAAACCTGTAACACGGGTGTAAACCCACTGAGGGTGTACGACTTTCCCGTAGGGTTCAACATCTTTATGGAATCAACAAGAGCTTCAAATGCTGACCGACCCCACGGATACGTCTTCATTGCTTCATCATCAAAAACTCTTTTGGCACTTTCATATGGAATTCTAGAGTTATGATGCAAACCATAAAGTCCAATGTGTTGAAGAAGCAACAGCCCCAACCATTTACGATGATCAGGGTTAACCCATCCCCGGCACACTTTTAATGTTTCCCTGAGTTCAAGTAGCGTTGGACCTGCCCCACCAGGCACTTTCAAAAGTCTGAAGAAATCTTTGTGTTCCTCTTCAAGTTCAAACCGTTCAGTAGGCATTGGGTCTATGTTTAACCCCGTCAGAAAATGAAACTCATTCAACCCAAACCTGATAGGTTGACCGCCGACCACAAACCAAAGCTCCTTCTTATGTACCCTTAACTGGTTACATAGTAGGAAATGAACAACCTTACCAGACCAGACGAATTGGCTATCAACTAGCTTAGAGATTATTCCAATAGGTACTTTCTTCGTTTCTTCCCACGCATCCAGTCCTATTGATTCCCTAATCTGAGGGAATTCTTTCATCCTGAAATTTGTGTTTATATCTCTAGACTCTATTTTAGCGTATAGTCTTGGGGGGTAATCCCTTGCTTGTTCTTCAGAAGAAATAATCACCATCGACATCTGTTATAGTTCATAAGTAAATCATAAAATGAATCAGCCATAACATAAAACAAACTCATACACAAAGCATAACATAACTCAGCCACAAACACATAACTCAGATCTAAAGCACAAAATATCTCAGTCACAACTCATCCGTCCGCAAAATAAAACAAACAGTAAATCAGCCATCGAATCGAATAAATCTAACAAATCAGCCATAAACCCTAAAATAACTGAGCCGCAACATAAAACAAAAAGTAAATCAGCCATCGAATCGAATAGATCTAACAAATCAGCCGTCATTAACAACGGCGACAATCAGCGGTAAATCATCGAAAAAAACCCACATTCAGCCGGAAAACTCGAAACTAAACAGTCGACACATACCGGATAGACGAAGATGAAGAAGACAAAGAGAAAGAGAGAGCAACAACGAAGAAAGAGAGTGCAACGACGAAGATAGAGAGAACGAGTAAAGACGGTGAGAGATGACGGCGAGAGATGATGGCGGGAGATTGACGGCAAGAGAGTAGACAACAACAGAGTATCGCCGGCGACAAGAGACAACGAGAGTTTCGATATTATTTTTTTTCGCGGTTTGTGAACAGTTAAAACCTATTCACTTTCCCTCTCTTTGATATAAACAAGAAAACAAAACTGTGGATCTAAAAAAAAATTGCTTAATGATTGTGTTAAATCATATCTGATGTGTATTTTAATTTGCTGATGTGTATTTTTTTTTATTTTTAACTCAAATTCGAGAAACAAAATCCAAGGGGTAAATTGTAATTACACCCAGGGCACTAAACATTCTAGTAATTTTCAAAAGATTTATAGATATGAGTAACAAACCAACTTTTAGATAACATTTGAGTAATTCTTTCAAAAATTAAAAACAATCTGATGTGGTTTAATCTCATTGGACATGTGACTTGTGCTTTTTTTTTTTTTTAACTCTTATTCATTAGAATCAAGTGAGTGGAAATACAATAATGTAAACATAGAAAACAAAGTTTGCAAATAGACTTGGAGAAAATTAAGCTAGATAAATCTATCCTAACCTAGGTGATCTTGTTCAATCTTGTCATGTAACCAAGATGGACCCCCAAGTGCAAGATAAGAAGGTAGACGTCCCTCGCGTGACACACTAGAAGCAATAGCCCTAGCCAACCAGTTGGCTTTCGGTGAAAAGAAACCTCCCCCATCACCTATATTGTTTCTGTGATTCTGTCAACTACATAACGATATTTCGGCCCGTGTGAAGGCGATGTTAACGCAGCAAACGCAGCATTACAGTCCAACCAAACTTCACATGACAATCTGTAAGATCTTCAGGCTTTGAAAGCACCACATAACACAGCTGAGCTCCGCCGAGATCCTGTTGTTGCAGGGAACAAAGGCGTCTCGCGCATGATACAGCACATCCCCAGTATGATTCCGTAGAAGCCAAGCTCCGCCACTAAACCAAGAGTCGGACACCCAGGAAGCATGGATATTGCATTTAAGTATTCCTTGAGGTGGTTTCCGCCAACCCTGTACCCGACTTCCTCTTCCAAGAGCTTCAAACCGTGATTCCGTAAGTATAAGAGCCTGCTGCTTTATCCACTCCTCTGATGTCTCCAAGGCTGAAGCAATTAGAACATGATGATCTTGGTCTCTGTTTTCAAAAACAAAAACATTCCTTGCCTTCCAAATTTCCTAAAGTAGCCAGGGGATAACAACTCTCCACTTCTCCAATACGGTACTCTTGTTCATTAAACCGAACAGATACTCTATATTCAATGTGATAGAGTTTGAGAATCCTTGCGATGGAAGGGGTAGAGCCGTGGCCTCCCATACTCGAGAAGCAAGAGAGCATCCAAAGAGAACGTGAGCTATCGTCTCATTTGCTGCATTGCAGACGTGACTTGTGCTTTATAGGATAAATGATAAAACCGTGCATTCTGAAGAAATTAATTCAAATATGTCATTATAATTTCTAATCAATAAATTAGTTCCTCCATTTTTAACTATAATAGATATAGAAAATCTGTATTTGATACTAATAATTTTAAGTGTAAATATTCATTATATATTAAAATAACTAAAATGTAAAAAAATCTATATCTTGTTTGGTTACCAAATTCCTAAAACAAATTTTAAAAAATATATTCGTTTATAAAAAATTCAAATCATATCATATGCTGAAAAAAATCTTAAATTTAATTTACTTTATTAAATAGTAATTTAAATAATTATATATAAAATTAAATAAAAGTGAATGGAGAATAATATTTTAATCTATCATATTGCTTTAAAGGTAGATAGATTTTAGGAAATTTTAAATTAATATTATCAAATAAGGAAATGATTATGTTTGGTTGTAAGGATTGTAGAGAATTGAATTGGGACTTGTTTGGATACAAAAATAAAAAAAAGATCGAACAAAAATGTACTTCAAAAATGTTAAGATAGACTAGATTTGGACCCGTGCTAGAGCACGGGTTGAAATTCTTTTTATTTATATTATAATTTTAAAATAAAATATAATTTATAAGACGGTTTAGCATTGTAAACTGAGAAACGATTGCCATTTTTTTTTTTTGGTATGAATATGAGAGATGTATTTTGGTGAATAGAGATCTGAATGATTTCTATAAATGTTTTTTAACTAGGACCAGACCGGCCAGTCGGCCGGTCTAACCGCAACCCGATAGGTATTCTGGTCAAGGTAACTTCTAATAACCGAACAAATAAAACCCGCAAAAAACCAGAAAACCCCGCTAAAAACCCGTGAACCGGTGGGTCGGACCGGGCTGTCGGTCTTAAATTAAAATATTTTATTTTGGTCACACTTCAAACTCAAACCAAATTAAAAATAAATGTTGTTATTTATAAAAGAATCACTTAGTTATTTTATCTAATAATTTAAAAGTTTAATTTTAGTTGTTTAGTATTTAACTATTTATGTTTTGTTCATATATTTATTAAAAAGTAGATGTTATATTCATAAAATGTAATCAAACTAATAAACTAATTGACCCATAATTCAATCGGTCTGACTGGTTGACCCAGTGACCCGAATAACTTCCTGTTCACCTTCTGGTCCGGTTTTAACGACATTGATTTATATTAAAAGGTTGGAAGGGTGTTAGGTCAGATTTTATTTTGAACTGAAAAATAAAATCTCGGAAAACACAATTAAGTGTGATTAATTGTCAAGATTTTATTTCTTATTATGCCTAACAGTATATTTTTATGCCTAATATTATATATGGTGTAACAATATATGGAATAATCAAGATTTTTTTTTGGAAATTGTATAAATCATTGGAATATTTTTTTAAAAAAATTATTTGAGATATTCTTAAGTATATTCGTAATTTCATATAGCACACAGATTAACCAATTAATCTATCATTTTTTTTGTAAACAACCTATATTTAATATATTATCTATTTTGTAACCAACTTATAAAAATTATATAGTATACAAAAAAAGTTTTGTACGTCCATTTTATTATACAAAAAAAAGTTGTGTACTTCTTTTTTATGATTGAGAGTATAGTTTTATCCCCTTTAATAACTTGGTTAATGTTGTGGTCTATCAATAAAATCTGTGGAAAATAAATTGGTAATATTGTGATTGTAGATCTTTGGAAACAATGTGATCTTCTAAAAATAAAGTTTGGAATATCCATGAACTATCAATTTGGAATATGCCGTTTAAAATTTTCGGTTACAATTAAGGTTTTATTTGTTACCATTAATATATGAACTATCAACTTGTAAGCAACTAATATATGGATTAATCTAAATATATTGATGTATAATGCTCCATATAAGATGTGTATAATAAGATATTCCACTCATAAGGAAACCAAAAGAATCTCAGAAATGTTTATGAAGGAAAATAAATCCATACATTACCATCATATATTGATTATCCAAACGTTTCTTCACCACCCAAAAAACCTCCCCAATCTTATTTTTTTCTTACAGTTCCTCAAGAACAATAACAAAGATCTTTGATCTAGATCGATGGAATCTTCTTCCAATCACATGGTACGCGTTCACTCATAACAGATTTGTAAAGTTAGTGTATATATTTTATGATTTCAAAGTGTGTATGATTCTTATGTGTTTAAACGCAGGCATGTCTCTTGAAGATAGAGTCTCCTATGCTGGGATGGAAGAAATCTTTGGAAATCTTTGGAAATCTTTGGAAATCTTTGAAAATTTTTCTATCTATGCCGGTAATATAGATAGAGTCTCTTAATCTATATCACCTTTCTCCTTAAATTTTATCATTCATTTCTTACTTTTTCTTCACTTTTTTTCTCTCCCTAAAGTCATAATCTGTACATGATAAAAATTATGTGTATCATCATTTGCATTTACAAAAACCTTTTTTGTAGTTTTTTGTATGTGTGCGCGCGTATCATCTGCCAAATTTCTTTGTTATATTATTGAACCAATCGATATTGTAACTACTTTGTTAATATTGGACTCTTTACTATACTTCCACAAATTGTTAAACGAATATATTTTCATAACTTTACTCTGATTTTTTTTTTTTTAACAGATGTGAGTTTCATGATTGACAAGCGAAGTCAAACAATTATATGTATCTGGAAAAATCGATCCACAGATAATACTTGAAAAGATTACAAAAGCAGGCAAAAAAGCTGTTATAATATGGAGCAACTGTGGAACGAATAAGCAACCGGAAAATCGAAAAGACCTTTTGAATGCTTCTAACGGTTTCTCAAATTATCCTCCGCCTAATTATTGTATAAATCAACCGCAACCATACATGAATGCTCTTCCACCACCATATGTACGTCAGTTCCATCTGCAACCACCAGCACCGCCACCATACAAGTCCCACCAGAATGAGCCGGCTATTAGAGTTAGTTGAGCTTTAGTTACGGGAGTATATTCGTATATTTGTTTTACGTATCTTGGAGGTTGTACTTAGATAGATTCTCCTATATCTTAGAGGTCTGTTATTTCTCTGTTATATATGTATTCTCTCATCTCATTGATCAATACAAGAACTTCTTTGGCTACTGCGTATACTTTATGGTATCAGAGCCTGACAATACCTTGAAAGAATTCTGATTTTTTTTCTCTGATCGAAACAATGGCTTCGACTCCGACGATGGCGACTGCCAATGCGACTGTGGAGGTGAGAAGAACAATCTCACCATATTATCTGACCTCGGCTGACAATCCAGGAACTGTGATCTCTCATCCACTTCTGAAGGAAACGAATTATGATGAATGGGCTTGCGGAATGAAGACAGCGTTGACGTCACGCAAGAAATTTGGCTTTCTGGATGGCTCGATTGTTCGACCTGCAGAAGGATCCACTAGCTTGGAGGATTGGTGGACAATACAAGCTTTGATCGTGTCTTGGATCAAGATGAGTATTGATCCACAGTTGAGATCGACAATCTCACACAGAGAGGTTGCTAAAGATCTTTGGGACTATCTGAAGAAACGATTTGCTATCATGAATGGGTCTCGCATACAACAAATCAAATCTGAGTTAGCTTGTTGCAAGCAGAGAGGGCTTGAAATTGAGGCTTACTATGGAAAATTGACTCGCATATGGGACAGTCTTGCTGCGTATTGTCCCATACACACTTGTAAATGTGGCAAGTGTACATGTGATCTAGGCACGGCATAAGAAACTGATCGTGAGGAGGACAAGGTACATCAGTTCTTATGTGGCCTTGATGATCACTTCCGCGCTGTACGTTCGAGTCTGGTTGCACGCGTCCATGTTCAGCCTCTTGAGGAGGTTTACAACATCGTAAGACAGGAGGAGGATTTGAGGATCAGTGGAGGGGAAAAGCCTGAAGTCGTCTCCTTTGCTGTTCACACAAAGCCAAAATTCCGGTTGGATGAAAAGGAAAAGGCTGGTGTTTGCAAGCTGTGCAACCGTTTTGGTCACACTGCGGAAAACTGCTATGCGGTGATTGAGTATCCTGAATGGTGGGGTGATAGGCCGAAAGGCCGTACACTGCAAGGCAAAGGTCGTGGAGGCAATGTCAGTGCTGGCAGGGGACGTGGTCAGGTTTATGCAAACCGTGTGAGTGTTCGAAATCTGGAACTAGCTGGTGCAGAACAGGCAAACCATGTCTTCGTCACTGGGTTATCGGATCAACAATGCAAGGAACTTAAGACTATCCTCCATGCAGCTGGCACAAGCAAGGATGCACCTGTTGAAAAATCTTCTGGTAAGTCTTCTCTACCTACTTGGGTAATGGATACAGGAGCTTCCCATCATTTAACTGGTAGATTTGATAGTTTATCTGATTTGAGAGAGATGCCACCGGTTTTGATTATTTTGGCTGATGGACGTGAAAGGGTTTCACGTAAAGAAGGTTCAGTTCGTATTGGTTCTCATTTGGTGTTAAAGTCAGTTTACTATGTGGAAGGTTTTCAGTCAGATTTGATATCCTTAGGACAGTTAATGGATGAAAACAAGTGTGTGGTTCAAATGGCTGACAATTTCCTCATTGTTCAGGACCGACATTCGAGGATGGTGATTGGAGCTGGTAGGAGAGGTGGTGGTACATTTCACTTGTGTGGTACGGAACTCGCTGCTGCTGTCACTACCAGGAATGAAGAACACTTGGGTCTGTGGCACAATAGTATGGGTCATCCGTCTGCACATGTTGTGGGATTGCTTCCGTTTGTTTCTCATTCTGATTCAGTAGCTAGATTGAATAAAACATGTGATGTATGTCTTCGAGCAAAACAAACTCGAGATAGTTTTCCACAAAGTTTGAATAAAACTTCAAAGTTGTTTGAGTAGATTCACGTTGATATTTGGGGTCTTTATCGCACTCCTTCTCATTCTGGAGCAAGGTTTTTCTTAACTATTGTTGATGACTATTCTAGAGGGGTTTGGCTTTATTTGTTGAATGACAAAGGTGAAGCTTCAACTCATTTACAAAATTTCTTTGCTCTCGCCAAACGACAGTTCAACACATAGGTGAAATGTATTAGAAGTGACAATGGCTCAGAATTTGTTTCATTAACACAGTTCTTCGTGAGTCAAGGAGTGTTACATGAAACTTCATGTGTCTCAACACCTCAACAAAATGGAAGGGTAGAAAGGAAACACAGGCATATACTCAATGTTGCAAGAGCTCTGCGGTTTCAAGCTAATCTTCCAACATAGTTTTGGGGAGAGTGTGTGTTGACTGTAGGATATTTGATAAATCAGACACCTTCGTCAGTAATTGGTAATGTTACTCCTTTTGAGAGAATTTTCAACAAACCACCATCATACGATCATCTCAGAGTTTTTGCAAGTTTGTGTTATGCTCATAATCACAAACATGGAGGAGATAAATTTGAATCAAGAAGTAGAAAGTGTGCTTTCATGGGTTATCCTCATGGCAAGAAGGGTTGGAGACTATATGATTTGGATAAAGAGGAGTTCTTTGTTTCCCAGGATGTAGTTTTCTCGGAAACGAGGTTCCCGTGTTTGCCGGAAACATCCCTGCCTCTGGTTGATGATGACGACGACGGCCAGCCTTTATGGGCTCCGATTTGTGAAGGTATGCTTTTGGAGGAAGAGGTGGTCCAACAGGTGAGGCCCGTCGATGTTCCTCAATCCACGAATGAGCCTGTGTTATCGGTTGGGCCTGACGCTATTGGGCCTGAGCCAATGCCACGAACTGAAGATGTCGACACAGAGCCCACTCCACTTGATGCATCTTCTTCGTCACAACAGTCAGATGCCAAAACCCAAATTCAATTGCAGCTGGGTAAAGGTCACCGGAAAAAGACACAGTCTGTGAAGTTGAACGACTATGTTGTGCGAAAAGCAGCCAAACTTCCAACAGAGGAAGTAAATTGTGTTGTTTCTTATCCAATTGAGAATCACGATAGGGACCAAGGTTTTTCTGAGTCACATGTCGCATATATTGCTACGGTGATGTCCGAAATTGAGCCTAAATCGTTTAAAGCTGCTATGACTGACGAACGATGGAGAAGAGCTGTAGGGTCTGAATATGATGCCTTGGAGGCAAATAATACTTTTACAATTGAGGACTTACCGCCGGGGAAGACTGCAATTGGCAGTCATTGGGTTTTTAAAGTGAAGTTTAAGTCAGATGGAACAGTGGAAAGATACAAAGCACGGTTGGTAGCAATGGGGAACAGACAGATTGAGGGAGTTGATTACAGTGAGACTTTCTCACCGGTTGCAAAAATGGGAACAGTCAGACTTTTTCTGGATATAGCTGCAAAAGAAGGTTGGGTGGTTCATCAAATGGATGTCCATAATGCTTTTTTGCATGGGGACCTAGAATAGGAAGTATACATGAGGTTACCTCCAGGATATCAAACTGCAGATAAAACAAAGGAATGTAGACTGAGGAAATCTCTTTATGGTCTCAGACAAGCTCCTAGATGTTGGTTTGCCAAGTTGTCAAGTGCTTTACTCGATTACGGTTTTGTTCAAGCTTTGGGTGATTATTCTTTGTTCACATATGAGAAAGGCTCCACTAGAATTCACATCCTTGTTTATGTAGATGATTTGATCATTACTGGTAGTTGTGATGAAGCTACGAATCGATTCAAACAATATTTATCCTCACGGTTTCATATGAAGGATTTGGGACATTTGAAATATTTTTTGGGGATAGAGGTAGCAAGGAATGCTAGCGGTTTTTATCTGTGTCAAAGAAATTATGCTCTAGACATAATCTCATAAACGGGTTATCTAGGCGCCAAACCAGTTGAGTTTCCTTTAGAAGAGAACCATGGTCTAGCATTGTACACTTCAAAGCTGCTTGACGATCCTAAACCATACAGAGGGTTATTAGGCAGGCTGATATATCTGGGTGTTACAAGACCTGATCTAGCATTCTCGGTTCATGTCTTAGCGCAGTTTATGCAAGAACCACGAGAGGATCACTGGCAGGCTGCGCTACGAGTGGTTAAGTATTTGAAATCAGATCCTGGTCAAGGCATACTGTTACGGGCTACTACAAGGAATCAAGTCACGGGATGGTGTGATGCAGATTGGTCAAGGTGTAAAAACACTAGACGTTCTCTTACTGGTTACTTTGTTCAGTTTGGGGAATCACCAATTTCTTGGAAAACAAAGAAACAGAAAACGGTCAGCAGGTCTTCCGCTGAATCAGAGTATCGTGCGATGGCTGATCTTGTTCAAGAGTTGAAGTGGTTGAAGCGGATTGATAGACTAATTTTCACCAAGGGTATCAATTCCCTATGCAGTTGTAGTACAAAGGGTTATCAATCCAAATGGTTGTGTATTGCTAGCAGATAGGATGCAATCAGAATCAAGCAAGTCAAGCCAAGCAATAGGGGGTTTGGTTCTAACAGTCCTAATATAAACAGAGTAAAAGAATATAGACAAGTAAACCACACGACCTAAGCACTCGATGCAAGCAATCGAGTACAGGATCGAGTGGGGTGATCGAGTATGCAAGTGAACTATGAACAGCTCGAGGTATTACTCGATGCAGGTTATCGTGTACCTGATCGGGTAAGTGGTCGAGTAAGTAAGGAAAATGCAAGAAATGAAATACGAAAGTTCCTAAGGATGGGGGTAATCGAATCCTAAGTGTTCTAGACCAATACGGATGCCTTACATGCCTCAAGCAATTATTTCCTAGACAATGAACCTCTAAAACCTTGTCACCACACTGTCGCACTAGTAACAATCAACCTTGAACATACTACCACACTGTCGCACTAGCAATATGAACAAGCAGGCATTAAGAACAATTCATTTTTGTCAGTATACTTAGACTTATCTGATTTTGTCACTCAAAGTTAAGTATACCTCTAGCATTGACCTAATCAAGCATTTTATCTACTCCTTTCGGCCTGTAGCATTGTAAACGCCCTAGATCTAGTCTCAACCTGTCGGTCTGTTGACCGCATTAAGAACATCAACCTAGAAGGAAATTTA
Organism: Camelina sativa; assembly: GCF_000633955.1. Taxonomy (NCBI): domain Eukaryota; kingdom Viridiplantae; phylum Streptophyta; class Magnoliopsida; order Brassicales; family Brassicaceae; genus Camelina; species Camelina sativa. The sequence goes on from NC_025701.1 coordinate 22,492,111, forward strand.
TCTATCATAACAATCAACTAAAGCATCCTAACCGATCAAGAACACCTAATCATCTATCCCATCCCTAGAAACTTTGCTACACTACTCGGACATAGAAACGAATGATAAAGCCATAGAAATAAACGAAAATGACATTATTAAAAAGATAGAGTAGAGTAGAAAAGAGTAGGGATAAAAGATCTATGAAAAACTACAAATTAAAAGTACAAAAACAAGAAAAAATGTTGAGTCGCTCAGTTCTCTCACAGAAGCTCTCGCTCTCTGGTTTGAGGGTCTGCGGCGTGCTCGTTTGCGAGCTAGGGAAAGAGGGGGTTTATATATGGAAACCCATTTGACCTAGCTTCCCAGACCTGCCCGATGGTCTACTCGATGGGGTACACGAGGCTTGAGTCGGGTAACTCCTCGGGTGGATCTTCGGGTTGCTCTTCGCGCTCTTGGATCCTCTTCGGTCGTGTTGGGGTTCGGACTTGTTCTTGTAGCTCGATGGCTCCTTCGGGTACATGCTCGAGTTGTCCTTGTTATTCCCCATTTTTGGCTCTTTAGCACNCCCTACACAATGAACCTCTAAAACCTTGTCACCACAATGTCGCACTAGTAACAATCAACCTTGAACATACTACCACACTGTCGCACTAGCAATATGAACAAGCAGGCATTAAGAACAATTCATTTTTGTCAGTACACTTAGACTTATCTGATTTTGTCACTCAAAGTTAAGTATACCTCTAGCATTGACCTAATCAAGCATTTTATCTACTCCTTTCGGCCTGTGGCATTGTAAACGCCCTAGATCTAATCTCAACCTGTCGGTCTGTTGACCGCATTAAGAACATCAACCTAGAAGGAAATTTATCTATCATAACAATCAACTAAAGCATCCTAACCGATCAAGAACACCTAATCATCTATCCCATCCCTAGAAACTTTGCTACACTACTCGGACATAGAAACGAATGATAAAGCCATAGAAATAAACGAAAATGACATTATTTAAAAGATAGAGTAGAGTAGAAAAGAGTAGGGATAAAAGATCTATGAAAACTACAAATTAAAAGTACAAAAACAAGAAAAAATGTTGAGTCGCTCAGTTCTCTCACAGAAGCTCTTGCTCTCTGGTTTGAGGGTCTGCGGCATGCTCGTTTGCGAGCTAGGGAAAGAGGGGGTTTATATACAGAAACCCATTTGACCTAGCTTCCCACACCTGCCCGATGGTCTACTCGATGGGGTACACGAGGCTTGAGTCGGGTAACTCCTCGGATGGATCTTCGGGTTGCTCTTCGCGCTCTTGGATCCTCTTCGGTCGTGTTGGGGTTCGGACTTGTTCTTGTAGCTCGATGGCTCCTTCGGGTACATGCTCGAGTTGTCCTTGTTATTCCCCATTTTTGGCTCTTTAGCACCTGTTTTCATCCAATATATGCAAATGCAGAAATGCAACACCCTAAATGCTCTAAAACTTGATTCCTACAGTAAATGGTCTAAAAATGCTAAGTTACAGGTATGAACAATGCAAAATATGGACAAAAAAGGATGCTAAAAACATGTAAATTAGAGTGTTATCAGACCCCCAAACTTAAATCTTGCTAGTCCTCTAGCAAGTAAGTAAGAAGGTACGGTTTGAAAGTGGGGACTCATAACCTTAAGATGCTAACCGAAGGATGCAAGCTATAGTCCTTAAAGATAGTTTAATGGTGCTAAGATCAATCAACATACTTACAAATATTTTTCTATGCTTATTGCCATGCATCGATCTAGCTCAACCTCCAACTAAAGATAAGGAACATCTCTTTCACATTCAATTAAGTGTTTGGCGAATTCTTGCAAATGGAAGGTGAATCAAGCTCAATCGGTTTAAAGGGTAAGGCTTTTTGATAAGGTGGTTTCAAGCAAATTCTTTAGTGGTTTCTCTCAAAAAATGGAATGCTAGACAGTCGTGAAAACTATCTAAGACTGAGAACAATTTGGGCATACAAAGCTTAACTCTTGATGATTTGCCCTTTTCTCATACATTCATAATATATTTTTTTTTATTTAAACCTCCTAGAATTTAACTACCCACACCCTTGCTTTTAACTCTTTTTTTTTTTCCTTCTTTTTTTTACTCCCTAAGGTTTGGACTTTTAGACTTTAAAATTCTAGCTCTTAATCTCTCTTTTTTTTATTATTTTTTTTCTTTCTTTGCTAAACTCCTAATATACATATATTCTTTTTCTTTCTTTCTAGGAGACTATAGCAAGAACTTTTTCTTTCGTTTTTTTTTACTTAGAGACTTAGAGCTAATTAATTCTAACCTTAGGAACTTTTCTCCTTTTTTTTATATTCCACAACCCATCCCCAAATAAACATTCTAACCACCTATCCTTCAAAACCGAATCTATTAGCTAGTTCAAATCTAACTTAGCTAAATCAAGAGGCAGTTCTTTGTCGTTCTCAATACTCTCAAGGTTTCACAACCTATAGCACAATGAAAAAGGCCTCACTCAACAATTCACATCAAGGTTTGAAAGAAAGGTTTGGGTTCATGGGTAGGACAAATGAATCGGGTTAAACGAAAAGATTGGTAAAATGAGGAGTGCTAACCCGAGTTTAGAGTTACCATGAGCAAGTATTCAAGTTCCATAAGCAAGACAATTAAAGTTCAAATTAAATCCAATAATATAGAGATGTTCTAATGTTCAAGCAAGTGGAGGAAGCATTCAATCGACACAAAGGATCTAAGCAAAGATTTTTCATTTTTTTCCAAAGATTGATCTAGCAACAATGAACTGTGACTAAGGGCTATAGCTTCAATCCTAAGGTTTGATTTTTAAACAAGGTGGTTTTAATCATTGTCCCCTAAGATGCATATGCAACAATCCTATATGAAACAAACTAGACTCAATCCTAATATGCAAATGCAACTACATGAACACTCTTCTATTTTTTTCGAAAATTTTCCAAAAAAAAAAATTTGGGTTTTTTAATACACATAAATGCAGACTCAAATGAATAAAACTAGCATGCAAAAATTTGAANTCCACAACCCATCCCCAAATAGACATTCTAACCACCTATCCTTCAAAACGGAATCTATTAGCTAGTTCAAATCTAACTTAGCTAAATCAAGAGGCAGTTCTTTGTCGTTCTCAATACTCTCAAGGTTTCACAACCTATAGCACAATGAAAAAGGCCTCACTCAACAATTCACATCAAGGTTTGAAAGAAAGGTTTGGGTTCATGGGTAGGACAAATGAATCGGGTTAAACGAAAAGATTGGTAAAATGAGGAGTGCTAACCCGAGTTTAGAGTTACCATGAGCAAGTATTCAAGTTCCATAAGCAAGACAATTAAAGTTCAAATTAAATCCAATAATATAGAGATGTTCTAATGTTCAAGCAAGTGGAGGAAGCATTCAATCGACACAAAGGGTCTAAGCAAAGATTTTTCATTTTTTTCCAAAGATTGATCTAGCAACAATGAACTGTGACTAAGGGCTATAGCTTCAATCCTAAGGTTTGATTTTTAAACAAGGTGGTTTTAATCATTGTCCCCTAAGATGCATATGCAACAATCCTATATGAAACAAACTAGACTCAATCCTAATATGCAAATGCAACTACATGAACACTCTTCTATTTTTTTCGAAAATTTTCCAAAAAAAAAAATTTGGGTTTTTTAATACACATAAATGCAGACTCAAATGAATAAAACTAGCATGCAAAAATTTGAAATAATAAAAATAATAAAATAAAACACAATGTTAAATACATTATAGGACCCTCCCCCAAACTTAAATTACACAGTCCCTGTGTAAATAAAAGTTGGAAAAGAATCCAAGAATCACACAAAATGAATTAAACTAAATGCAATGTTATTTACAAAGTTTGGATCAATGTGGTACCTCATGGGTTGGTGAAGAAGGAGGTTGCAGCAGCCTCCATACTTACCAACGTATAGCCAGGGTCGTCTCCGGCTTCAGTAGGTGCCGGTGTTTGCTCGTTAGAGAGCTCAGTAATGTACACGGACGACTTACTCGAACCAGCATCCGAGGTGTTGATCGAGGGTGGGATCGCGTAGCTCATCGGGTAGGGCATCGGGTAGTAGGACGGAAATGGCGGAAGAGGCCCAGAATGATCACCGGTGTATCCACTCGCAGGGTGCATCGTGTATGGCATCGTGAATGGCATCTGGTATGGTGGAGGAAAAAGTCCAGCTTAATCACCCAATTGGGTGCCTGATGGGTGCATCGGATAGTGCATCGTGTACCCCATCGGATTGGGTGTCGGGTAAGCGTCAGAGTGGCTTTTCCTCGATGCTTCTGGTCGGGTGATGTCCTCCTCAGCTTGGGGCTCGTATGATGATGCTCTTTGAGGTACAGGAGGTGGCAGTCCTCGAGTTCCTCCTAGTGGTCCGCTTCTCCCCATCCATGTAGGTGCTTGTGCCGAGGTAGGTGACGAGGCACAGCTTGCCTTGTCTTGCAACTCCTTGATCTGACCTCCCATTACCTTCACTGAACCGGCAAGATCCTTCACCTTCTTCACCAAGAACTTGTTCATCTTTTTCAACCATCCGATCCTTTTCTGAGCTTCTCTCACTCCAACTGGTTGCTTTTGAGAGCATGTATACTCCTCAAAATCAAACTCCTCTGAGCTATCTCCTTGTCTCTGCCCGGTTTCTTCTCTCTTCTCAGCCTCGGNTGGTGGAGGAAAAAGTCCAGCTTAATCACCCAATTGGGTGCCTGATGGGTGCATCGGATAGTGCATCGTGTACCCCATCGGATTGGGTGTCGGGTAAGCGTCAGAGTGGCTTTTCCTCGATGCTTCTGGTCGGGTGATGTCCTCCTCAGCTTGGGGCTCGTATGATGATGCTCTTTGAGGTACAGGAGGTGGCAGTCCTCGAGTTCCTCCTAGTGGTCCGCTTCTCCCCATCCATGTAGGTGCTTGTGCCGAGGTAGGTGACGAGGCACAGCTTGCCTTGTCTTGCAACTCCTTGATCTGACCTCCCATTACCTTCACTGAACCGGCAAGATCCTTCACCTTCTTCACCAAGAACTTGTTCATCTTTTTCAACCATCCGATCCTTTTCTGAGCTTCTCTCACTCCAACTGGTTGCTTTTGAGAGCATGTATACTCCTCAAAATCAAACTCCTCTGAGCTATCTCCTTGTCTCTGCCCGGTTTCTTCTCTCTTCTCAGCCTCGGACTCCTCCTCCGGGTTGTACAGCTCTTCCAACGGCGGTGCGAAGTCAATGTTGTGCCCTAACCGAACCTTGGTGTATGCGACATTGGGTAAAACCATTTGAGCAGCTCTGGCGGTTGGATGGACAAACTTGAACAATGTCATGTCATTAGGCCTTTCATAGGCCAAGAATCTCACCAGCACGAGGTAGTCTGTATCCAGCCACCTTGGTTCGTGGATAATTCCCTTTAAGGGCACATCGCATGCCACTAAGATTGGTGTAACTAGTCCCCCAATAGAGATCTCTCCACCTCCTTCTCTCCTTTTCACAGCCCAAGATTTCAAGTACAGGAATTGATCGAGTAGCACGAACAACATACTAGTATCAGCTATGTCTCCAACTAGCGGTGTTCCATCCCTAGCACTATCCAAAACTCCACACAATGCAACATCCAACAACTGAAGCTCGTGGTCGTTCACATTCCCAGTCTCTTTTCTAGCAAAAAGAGTGCATGCGA
>NC_025701.1:22499106-22503122 GCF_000633955.1 Camelina sativa
TTGGATGGACAAACTTGAACAATGTCATGTCATTAGGCCTTTCATAGGCCAAGAATCTCACCAGCACGAGGTAGTCCGTATCCAGCCACCTTGGTTCGTGGATAATTCCCTTTAAGGGCACATCGCATGCCACTAAGATTGGTGTAACTAGTCCCCCAATAGAGATCTCTCCACCTCCTTCTCTCCTTTTCACAGCCCAAGATTTCAAGTACAGGAATTGATCGAGTAGCACGAACAACATACTAGTATCAGCTATGTCTCCTACTAGCGGTGTTCCATCCCTAGCACTATCCAAAACTCCACACAATGCAACATCCAACAACTGAAGCTCGTGGTCGTTCACATTCCCAGTCTCTTTTCTAGCAAAAAGAGTGCATGCGAGGGATTTGTGAAAATACCTCAAAACAGGACTCCTTATTTGAGCAGATTTGGAGCTCGTGGACTTGTAGGGGTGTTTGTCTCCTATTGTCAGCCATAGGGACCTCATCTCTTCCTTGCTGACCTCCATACCTTCCCCAGTACCAGCTTTGAACCCATACAGCGTCTCCATCTCCTTGAAAGTCAGCCGGTATTCCGTGTTCCAAAGGGAGAAGGTGATGAACCCGATCCCCCCATCGGGTAGTAGGGTCGGGTGGTCCTCGAAATAGTGCAGCTTTAGGGTTGAAAGGAAGTGGACCGTCTCCTCCTTATAAGCTTCTAGATGGGATCGCATCATATTGCCGAGGTGGCACATATCAAACAGAAATTCAACATCTCTAGTAATGCCCAATTGCTTCATGGTCTCACGGTGAGGGTATCGGGTACCAACGAAGCTCATCTTCCAGAAGACTTTGAACAATCTCGCCGGAGTGTCGACTTCCTTTTGCTTCAGCCTCCGCGAGGCTTGACGGGTCCTCTCTCTATGCTCCTCTTCTCTTTCTCTTTCTTCCTCCTCAGCGTGTTGATCTTCTTCAACCACTGCTCTCTCAACCACCTTCTCAGCTTTCTCCGAAGCCGGTCTCTTCCCCCTTGCAATTGCGGCTCTACTCCTTGATCGAGAGGTTTGGATCTCACCTTGTTCTTCTCCTCCAGCATCAGAATCGACCTCCATAGGGTCGGTAAGCGTCTTTTCAGACGTAGACAGGTCCCTACGTCGAGGAGAACGGCGGACAGCATTTGCCATTGGACTCGGTGAGCGAACTCGGGGGCTTACTCGATCGGTTACTCGAGCATCTGGTCGGGTGGTGGATCGAGTTGTGCATCGGGTTGGGGAGGCTAAACGTCCACCTAACGGTCGGGAATGTGGAACGTTTCCTCTTCCTTGGGGTTGTTGNTGGGGTTGTTGAACATCAGCGGTGTCTCCTCCGATTGTAGCAGCGGCGGAGGTGGATCTTCTTCCTTTCCTTTAGTAGGTTCTAGCGGTTGGTTCCATATCGATTACTTGAGAAGAGAAAGAAAAACTAGTTCTTAGGATTAATAGGGTTAGTCTCCAAAGAAAATCGAGTAAGACTTGAGGTTGAGAGATAATAGAAACTATGAAACACAAAAGCTTTAGGGTTGAGAGAAACTTATCGGTGATGCTTGGGGAGAGAAAGTCGAGACCCTTAAATAATCTAGGGTTTAGTTGGTGGGCTTCGCCGAGAGTGGGCTTTGCTTTTGGAATCCGGACTCCACTCGCTACCCGAGCAGGGACACGATCAGACGCGTCGAGTACGGTGTCGGGTTGACCCTCGAGTTTACCAATTTCCTCTTCCCAATTTTCTATTTTTTTTTTTTTTTTTTTTTAAATTGCAAAAATAGAAAAATTGAATAAAAGAAAATAAAGCAAATATACTAAAATTAAAAGATACCTTTGGGACTTCCTCCCAAGTGAGCTTGTTTAAAGTCACTAAGCTTGACTCTGCATGCTTCTTAAGCATGGGATCCATGTGGAAGAGGTTCTGGAATCCTCTCCACTACAGTAGGTTGGTTCCAAAGATCTCCCAGATTTTGTCCAGGTTCCATGGCAAATGTGGTGTTAACCTCTTCAAGATGTAGCATTTTTCTTTGTTTGGTCCTGGTGGAAAAAGCTTGACCATCTATGGTTGGCCTCTTAACCCCTTTCTTCACCTCAAACTCCATCTTGAGGTGTTCACCATGTTCTATCCTGATCTTGCCTCGTTTCACTTCGATCACCGCACCAACTGTTGCCAAGAATGGTCTTCCTAGAATCAGTGGATCATCCGGTTCCTTATCCATATCCAGGATCATGAAGTCGGTAGGCACTTCCAGTCTCCCAATCCTTAGAGGCAGATTCTCTAAAATGCCAATCGGATGTCTTACCGTTCTATCAGCTAGAACCAGATACTGCTTACTTGGTTTGAAGTCGGTGAATCCCAGCTTGTTAGCAACTGAAAGCGGCATAATGCTGACCGAAGCTCCAAGATCACACAAACAGCTCTTGAAAATCTGAAATCCTATTGAACACGGCAATGTGAAAGAGCCAGGATCTTCAAGTTTTTCCTCAATTCTTACCTCGGGATCCAAACAAATTCCANATCTAGGGTTTAGTTGGTGGGCTTCGCCGAGAGTGGGCTTTGCTTTTGGAATCCGGACTCCACTCGCTACCCGAGCAGGGACACGATCAGACGCGTCGAGTACGGTGTCGGGTTGACCCTCGAGTTTACCAATTTCCTCTTCCCAATTTTCTATTTTTTTTTTTTTTTTTTTTTAAATTGCAAAAATAGAAAAATTGAATAAAAGAAAATAAAGCAAATAGACTAAAATTAAAAGATACCTTTGGGACTTCCTCCCAAGTGAGCTTGTTTAAAGTCACTAAGCTTGACTCTTCATGCTTCTTAAGCATGGGATCCATGTGGAAGAGGTTCTGGAATCCTCTCCACTACAGTAGGTTGGTTCCAAAGATCTCCCAGATTTTGTCCAGGTTCCATGGCAAATGTGGTGTTAACCTCTTCAAGATGTAGCATTTTTCTTTGTTTGGTCCTGGTGGAAAAAGCTTGACCATCTATGGTTGGCCTCTTAACCCCTTTCTTCACCTCAAACTCCATCTTGAGATGTTCACCATGTTCTATCCTGATCTTGCCTCGTTTCACTTCGATCATCGCACCAACTGTTGCCAAGAATGGTCTTCCAAGAATCAGTGGATCATCCGGTTCCTTATCCATATCCAGGATCATGAAGTCGGTAGGCACTTCCAGTCTCCCAATCCTTAGAGGCAGATTCTCTAAAATGCCAATCGGATGTCTTACCGTTCTATCAGCTAAAACCAGATACTGCTTACTTGGTTTGAAGTCGGTGAATCCTAGCTTGTTAGCAACTGAAAGCGGCATAATGCTGACCGAAGCTCCAAGATCACACAAACAGCTCTTGAAAATCCGAAATCCTATTGAACACAGCAATGTGAACGAGCCAGGATCTTCAAGTTTTTCCTCAATTCTTACCTCGGGATCCAAACAAATTCCACTTCTCAGAATTTCAAATCCGATCTCCTTGACAGCCTCCTTAACCTCATTCTCCAATCTAGCTGCTTCTTTTGCAGCTTCCTGCTGAAGCTCATCTGGGGGCAAAAGCTTAGGTGGTGGAGCTTTGCGCTTAGCCATTCGCTCTACAAGCGCCTCCAACTGGATGTCAAGTGCAGCATTGAACCTTTCCTCCAACTCCCCTCCTACCAGTGCAGGTGGTTGAGGCTGATCTCTTTTCTCAATATCTACTCGATGCATCATCCGATCAACACCATCGTGTAGGTCATCGGGTTCCACTTCGGATTGTTTGTCAGTTTGTGATTCTCGAACCAGTGCTCGATCATCAACTTGATCAGTCTCTTCGGGTGTAAGCTCAGGTTCATACTCGGATATATAGTATTTGGCCTCATTCTTCATTGAGTCATCCACATCCTCCCCATCTTGATCATCACTGTCCCCAGTGAGGTAGTCCTCATAGTCATCATCCAGGAAAATGGCTTGAGCAGTCGCATAATCCTTGGGGTTTTGAACAGCTTTACCCGGCAGTTGATTGATCTTTGGTGCGGGTTGGTTGTT
>NC_025701.1:22504629-22505336 GCF_000633955.1 Camelina sativa
TGGTGGCCTTCCAGGTGTCGAACCTTTGTGTTGAGTGATTCGTACTTGGCATTGAGGTCATTGTATCCTGAGTCGATCTTGTTGCTCATTTTGGCGAATCGTTTCGCAATGTCCATAGAAGTTGTAGCCTGTTGCTGAATCATTTGATGAATAAGACCACGTAACTCGGCTTCTTGGGACTGGTTCGGTGGACCTTGGTGTTGTGGGAACCCTGGTGGTTGGTTGTAGGTCCCTTGGTATTGTTGTTTAGGCGCATAGCCTTGGTTGTACTGGACAAAAGGCTTATGTTGGGTCTGGTTCCCTAGAACTGCAGATGGGTAGGTTTGATCTTGAAGATTCACAACATTCGGGTTCCGATAAGACAGATTCGGATTCGGCTTGAAGTTGTGTACCCTCTGTTGTAACCTCCTTGGTTGTTGATGTAGTTAACATCCACTAGCTGCATAGTCTCCCCATCTTGTTGTTGAAACTGCTCTTCCTCTGATATAGCATGTACATGCTTTTGCTGGTTGAGGAGCTAATCGAGCTTCTCATTGAGGGCTTTCATGTCCCTCTTGTACTTGGCATCTTCCTCCTATAGATCGCACAGAGCGATCATATTCCTCATTGTAGTTGCCATCAGATTGAGCCAAGTTCTCAACTAGGTCCCAACCTTCATCAACATCCTTGTTGAGGAAGTTACCATTGCTTGCGGTGTCCAGCAACAT
>NC_025701.1:22505773-22543937 GCF_000633955.1 Camelina sativa
AGGTGATCGAGTGACGGGTCGGGTGGGTGCTCGGGTTGTACCTGAGAGTCAAAACAAACAAAGGCGAAAGCAAACAAGTCAGTATCCGAAACGAATATAAACAAACGAACTTGATCTAGCAAGTCCTGAAATCCTAAACGTAGCAAAATAAAACAACCAAATGGCAATGGCGCCAAATTGATAGACTAGTTTTCACCAAGGGTATCAATTCCCTATGCAGTTGTAGTACAAAGGGTTATCAATCCAAATGGTTATGTATTGCTAGCAGATAGGATGCAATCAGAATCAAGCAAGTCAAGCCAAGCAATAGGGGGTTTGGTTCCAACAGTCCTAATATAAACAGAGTAAAAGAATATAGAGAAGTAAACCACACGACCTAAGCACTCGATGCAAGCAATCGAGTACAGGATCGAGTGGGGTGATCTAGTATGCAAGTGAACTATGAACAGTTCGAGGTATTACTCGATGCAGGTTATCGTGTACCTGATCGGGTAAGTGTCGAGTAGTAAGGAAAATGCAAGAAATGAAATACGAAAGTTCCTAAGGATGGGGGTAATCGAATCCTAAGTGTTCTAGACCAATACGGATGCCTTACATGCCTCAAGCAATTATTTCCTAGACAATGAACCTCTAAAACCTTGTCACCACACTGTCGCACTAGTAACAATCAACCTTGAACATACTACCACACTGTCGCACTAGCAATATGAACAAGCAGGCATTAAGAACAATTCATTTTTGTCAGTATACTTAGACTTATCTGATTTTGTCACTCAAAGTTAAGTATACCTCTAGCATTGACCTAATCAAGCATTTTATCTACTCCTTTTGGCCTGTAGCATTATAAACGCCCTAGATCTAGTCTCAACCTGTCGGTCTGTTGACCGCATTAAGAACATCAACCTAGAAGGAAATTTATCTATCATAACAATCAACTAAAGCATCCTAACCGATCAAGAACACCTAATCATCTATCCCATCCCTAGAAACTTTGCTACACTACTCGGACATAGAAACGAATGATAAAGCCATAGAAATAAACGAAAATGACATTATTAAAAAGATAGAGTAGAGTAGAAAAGAGTAGGGATAAAAGATCTATGAAAAACTACAAATTAAAAGTACCAAAACAAGAAAAAAAATGTTGAGTCGCTCAGTTCTCTCACAGAAGCTCTCGCTCTCTGGTTTGAGGGTCTGCGGCGTGCTCGTTTGCGAGCTAGGGAAAGAGGGGGTTTATATATGGAAACCCATTTGACCTAGCTTCCCAGACCTGCCCGATGGTCTACTCGATGGGGTACACGAGGCTTGAGTCGGGTAACTCCTCGGGTGGATCTTCGGGTTGCTCTTCGCGCTCTTGGATCCTCTTCGATCGTGTTGGAGTTCGGACTTGTTCTTGTAGCTCGATGGCTCCTTCGGGTACATGCTCGAGTTGTCCTTGTTTTTCTCCATTTTTGGCTCTTTAGCACCTGTTTCATCCAATATATGCAAATGCAGAAATGCAACACCCTAAATGCTCTAAAACTTGATTCCTACAGTAAATGGTCTAAAAATGCTAAGTTAGAGGTATGAACAATGCAAAATATGGACAAAAAAAGATGCTAAAAACATGTAAATCAGAGTGTTATCACGGATGTTATTGTCGTTGGGAGTGCATCATACTCAGTCAATGATTGTTCTCTGTGATAGCAAATCCGCAATACACATAGCGACAAACCCGGTTTTCATGAGAGAACGAAGCACATAGAGAATGATTGTCACTTTGTGAGGGACGAAGTGCTAACACGGAATATTGTCTTGCATCATGTTCAAACAACTTATCAGCTGGCTGATATCTTTACAAAAACGATTGGGCAATACGGTTTCTGGCGTTTCAGACACAAGCATGGTATACATAATCTATATGCTCCAGCTTGAGGGGGGGTATTGGAGTTAGTTGAGCCTTAGTAACGGGAGTATATTCGTATATTTGTTTTACGTATCTTGGAGGTTGTACTTAGATAGATTCTCCTATATCTTAGAGGTCTGTTATTTCTCTGTTATATATCTATTCTCTCATCTCATTGATCAATACAAGAACTTCTTTGGCTACTGCGTATCCTTTACCGGCGGCTAAGAGTTTTCCGCCTACACCACCACCGCCGAAAAACTTTGTTATGGGAGATTTGCAACCAGGATGCAAGATCATGTAAAAAGTTCTAATTTATTATTAGTATTACTATTAGATATAGGCTTAGTTAGACGATGTGTTCCATAATTTTATGTAATCTTCGTTCGTTAATCTTCAAAACCCATTTTCTTCAACTGCTTTATTTTGTGATCTTTATGAATATACAAATATTTGTGCTCTTCTTTTTCATCGTTCATTTATTTGAAGCTTTTGTTGTTATCTCATCTCATGAAGTAGAATATATGTTCGAAAACCCACAAAAGTCAAATTAAATAACAAGCAAAATAAATCCACTCAATGACTCAATTGAAAAAGCACGTACAAACTGATGTTTCTATTTAAGAAGATAACTTCGATAATTGTTGAAGACATGTTCGATAAATTGGTAATCAATATACATCCTGTCGAAAATTATGCGTTTTAACTCCAATTAATACCACACGTACAAGCATCTATACTTTAGAGTTTAGATGTGAGTATGTGACAAGCAACTTTGTTTATTGATTGGGAAGAATTCGTATCGTACCCCGTTGAACCAAACCCAAAAAAAGACATAACATGAACAATTTTAATATGAAAAGTTGATTTTCGAGTTATATATTTGTTTCGTACATTGATTATTTTTAAATATATATATATATATATATATAACGGATAAGGATCAGAAATAAATAATTTAAATATTAAAAATTATTTGGACTAAAAGCAATATTAATAAAATTGGATAACAAAACGAGTTTGAAAATTTTTGAATAGTTAAAAATTAGAGAAATACCCTAAAATAGCACATTTTTAAGTTTTTTTTGCCAAAATTAGTACACACATTCAGTTATTCCAAATCTAGCATTTGTGAATATTAAATATTTCATTAAAATAATCAAAAAAAATTTTAAAAAATAAAAAATCAAACTCACGATCTCTTTTAGCTTTTTCCGATGAAGCTTGTTCTAATCTGAAATTTTCATTTATGGTCTGGAATCTTTCAATTAAGTGATAAATTAATCGATTGCAGCTTCAATAAGTTATTACATCAGAGATTCATCCATGACCAATCGGATTCAGACTCATAGCTCTGTTGTGGTTTCATGTCCAGGTCAAATTGGATGAGATTTTGTGGTCTCGGTTTATAACTGCAGCGGAGGTGGTGGAGGGAAGAACATAGAGCATTCTAGATCGATCGATCGTGATGATGATGAAGACAAAGGTGACGATTTTGAGCCACAGTTCATCGAATCAAGTGAAGGATGGGAAAGGATGGAGTGAGTACCGGATCTGGATTTGAATCAATGGAGATGAGATGCAATAGAAAATATGAAGCGTTGTTGGATTGTTTTAATAACTTAGTGAGAGAATACCACGTCGAGTAGAGAAATAAGTAATTGAGTTTATAGGTCATAATTTCTCACATTCTTTAATTCAAGTATGTTCCACTGAAACGGAAGCAAGTCTTAGTTCTAGGAACTATGAATAAAACCTATGTAAACCTGATTATTCTTTCTTTCCTCTAAAAACTTTTTTTGTGTCTGTTTAATTAGCTATTGTTTTTATTTGGTGGTGTAAGAGGAGAAACTAGAAGATTCAGCTACTGTAACTTCAACCATGGGTCTCAAAGTTAACGGCCTAACGGGTAAAAGAATGAGGAAGCAAGTGGTTAACTAAGGTGGAATTAATGACTACAACATGTAGCTAGAGTTTAATGTAGAATTGGGTCATCTTATTTAGTATAGTTTACTTCTCAAGGAAACTTGCTTTGTTTCTCAAAAATAATGATGTTAGTAATATGAACTAATGCTTATATTTTTCAGAGTTTGACAATTTTTCAGAGTTTCTCAAAAATAATAATGTCAGTAGTATAAGCTAATGCTTATATTCTTCAGAGTGTGAAAATTTTTTCAGAGACATACAAATTGCAAATCGAAAGTTAGCCACATAGATGTTGTTTCATATATTAGGATGACCTTCATGAACTTCAAGAACATCTTCATAAACATTTTGAAAACCATCATAAACTTAGAGAAATATGTATTTAAATATCTTCATTTATCTTTTATCCCATGTATCACAAATTATTACATTAAAATGGGTAATATATGATATATTACTCCACTAGTAATGGGTAATGTATCACACATATCTTCTTCTTTTTTCTCTCAATGAAAGCCTTCATGAAATTTGTGAATTCCTTCCTAAATATCTAGCAATCCTTCTTAATTTTCAAGTTTTCCTTCCAGAATTTGAATTTATGTTTCTACAATCTCGTGTAAGTGATAATGAAGCCAAAAAGTATTTAGTGTTATGTGATTCTGAAATTCATCCTTTAGTTTTAATGAAGGTCCTCCTGAAATTTAAGAAATCTTTCATGAAGTTCATGGAATCCTTCCTGAATTAAAGAGAACTTGTATCAAACTCAATCACAGTTACCTCAAAAACTATTAACTTGTCTCTAATAGAAACCTTTGACATTCTTATAGTGCAGAAACATCAGAAAAGTACCAAAACAATATAAAAATATTTTACAACCATCATAGATGTCTAACAACAAATATACATGATAGGTGGACCACACTCTTTTATTGATTTCATCATGGCTATAAAATCTTCTAAGTCTTCGGTATGCAAGCATGCTTCACAGGACTTCTCCAAAACATTGTTGAGATTAAAAACATTTGGTGCTGCATGTTGGACGTGATGTTGGATGTAGTAAAGCAGGTTTGTTTGCAATATATTTTATCATCTCGGCTAAGGTCTCGTTTATCTCCGCAAAACCATCAACAATAGCTAACTATTGCATTCTGTAAAAAAATAGACAAAATTCCCAAATATTTTAGTGTGTCTTAAGTAACAAAGCAAAACTAGCACACATGGTCAACTCATAACAATTAAAACAGAATATGCAAACAAACACTTGATATTCAAAGAACTCAACCTAGTTAGTTTACTCATTCTTGTTGTGTCTAGATCATCAAAGCAGTAAATTTTTGAGAAGCTTAAAATGAATATGATATTAATTAAGATTCACAAGCAATCTAAGAGAAGCTAAAGGTTAATTAACAAAGGAGAGTCTGAAATAGATGAATCGAAGACTAACTAATCAAAGCATAGTCTATACTTATGTTTTTTATGAAGATCGTAATGAAGTTCAAATAATCTTTCCTGAATTTCGTGAAATCCTTCATGAATTCTTTCAAAAATCTCAGTGGGTGATAATATTAACAATTGAATATCCGGTGATGCAGCAATAAGTTTTTGAACCTGATTATTACAGAATTAAAGCACATTTGAATACGTCTGTTTCAGCTATAAAATAAACAAATATTCACTGAAACATAGGAGAAGTTTCTGTATGACTTTACCTTAATCAGTCTGTGTAACTCAAATAGTTGAACCGCAAATACTCTTTGTTGACTGTAATGAGAAACAGAGTCACGTCAAGAAGATGAACCGTTAAAGAAAAGATATAGTTTCTATTGAAGACGAGATAGGGAAAAAGAAACAAGCATAAATAGCTAATCAGCAATGACAGAAAAGCAAAGCAATACGTCCATGGACACGTTAGGCATAGATAACCAGAACACTTTCAACAAAAATAGATATAAATATCTAAATTGAAGATTCATGATGCAAGGGATGGATTTGTTGAAATCTAGCTTACCGTGCAGCTTAATGTGAATCTCAGATATTTAACAAAAGTACAAAACGCAAGAAAAAAAAGCTTGTTAACGTTGGTCATGAACCCTGAAACCTTACCATAGCTAAGAGAACATTAAACCTTAAATCTGAGTTATGGAGTCTAAACTCCATAGAAACTCTGTAGTTCACAACCACACTAAGGATCCTCTTAAGCAATAGCAAGAAGCAACTATAATTTTGCATCGTTGTAAGACTCAAAACTAGCTTTATGTATGGTTAACTAAAATTTAGATCCCGTAATTCTCAGAAAAACATTCCCCTACCAGCTGGTTCAACCCCTTGAATGACAAGTAGGGAAAATGTCCAAGATGACAGTGCAGAATTAAAGTAATACCAAACCGAGACAGGGACATGTTCCAACAACCAGATGCAAAGAAGACATAGTATAAAGCCATGAAGTCTCTCGGCGGGCACCTTGCACAATGTATGTCAACAGAGAATGTCCCTCCATGCTATAACATTATCCAACATGTTAAATGCGTTAATATGCTACCACGGGCTCTTAGACTAAACATATTATAAGACCGTTTTAGAAGGAGTCAGTGGCCTCTCCACTATATAACCATCACTTCTCAACTAAAAACTAAACTAAACTTAACGAATCTAGTACTCCTTAAATCTACTGAACATAGAAAATGTGGAAAAGAAGCTACGCAGTTTGGAAATTAAGAGACCCAAATCACAAATCATCCAATCTACTGAAATTCCGAACTTTTGAAAATGAGAAAGGGAAGTTAATCACAACATAGGTTTCAATCGGACAAAGCAATAACACTTAAGAATCGAATCCAGAATCGAGCTTCACATCGAGCATCCAGAATATTGATCTTATCTTGAGTTTAAAATCTGAGATTGAAAAGCGTTACATCAAGAAAGAAGCGTCGGTGGCATCATCTCCGATTTCATTTGTTGCATCATTCCTCAAAATCAAAGCTTTGCCTCTCTCTCCTTGCTTCTTCCCCATACGTACACCTGTTGCTCTGTCTCCTTTTTCTCCGAGCCTCTCTGATTCAACTGGAATTTTTAAGGTTTTGTGCATAGACGATTGATGTGTTTTCCCCTTCCTTTTAATTTTATTTTTTATTTATTTATTTAGGTAATTTTCCCCAAAATTAAAATTGTGCTTTATTTGGAATAATTAAGACTGTATGCTAGTTTTGGAACAAAAACTTAGGCTGCGAATGGATGTACAAAATTGAAAAAATTGGTTGAACAAAATTGGGCTGAATAATATTTAACTCATTCATCTCCAAAATAGTGGTTGAACAAGTTGAAGATTTTTGTTGTAGGATTAGTTTATTTTTTCAACTTTTTGGGTTGAACGGGCTGAATAGTTTTTTTCAACATCTTCAATCTTTACAATGCAAATAGTGAAAATTGGTTGAATTATTTTTTTCAACCTGTTCAATCTATTCAATCGTGCAACCATTTGCACCCTTAAGTTGGTGCTATTTTTCAGAATCTCATTAAAATCACTACTCAAACTCTCACTAAATTGAGTAAAAAACTAAAATGAACTCAAAAATGAATTATATCAAATTAATTTTGAAAAAAAAACCAAGGAAAATTGAGACATCATAAGAAAAAATTGAGTATTTTTAATAATAATTCTTGTATCCCCTTTATAATAAAACGGAAGTACACAACATTGTTTTGTGGATTATATAATTTTAATAAGTTGGTTACAAATAGGTTATATATTAATTGATAGATTAATTGGTTACAAGTTAAATAGTGGGTGCAACTTTAATTTATTTCCGAAAATCTTTGTAACAACTCGTCCCGTGGACCCCACTAGCCTCACTGCTAGCCCACTAGCCTCACTGCTAGCCGCCCAAATGGACCCCAAGCTAGCCCTGCAGGGCATCGATCCTAACCTATCACTGTGGATATCCCAATCCACCAGTAGGTTATTGGTGTGCCAGGCGTTCCTCGAACCCTGGTCCCCACCCTTTAACAACCTTCCCACAGGATAAGTTGCCACCAATTGACCTGCAGCTCAATTGGTGACAGCTTGTCCTGTGGGAAGGTTGTTAAAAGGTGAGAACCAGGGTTTGAGGAACGCCTGACGCACCAATAACCTACTGATGGATGTGTTCCACAGTGATGAGTTAGGATCGATGCCTTGCAGGGCCAGCTTGGGGTCCGTTGGGGCAGCTAGCAGTGAGGCTAGTGGGCTAGCAGTGAGGCTAGTGGGGTTCACGGGACGCATTGTTACAATTTTAAAGGGAATATTCTAAATAATCATTTGATATCATCTAACTTACCATATTAATTTCTTTTATTAAATTATTCATCCATATTAAAATCTTTTGATATCTAACTTAACATATTAATTTATTAATTATCATTATACTTCAATTATTTTTATATATGAGTATATTTTGTGAAAAAAATAAATTATCATATTATTAATTATAATTAAAAAATAGTTTTATTTCCAGATATACTATAAGTTGAATTTTTAAAAACAAATATAAATTATTATATCTATAAAATATTCAAGCTTTAGTAATATTATTTTTTAAAAATAATATCTATTGAATTAAAAATTTTACTGAGTAACGGGTCAAAATTTGAATATTTAAATTCAATTTCATATTTTTTGTTGAATTTTATAATTTTATATAATATAATAAACTTTAAATAATTTATTTTGAAATATTTTTAAAATATTGAAACTTGATATAAAAGTTAGAAACTATAAACACTCTAAAATGATTTGTTATAGCAATGTCAATAATATGTCACTATAATATGAAAGAATTTCAAAAAATCAAGTATATTAAAACAAAAAGTATAACAATATATTAAATTACTTATAATATAATAACTCGCTTTTTAAAAACTAAATTTACAAAATTATGTCTTCTAATAATATTCAAGTCATGATATAAAATATACATTGTTGAAATAACTTCACATACATAAACTAATACAACATATTGAAATTTTATTTTAAAATATAGATATACAAAATTTTGTATAAAATAAAATTTAACCAGTGTTACAGCATAAGTAATTATATAGAATCATTAACAATATAAAACTTACAAAATAAATGTCTTTTATAAACCATCATATTTAGCATATAATTTTATTACATAATATTTTATCAAAAAAATATTTAATAACAATCACATAAATTATATTTTATAGAAAATTTACTATATAAATAAAATGAATTTCAACCCGTGGTCTAGCACGGATCTAGTTTTTATTTTGTATCACACTTTGTTTGAATTTGAATAAATAAAATTTCCAAATGGTTAATCATATAAAGTCGAATGTTATATACATTACATGCCTAGACCTGAACCTCAGTACGACAGTTTGGGGACAGAACCGTGATTTGTGTTTACTTAAAGGATCTTTATATGTTAAACTGGGTTTTTAGATTCTCCTAAAGTAAAAGTAAGACATTTGAGACCGAACACACACAAAAAAAAAAAAAACCTCGTTAAACAGTCTGCAGCGAAATCCGAAAAAAACTTGAATCGGAACTGAATTAGGTATCGTCGTCCATCGAGATGCGTTCGTTGGAGTTAATGATTTGTTGGATCTCGTTTCTAACGTTATCAGTCTCACTCTCTGCTTCTTCGGATGATCAATTCACCGTAGACGGAACAGTACTCGAACTCACCGATTCCAATTTCGACTCGGCGATTTCAACTTTCGATTGCATCTTTGTTGATTTCTATGCTCCATGGTGTGGTCACTGCAAGCGTCTTAACCCTCAGGTCTTTTTTTTTTTTTTTTTTTTTTTTTTTTTTTTTNTTTTTTAATTTAAGCTCTCTGCTTTAGTACTACGATTGCTTAGTCGAATTTTTAGGTTTAAGATTGGTTAAATTCAACTTTAGATCTATCTGAATTTTAGTTGTATAGATCCAATTTTTAGTTGTGTAGCTTTTTGGATTGAATCTAGAAACCATTATGGTACTGTTCAATGGCTTCAGTTTTTGTTGCTTACTTATGTTCTGTTTTATTTATTGATCTGTGTTTGCAGTTAGATGCAGCTGCTCCTATTCTTGCTAAACTGAAGAAGCCTATCATCATTGCGAAGCTGAATGCTGATAAGTACTCCCGTCTCGCTCGGAAGCTTGAGATCGAGTATGTGTATACTTCTTCATATGTGTTCTTCTATTTATTTATTTATTATTTTTTTTTTTTTGAGTTTTGAGACTTTCCTAGAGTTCTGCAATCACTTTATCAAATTGCTTTGATTCGGGAGTCTGAAAAGTTTCGATTTTTCGGTTTATATTTGCTGATGATCTATTGCTTTAACTCAGGAGTCTCTGATCTATTGCTTTAAGCAGCAGCACTGTTGGTTTATCATGTTTAAGTCTTATTTGGCTGATTTGCCTTTCTTTTGCGCAGTGCATTCCCGACTCTCATGCTCTATAACCATGGAGTTCCAATGGAGTACTATGGACCAAGGAAAGCAGATTTGCTCGTCCGTTACTTGAAGAAGTTTGTTGCTCCAGATGTTGCAGTTCTTGAGTCAGACTCAGCCGTCAAGGAGTTTGTTGAAGATGCTGGGACTTTCTTCCCTGTGTTTATCGGGTTTGGTTTGAATGAATCGTTGATATCAGGATTAGGTGCGAAGTACAAGAAGAAGGCATGGTTTGCTGTTGCAAAGGATGCTTCAGAAGATGTAATGGTTTCCTATGATTTCGATAAGGCTCCTGCTTTAGTTGCGAAACATCCATCGTACGATGAGCATAGCGTCTTCTATGGTCCATTTGAAGGTCAGTCTTTATTTCTTTTGGTGATCTTAAGGAGTAACGTCATGTATCCTCCTAGTAAACTAGTGCTGAGAACTTTATAATAGTAAATAGATTGACTGTATAATTTTCGTTTGCAGATGGATTCTTGGAGGAGTTTGTGAAACAAAGTTTCCTTCCTTTGATTCTGCCAATTAACCAGGACACCCTGAAGCTGCTGAAGGACGATGAGAGAAAGATTGTCTTGACAATTGTGGAAGATGAAACTCACGAAAGCTTAGGGAAACTGACCAAAGCACTGAGAGCAGCTGCTCATGCAAACCGTGACCTTGTTTTTGGCTACGTTGGTGTGGAGCAGTTTGAAGAGTTTGCAGACTCGTTTCATGTTGACAAGAAGACAAATCTGCCGAAGATTGTTGTATGGGATGGGGATGAGGAGTATGATCAGGTAACAAAATTGGTTTTAGGACTTGAATGACAAGTCAATTGTAGTTAAATCTCTGTATTAATAATATACGATATGCAGGTGACTGGCATAGAGACCATTAGCCAAGAGGAAGATCAGTTGAGTCAAGTCTCTCGGTTTCTAGAGGGATATAGAGAAGGAAGAACAGAGAAGAAGAAATTCAAAGGACCATCTTTGATGGGATTCATTAACTCAATGATTGGGATCAGGTCAGTGTACGTCATTGTGTTCTTGGTTGCCGTCATTATGATGCTACGGAGCCTCGGTCAAGTGGATGAGCCTGCTGCAGCCCACGAAAGAGTTCATCAGACCACTAGTGTCCCTGAAGGTGAAACCAGTGAGCATACGGCCAGTGACAAAAAAGAGGACTAGTTTTGCTACAACTTGAATGTGGTATGTTTTTCTTTTACACTTTAAGCTAACTTGAATAGTTTACAGTCTTTTTTATTTTGTTTTCCGAGCATTTTTATGTTTCACCCTATCTACACACAATTATTCCTTTTTAGTTATGAATCATTTTGGCCCTCTAATTGCCATATGCATTAGTTCTTGGTGCTAGATACTGATTTTGCGTTTACCAATCAAGCAGTTACTACACAACTACGTAAGTAACAAAGTTAACTCAGTGGTACCGATTTACAAAGACGCATCACATATGCTCACTTTTCAAATTCACTCATGTCATGTTCCATACACAATAAAGCAGGTAAAAAATAAGGCCAAACAGGTTTCACTCTGTATTTACAACCTGGTTGCGACACGGTATCACATTGCAACTTTGAGGAAATCTTGGTGGGAGTCTATTGAGTCTTGCAGAGTGACACAGCTCTTGTTAAAATGGTTTATTAGCTTCTATGGTTTAGTTAAGCAGCCTCCTGGAAGAGAATTAGCAGAGGCAAAAAGAGAGAGACCTGAACAAACTCACTCTGGTGAGGGAAATGCTCAAGCATACTTGACGACCAAACCTAGCTTGGTGGTGTATTGACCGGGCTTGTTATGTTTGTAAATCTTTTGGAAAAGGCGATTCTGAGATCTTGTGCGTGGCACATAGGAACTGCGTGTGGCTGCGGTGCAGTGGAACGAGAGAGAGACTCTTGTCTCATGCTCAGGCTAGGCGAAAGTAGAGGTGTCTGTTCTGATGCGGGTGGATCACCCTTTGCTACTCTTGCATCATGTTTACAAACCGGACAAAAAGATCTCCAATGACCGAGCCAAGAATCGATACACAAAGCATGGAATTCTAAAGTCCAAAATAAGACAACAAACCACTTTAAGCGTATGTGAACAAACAGAATCAATTAGAACCCTCTTTAAAGAGAACAAAATGGACTTACTGTGTTGGCAAGGGGAAAATCGGTATTTTCATACCCCAGCTAAAGGGGTATGTTGAATTCCTACCCCAATTTTACCAATGAGCAAATCCATACATTAACTTAAATAAAATTCAAATTCACTAATCCAACTTGTAAAACGGTGTTGAATCATACACAAGCCGTAACGGTGTTAATAGACCGTTAATGACTGCTTAAGTGGAAGCCACGTAAAAAACGGCGTCGTTTTGAAAAACAAAAGAAACAGCTTCTGTGACTCAAAACGACGTTGTTTAACGCTTCTTCTTCTCTTTTTCTTCATTCCCGACTCGAGTTATTTTGCTCCATCCCGACTCTCGTTTCTTCTCTTCTTTTCACCCATAAATTGTTGAAAAGAACCAAACTGCTAATTGAATCAAACATCAACTTCACCTAGCTGTCAAAGATGTGACCTTTTAAGACAGATTCGAGCTTAAAAGCTTAAACCAGATTCGATGGTTGAAACTTGAAAAAGACAAAACTTTAACAACCAGTAAAGATTAGACCGTGGAGAAGTGAGGCATTACACAATAGGGAATCAAGCTAACTAATGGGGTTGGGGTTGACTAAAAGATTCCTAATTTCATCGATCTAACGCATTCGATTTTGACTCAACAAAGAGAGTTGCTGAAGATTGTACCTGAAGTTGAGAAACTGGCCAAAGGCCATTAGGGGCCAGAAGTAGAGCGGAGGCGGCCAGGAGAGAGAAGCGATAGAGAAGAGAGAGAAGAGTTGAGCAGCCTTGAGGACGTGAGATACACGCGCCATCATCGTTGATGGGTCTCTTCCTCGGCCGTAGAGATTGACCCATGACTGAGGATTCGTCCACAGCCACCAGTAGAACGAAAATGGCAACAGAACTCCGATCCTGGCCACTATTCCCATTTCTTCGCTTTACGTTTGTTTCGTTTCCGACAAAATCTGAGTCTCGTTGGTTGAACTTGAATCAATTGACCAATTGATTCTTCAGCCGTTACGAATTGTGTATATAAAATGCTTCTTCAGCCGTTAACGATAATTGTTGCTAATTAAATCAATTGACCAATTGATTTTGATATATGGGTGAAAAGAACAGAAGAAACGAGAGTCGGGATGGAGCAAAATAACTCGAGTCGGGAATGAAGAAAAAGGGAAGAAGAAGCGTTAAACGACGTCGTTTTGAGATAGAGAAGCTGTTTCTTTTGTTTCTCAAAACGACGTCGTTTCTTACGTGGCTTCCACGTAAACAGTTGTTAACGGTTTATTAACACCGTTACGGCTTGTGTATGATTCAACACCGTTTTACAAGTTGGAGTAGTGAATTTGAATTTTATTTAAGTTAATGTATGGATTTGCTCATTAGTAAAGTTGGGGTAGAAATTCAACATACCCCCTTAGCTGGGGTATGAAAATACCAATTTTCCCAAGGTAGGATCCTAAGTTTGTCGCCAAGACAATAATCATCAATGCATATAGCACAAGTAATCGAAGTCAAACCAAGTTCAAAAACACCTAAAAACACTTCAGTCGGTATTACCAAACTACAAGGTATGCGAGAAAATCCTTGGCCGCCGCCACGGGATAAAGGCGTCACATGAAGACGCCTACGGACAAAGAAAAAAGTGGCGAGAACAACAGACACGATGAACAAAGATATGAAAGTGACAACCATGATTGACCATGATGAAGTCCTGAACCCCGGGATGAGCCAAAGCTCCATCTCGCTTCGACCTGCATACTCTTTGAGTACTTCTCCTGACGCTCTTGTAACAAGCACGCCATGTATATGCACACCAGATGAATTTCCTCCCACTACATATTGTTTTTTACCAAGATTATAAAAACCAAACCAGCCATCGTATTAACATGACTTATATACTTAAATGTGCTTACTATGTACTAAGAGCTCATCGTATGCATCGTTATAGACAATAGCAGCTTTGTATCCAGCTTCCTGCGCCTTTCTAACTTTTTCCTCAAAACTACAGCCACCACGAACAATCAATACATAAGAGGGCCTAAACTTAGATCCTTTTTCAGCTGTGTTCGTTAAACCCGAGCACGCATCAATAGGATCTGCAGCGTACAACAATCCGCATTCCACCGAACTTCCAATAATCGGAGCTGAGAACTTTTCAATCAATACGGTACGCCACTACACAAAAAATAGACATATTGTATCACTTAAATCCCCTATATAATAAAATAAATCCCCTATATAATAAAATGGAAGTACACAACATTATTTTGTAGACTATATAATTTTAATAAGTTTGTTACAAATAGGTTATAGATTAAAATTTATATTATTTGTATAGTCTAGATTTATTGTTTCTAAAAATCTTAAAAGAATATTCTAAAGAATCATCATCTAACTTACCATATTAATTTTCTTTATTAAATTATTCATCAAATAAAATCTTTTGATATCTAATTTAACATATTAATTTGTTAATTATCATTATACTTCACCTCTCATTTTTATATATGAGTCTATTTTGTGAAACAAATAAATTATCATATTATTTATTATAATTAAAAAATAGTTTTATTTCCGAATATACCATAAGTTGAATTTTTAAAAACAAATATAAATGATTCAATCTATAAAATATTCAAGTTTTCTTAATATTATTCTTTAAAAATAATATCTATTGAATTAAAAAAATTACTGAGTAACGGGTCAAAATTCGAATATTTAAATTCAATTTCATACTTTTTTTTGTTGAACTTTATAATTTTATATAATATAAAAAACTTTAAACAATTTATTTTGAAATATTTTTAAAATATTGAAACTTGATATTAAAGTTANAATTTATATTATTTGTATAGTCTAGATTTATTGTTTCTAAAAATCTTAAAAGAATATTCTAAAGAATCATCATCTAACTTACCATATTAATTTTCTTTATTAAATTATTCATCAAATAAAATCTTTTGATATCTAATTTAACATATTAATTTGTTAATTATCATTATACTTCACCTCTCATTTTTATATATGAGTCTATTTTGTGAAACAAATAAATTATCATATTATTTATTATAATTAAAAAATAGTTTTATTTCCGAATATACCATAAGTTGAATTTTTAAAAACAAATATAAATGATTCAATCTATAAAATATTCAAGTTTTCTTAATATTATTCTTTAAAAATAATATCTATTGAATTAAAAAAATTACTGAGTAACGGGTCAAAATTCGAATATTTAAATTCAATTTCATACTTTTTTTTGTTGAACTTTATAATTTTATATAATATAAAAAACTTTAAACAATTTATTTTGAAATATTTTTAAAATATTGAAACTTGATATTAAAGTTAGAAACTATAAACACTCTAAATTGGTTTGTTATAGCAATGTCAATAATGTCACTATAATATGAAAGAATTTGAAAAATCCAAGTATATTAAAACAAAAAGTATAACAATGTATTAAATTACTCATAGTATAATAACTTGCTTTTTAAAAACCAACTTCACAAAATTATGTCTTATAATGACATTCAAGTTATACATTATTGAAATAACTTCACGTACATAAACTAATACAACATATTAAAAATTTATTTTAATAGAAAATATACAAAATTTTGTATAAAATAAATTTAATCAGTGTTATAGCACAAGTACTTATCTAAAATCATTAACAATATAAAACTTACAAAATTAGTGTTTTCTTCAAGTCATCATATTTAGCATATAATTTTATTATATAATATTTTATCCAAAAAAACTTTTAAAAACAATCACATAAATTATATTTTATATAAAAATTACAATATAAATAAAATGAATTATATAAAAATGAATTTGACAAAAAAAAAGGAATTTTAACCCTGCTCTAGCACGGATCTTAATCTAGTAAGTGATATTATTTCAAATTACTTTTCAATAGTTGATATAAAAATTAGGAAAAATGTTTGCCAGCTACGCCAAGTAATGGCCAACACATAGCCACACATACAAACAATATAAATGTTTTGTTAGCTACATGAACTATCCTTATTACATAAGGACATGCATAAACAAACATGAGTTATGTGTACAACACCATAACCATCTAATTCCGATGATTTGTTTACCGGAATCCGGTGTTGACCGGCATTGACCAATGTTGACCGGTGTTGACCAAAAAATTAAAAATTTTATTTATTTTTTACAAAAAACAAAAGTTAAAAAAATTACATAACTTTACTAAAAATTATATAATAAATTTTTACTACAAAAATAATACAACAAATATACATTTTCCTTTTATAAATTCAAAATTTGGTTTTTAATTTTATACCATATCATTTGTATACCCTATTATATTTTATTATGTAGCATGTTATTAAATATTTTTATATAACAAATATTTAAAAAATAATGGTAAATCAAAGGTTAAATATATAGCAAGGTGCAATATACTTTGACAAAAAAAACAAATTAGACTAAATTATAAAAAGTCTATGAACATTTTTAAGCCAAAAGATTTTAAGAAAAGATTATATGTCTCATCATTTGTTATATATCATATTATATTTGTTATATAAAAGGAAATTTTTGTATATAACAAAATTTTACTACAAAGTATTATAACAAATATACATTTTCCTTTTGTATATAACAAATATAATATGGTACATAACAAATATACATTTCCCTTTTGTATATAATAAATATAATATGGTATACAATTTAAAACTAACTTTTGGATTTACAAAAAGAAAATGTATATATGTTATACTATTTTGTAGTAAAATTTTATTATATAATCTTTTAGTAAACTTATGTAATTATTTTGTTGATTTTTGTTCTTTATGAAAAAAAAAATTTGGTCAACACCGGTCAATATCGGTCAACGCCGGTCAATACCGGTAAACACTAGATTCCGGCAAAGAAAGTATCAGAATTAGATGGTTATGGTGTTGTACACATAACTCATGTTTGTTTATGCATGTCCGTATGTAATGACAATAGTTCGTGTAGTTACTAAAACATTTATATTGTTTGTATGTGTGGCGATGTGTTGGCATATACTTGACGTAGCTGGCAATCATTTTTCCTAAAAATTATAATTTTACATAAGTAACAATAATCGATATTATTATTGATTCATTTCATTATAATTGATGCAAATATAAATCATTTATATCACTTTCAGAATACTGACACAAAATATATAATTCTACTTCACTTAATAATTGATGTATTTATTAATTTATATTAACATCACTTAGAAAAATGATCCAAAAATTACATCATTTTAAAAATGATGCTAATCAAATTATATGTCAAATTAATATATTAATTGAACTAAAAGAAATAAAAAAGAATAATATGTTGCTTTTTAATCGGCTAAAACTAAAATTCAAATTGACAACACACAAAAAAAACAATAAAAAAAAAAACAGAATAACCTATATCCCACATCGACTGTATCAAGAAAAAGTTCTCAATATTGCTCCTATATATTCTCTCACTTAGTTGTACATCTTTAATTGGATAACAACTATTTGTGTGGGTCCCATCATAAATACAGTACAGATAATATAGGTAAATTATGAAATCTCAGTTCTCTTGAGAGAAACTTCTCTTTAGAAAAGATTAGCAAAAAAAAACTCTCTCGAGAAAATCTCTCTCTCGTGTCTATGGAGACTGGTCTTTAGGGTTTGGATTGGATTTGGATTTGCTCTTGTTTGGGTTGGATGAGGGCGGATCTCCCCTTGAGATTCTGTTGGTTTGTTTGGGTCGTACTCGGTTTTGATTTTGTGGATTCGCGATGGAGATTTGGGCAGATTGGGTTTCGTATCTTGGGGTTTTGTCGATTCACTTCGGTCCCATGGAGTGTGCGACGGGGGCTTAATTCAAGACATGAAGGATCTCGTCTTAGCGGTAATCTCGGGATTTTTGGTGGAAATTGGTTTGACCGGGAATGGATTCGGGGATTAAGGGGTTCTGTTGTACGGATTCTCTTGGATTCTCAATTTACAGAGAGGGGTTTGTCTCGGGCTTCAGTTCAGGGGCGTGATTCTAGGGTTTTAAGAGGCGGATATGGTGGGATGGAGATGTATTCCAGCTTTGAGGATCCGGATTTATGTCTTGTTGCGATTGGGTCTTATGTGACGAACTATAAACACCTCTCACGGGTTGAGTTCAGTTCTCATCATTCTTTCCAGTCTCGAGTTATTTGGGTTCCTTTGCAGTGTCATATACCTTTGTTCTTTTCTTTCGGTTTCTTGGGTTTTTTTCTGTTTTCCAGAGCAAGCTATGTCTCAGAGTGGTCTGTTGCTTCATGGTACGGCTGGGAGTTCCTCAGGGTCTGGGAGTAAGCTGAAGATCAAGGTCGCACACTTTGACAACACTGCTTTGATCGAGGGGTATGCTAAAACTTTGATTGGGCGATGCATGAATCCAGCTATGCAGGATATGAAGACTTTGCTGTTCATGCTTCCCCGGATATGGAAGATGGAGGAGAGAGTTGTTGGGGTTGATCTTGGCTTAGGGCGTTTTCAGTTTGATTTTGACCAAGAGGAGGACATCCAGGATGTTCTGAAGATGGAACCCTACCACTTTGACCATTGGATGCTCTCTTTGGTCAGATGGGAGCCGGTTGTGGATCCGCGATACCCCTGTCTCATCAAATTCTGGGTTCGTGTGATGGGTGTCCCTTTGCATTTCTGGGCAGATGAAAGCTTTCGGACCATTGGAGCTGATTTGGGAGAGGTGCAAGAGGTTGATCTGGATAATGGTCGGGTGAAGGTGTTATTGAACGGTTTCAAACCTCTGATCTTTGAAGCCTCTGTTGAGTTTCATAGCGGTGAGGAGACGACTATCTCTCTGAGATATGAACGTTTGTATGGTTACTGTCGGCGATGTCACAGTCTGTGTCATGACGTGAGCCGTTGCCCATTGCTTGGTGATAAGGGGAAACAACGCCTTGAGGATGGTTTTGATTCTCGATCCGTGGATAAGTTACAGAGCTACAAGGGTGCGACAGTGAATGGTGGGGTTCAGGGTAATGGTTCGGGTGTGAGTGGTGCTGGTTCAGGGGCGTCTATTCAGGGCTCTTCTCATGGGAATGGGCGTGGTGTGGGACATCAGGCTGGGCATTATCGAGCTTATCAGGGCTCGGGTAGCAAGTGGAGAAAGACTAAAAAAATTTCTTCTTCTGCGGATGAGAGTTTGGTGAAGAAGGACATACCTGTGGTTCCACCTTCTACAACAACATCTCAGGTGGTTGGTTCAGCGAGTGGTGCAGCTCAAATCCCCACTACCATTGAGGGCATTAACCTTTCTCCAACTGAGCAGAAGATGCTTGATGATCTTCTGGGTCCTCAAGGGGATGTGTATGTGGCTGCGGATGATGCCTTGGTGGTTTCAGCGCAGGGGCCTGAAAAAAAGGTGTGTAAGAATCTGTTTCCCAGTGTACCAGCCTCAGGGACCATGGAGTTGTCACAATAAGAGGTTCTTTTCTCTGAGGATCTTGGTAATTTGTTGGGGCAAGAGTTTTCGTCTAGGGGTGAGAATGACTTGAGCTTTATGGATACTATCATGGAGGAGCAAGGTGGGGTGTCCAAGGGGTCTTCCCAAGAGGATATTGCTTTAACAGATGAGAGAGAGGTTGATGAGGGCTCTGCTGGGGTGGTTCTTACGGATCAAGCTTCGAGTGAAGAGGTTAATGTTGGTGAGGAAGTTGTCTCTGAGGCTGTTGGTGGTATTGTGCCTCCGGTATCGGCCAGAGTGGTGAAGCAGAAGGGTTCTCTTCCGGGTGCAAGTACAAAGAAAAGGAACATGGTTTCCTTGACATCTCCGCGTAAGAAGGCGGTTGCCAAAGGGGGTGGACTGACTGGGAAAGTCGGTTCTCACCAAGGAAGAAAGCCTCCAACTCACCCAGCTTAATTTATGTGTGTTTTACGACGAGGGCAGCATGGTGGTGATGAGCAAGCCTTGGTCTGGGCTTCGGTGTGCTTTTTGGTTTATCCTGTTTTGTTTTCTTTGAATAAGGCACCAGTGGTTATTCCGCATGGTTGTAGTTTTGTTTTGGTTTGGTTGTTATTTTTCTTCTGTTTCATTCTGGGTTGTGCCCTTTGTTTCTTATGTATTCAAGCAATAAAACCTTCCTGTTCGCCCTTAATTTGGTTTACTGAATTACTGTTATACATGTCTCGGTATTGGGATAATTATGGGATGTGTCGTATTTTTATTTTGAGGTTTCGGTGTGAATCAGGATATGGGCCCTTATCGGGCCTTTTTCTTTGTCTCATGACAGTTTCGTTCCTTGGGCCTTTTATGGATAAATTAGTCTCGAGTTTCTGGTTTTTAATATCTTCGGTGGGTTATATTTTTCTTCAACCTTCTCATCCCATTTCCGCTGTTATTTTAAATCTTGCTTCTTTTCATATTACTATGGGTTTTTCTGGTGTGCACTTTTTTGACAGGCTTGGTACAACGGTTTATTTCTGGTACTTGTCATGGTATCCTTTTCCAGAGGGTGGGAGAAGGAAACCTCGGGGTTTCTCATACCCATTTTGTTAAAAGTTTTTATGAATATAATAAGTTAGAATTGTCAAGGCCTGGGTAACAAGGCCACTATTGGACATCTCAGGGATTTATGGTCTAACCATCGGCCTGATTTTTTATTTCTTATGGAGACGAAACAATCATATTTTTTTGTTGAGAAATTTGTGGGACACTTTGGGTATAAAAATTTAAAAACAATTGAACCTATTGGGTGTAGTGGGGGTCTGGCCCTCTTTTATAATCAAGCTGATTTTCAGGTAAATGTTTTATTTGAGTCTAATCGGTTAATTGATATTGAAGCGGTTTTCAAAGGACGGATAATATACTTAACTTTTATTTATGGTGATCCAGTCCCTAAGAACAGAGATTTGGTTTGGGAACGTCTTGTACGGATTAGTACTACTCGTTCCTCTCCATGGTTTGTGGTTGGGGATTTTAATGAGCTGAGAGGGAATCATGAGAAGCGTGGGGGGAAGTTACGTCATCCTTCCTCCTTCCTCTCTTTTAATGGTATGATCCAGGACTGTGGTTTTTTGGAGTTCCCCTATCTTGGGGACTGTTTGTCCAGGAGGGGCTGATGGGATAAAAAACCTATTCGCTGTCGTTTGGATAGAGCTTTAGGGAATGAGGATTGGCATGATTTGTTCCCAGATACTGTGACTGAATATTTGCTGATGATAGCATCCGATCATAAGCCACTCTTGGTTAATACCGGCGCTGGATTGGTAAGTCAGGGTTGATGGATGCGATTAATTCGGGATGGGAGGGGCTTCGGACCAGGGACCAGGTTCTTTCGTGGAAAAAATTGGGAATTGCAGACGGGAAATCTCCCAGTGGCGCAAGGCACAAGTTCCTTTTGGTAGGGAAACCATTGAGGATTTGAAAAGACAATTAGAGGTCGCTCT
This sequence comes from Camelina sativa, assembly GCF_000633955.1. Classification (NCBI taxonomy): domain Eukaryota; kingdom Viridiplantae; phylum Streptophyta; class Magnoliopsida; order Brassicales; family Brassicaceae; genus Camelina; species Camelina sativa. Next base: position 22,527,569 of record NC_025701.1, read on the forward strand.
GGAGGATGATACTGTTCCTCCTGATGTTATCTCAGATTTACAGAATAGGTTGCGCCAGGCCTATGGGGATGAGGAAATTCATTGGTATCAGAAGAGTCGGAGTAAGTGGATGCGATTAGGAGATCAGAATACAAAATATTTTCATGCCCAAACAAAGCAAAGACGTGCTCGCAATCGGATTACTGGCTTGTTTTCTAAGGACAATGTCTGGTCAACTGAGGATGGGGACATTTGTCACACGGCAGTATCATATTTCGAGGAATTGTTTACATCAACAAATCCGGACAACTTTGAGGAGATTTTAAGGGAGGTAATTCCGGTAATTACTGATGAGGAGAATGAGCGGCTTATAGGTCCGGTAACAGAGGCCGAAGTAAAGTCAGCTTTGTTTATGATGCACCTGGATAAAGCCCCAGGCCCGGACGGGATGACTGCTCTGTTTTTCCAGAAAGCTTGGGAATAGTGAAAAGGGACGTAGTGGCTTTGGTTAATAGGTTTTTTGTGGAGGGGATTTTTGAAAAGGATATGAATCGTACTCATCTTTGTCTTATTCCAAAGGTGGCAAAGCCTACTAGGATGGCAGAAATGCGTCCGATTAGTCTATGTAATGTGGGATATAAAATCATCTCGAAAATACTGTGTCAGCGGCTTAAGAGGGTTTTACCTGGTCTTATCTCTGAGACCCAATCGACCTTTGTTCCCGGCCAGTTGATCTCAGATAATATACTTATTGCACAAGAGATGTTTCACAGTTTACGTACTAACCCGTCTTGTAAGACGAAATTTATGGCCATAAAAACAGACATGATTAAGGCTTACCAAAGTTTTCTCTTTTGTTTGTGAACGACTTCAGAGTCGCACGAATGGTTGGACGGCAAATTTGCTTTCGAAAGGGGGGAAAGAAGTAATAATTAAATCTGTAGCTACTGCTGTGCCGACCTTCGTGATGTCTTGTTTTCGGATCCCTAAAACAATCACATCCAAACTTACTAGTGCGGTGGCGAATTTTTGGTGGAGTTCTAATGGACAATCAGGGGGAATGCATTGGCTTGCTTGGGAAAAATTATGCGTTAGTAAACAGCTAGGTGGTCTTGGATTTAGGAATGTGGATGATTTTAATACAGCCTTGCTGGCTAAACAGCTTTGGCGATTAATTGATGCTCCGGATTCCCTGTTTGCCAGGGTTTTTAAAAGTAGGTACTATAGGAATACGCATCCGTTGGATCCAATTAGGTCTTACTCCCCATCGTATGGGTGGAGGAGTATTTGTTCCGCTCGCTCTCTGGTTAACAAAGGACTTATTAAATGGGTTGGCTTCAGGGACACCATTTCCATATTGTCTGATCCTTGGGTGCCAGCTCAATTCCCGAGACCAGCTTTAAGTAGGGGCCTGGTAAAGGACCTCTCCCTTCAAATGACTCATTTAATTGATCGTCAGACTAATTCTTGGCGGATGGACATGCTCTATGAGCATTTTGCTCCAGACGATGTGGCTTTGATCCAGGCTATACCTCTAGGTGGTAATCAGAGGGTCGACCTATTCGGTTGGCATTTTACGAAAACAGGGCGGTATATAGTCAAATCGGGCTACCACACAGCACGTTTTGATGAAAAGCGAACTTTTAAGCCCTGTGGTTCTGGGCCGGAAATTACCCCCTCCTAGCTAGCGTTTGGAGGGTCCGTTGCCCTCCTAAAATTCAACATTTTATGTGGCAAGTCCTAACTGGATGCATTTCGGTTTCGGCTAACCTGGGGCGTCGAGGTATTGCATGTGACATTGGATGTGTTCGTTGTGGATCGGATGAGGAGACAATAAATCATGCAATTTTTGTCTACCCTCCTGCTCATCAGGTATGGGCTTTGGCCCATGTCCTGGTGGGCCCACTCTCCTTTCCGATGGAATCGGTGTATGCAAATGTGGACCACTTCTTAGGGCAGCAAAATCCAGGGGCAAATATTGTGGCCTTTCTTTGGCTTATGTGGTATATTTGGAAAGCCCGGAATGTACGAGTTTTTGAAAATATTGTGGAGAAACCGGAGGATATTGTTAGGATTGCAGAAGGAGAAGCTACAGGGTGGCAGAAGGCACAACTCGAGGAGGATATCGGTATCTCTGTTTCATTCCCTGTAGGTATATCGGTTCCGGCGGCTACAACCTCACTTCCAACTGAGTTCTCGGGTTACTGCTACTTTATAGATGGTTCCTGGAAAGCAGGAGACCAATTTGCAGGCGCTGGATGGTGTTGTACCTCACTACAGGCTGCGTCGCCGTTGATGGGCGCTAGGAGTTTTCGACGAAGTCTATCTCCATTACATGCCGAAGCTGAAGCTTTCCTGTGGGCGATGCAGTGCATGATTGGCCATGATTTCCGGGACGTGTCTTTCTATACGGACTGTGCAGATTTGGTGAAGATGGTGTCTTCTTCTTCTAACTGGCCAGCTTTCTCGACGTACTTGGACGACATCACGATGGATAGGGAAGAATTTTCTTCTTTCTCTTTATCTTATATTTCAAGAAAAGCTAATGTAACTGCGGACTCTTTGGCACGCCAAGCGCGTACCTCTCCGCATCATGTTCTGTTTGTAAACAAATTTTCTTCCCATTGGCTCGTTTGAGCTGATCTTTTGTAATTATGAAATGAATATATAAACAAATATGATTAAAATATAAATAATTAAGTATTATATTAAAGAAAAAATTATATTCATATAATTTATTATATTATTGATTTCAACATCAGTTTTCTGAAATGATATAAATATTTAACATTAGTTTTGATAAATGATGCAAATATTTTATATCAATTTAGTAAAAATGATGTAAGACTTGCAACATTTTTTAGAAGTGATGTAAATGAACATCAATTCTAATAACTGAAGCAAATATTTGTTTCAATTGATGTAAATCATTTACTTAAGTGATGCAATATATTTTTGATCATTTAAACCTAATACAAATATAAAATATAAATGATGTAAAACCATTTTTGTTTTGTAGTGCGTAGAACGAATTATATTCTTCAAATTATCCAAAGCAGAAAGGGTGAGAGAGAGATATACTTACTGAAACTTGCTTCGACATCATCAAAGGAGAGAATTGTGTTTTTCCCGATCAACAAAACTTTCGACGAAGCCAGCTGCAATATTACCCACAGAGACAGGATTATGATCCAACTACGGCTCATGTTGTACTGTACGTACCCTAGGGTTTTAATCCAACTCGAACGAATAAATCACTACTGGCCAAATCAACAACATGCAAAGTCAAAACTATATATTGTATAGAGAGAAAACTGGAAAAGATTAATTAGGGATACAAAACAAGGGAAGAGATGCACAGTTGCACACCCATAGACTTCCATTGGTAAATTTTCTTTCATTTACTTAGTATAATAATACCATGTGTTTCACCATTAATATGTTTTAATCAAATATTATATATACTAAGTATATTTAGTCAACTCGACCCCGTACATCGTGGGAAATTGCAAAAATGTGCCGTCAAATTCACATGTTTATTTTAGAATAGTACTAGTATTACTTTTTTACTAAAGCTTCTATTGATATTTGTAATAATCTGTCCCATGGACTCCACTAACCTCACTGCTAGCCCACTAGCCTCACTGCTAGTCGCCCTAACGAATCCCAAGCTGCTCCTGCAGGGCATCGATCATAGCCCATCACTATGGATATCCAAATCCACCAGTAGGTTATTGGTGTGCCAGGTGTTTCTCGAACCCTGGTTTCCACCTTTTAACAATCTTCCCACGGGACAAGATGTCACCAATTGATCTGCAGATAAGTCTAATGGAGTAGTTTAGACAATTTTTTACAATGTGTCTTTTTTCTTAGAATTGATATGTGTCTTTTTTCTTTTTATGATCAACAGAATTGATATTTGTCTATGTTTTAAATTCAAAGAGAAACAACTTTAGCATTTTCAACTTAAAAAATCTCCATAAGCAAATACTGACTTTCTCTCTCTTAACACCACTCTTATCTTTTAGAGAGAGAAAGGAGATTTCCGGTGAACACCGGACTTTTTGTTTTTTCTTTCCGACAAGCTTGACTCTGTTGTGCTGTGTCGGATGTATATATTTCCATCTTAGCTATTATAGTTATTATTTATTAAGCTAAGATTGGATTTTAGATTTTGTTTTTGTTTTTCTTCTTCTTTCTACAGGAACTTCAATCAGATCCCGCAAAAGAAAGATTGGTTTAGCCATCGGCTTAACTTATCTCAAGATGGAGTAATATCTTCGCTAACAAATTCTTCGTTGATGAATAACGGAGTAGACCTCAGATTAGGTCTAAAGGCGGAGCTTCTGTCTCAGATTTAGTTGTAAGTCGGAAAAAATCTGAAAATTTTCAAGAATTCCAATCTTGCGGACGAATCAGTAGAAGAAGTTAGCGATGGTGGATCTGAAGTCCGGCGATGGAGCTGAGCCTGGTCGTGGATCTGGTCGGTTACGATCGTGTCAAATCTCCTCCTTCTCACGTGTGGACACATGTGCACACATGGCACTTTAATCTGTTATTCTTATCTTGAATTGGGTAGGATAAGTGGGCTTAATTTTAAACGAAGTTGTAAATGTTGGGGGAATTGGGCTTTTATTACACCATCTGTAATGACCTTTGGGTTTTCATTTTAATAAAAATGAAATGGCCGACAAAAAAAATAAATCCCCATAAAGAATGGGCTTTGAAAAGTGTTAAAAAAAAAGAATGGGCTTTGAAACAAACTTTATGACCTTCTAGAGAGCTCTCCCAATAGAAGGGTCCAGCCCATTTCTAAAGGTCTCTCCCAATTCCATATTCTCTCCGGCGAACCTTCCAGGACCTTCTAAGCTCTAATTCTCACGACACGACCACTTTCATCAGTCCAAAATTGAGATCAATCTTCACGACGAACGAGAGAACTAATGGAGCAATCGGCTGCTCCACAACCTCCGTCGATGCCGTTACCATATCTTCCAAGCTCCGTTCAAGCCTCGAGAGATGACCTTCAATGTATCGGAACTATGGAGATCGTCCGGCCAAAGCCAGTCGGTTTTCTCTGTGGCACCATACCTGTTCTCGCCGATAACTCGTATCCGGCTTTTACTTCGGCTCTCCTCCCTCCTCAGGAAACGTTTGTTACATCTCCCACTTCTTCTTCGTCATATAACGGTTCTGCTTACACTTTGTTTGAAGCTTTTTTATTTTCAATTTGTTGCAGCGTCGTCACTGCTCCAAGGTACCAGATGCTTCCGATGGAGACAGATCTTAATCGGCCTCCTTTGTTGACGGATTTTCCCGATAATGTTTTACCCCTCGCCGCCGTCAAGTCTAGGATCACCGGAGGTATGGTTTAGTTGTTCTAGTTATACTTGTGGCGTTTAATTAGTCTACTTTGTTTTCCACAATTTATTTTGTTTATGGTGTTTTCACTTGACAGATATATCTAAGGAGGCTAATGTGATTGCTTCGAACCTTAGCAAGAAATGTGAAGCCCTTGCTGTGTCTGGTTTAGTGGAATATGGGGATGAGATAGATGTGATTGCTCCTGTTGATATTCTTAAGCAAATCTTTAAGATACCTTACTCGAAAGCTCGCGTTTCCATAGCAGTTCAGCGGGTTGGACAGACTCTAGTCTTGAATCCTGGGTGCGTCTTTGACTTATTTTTGTTATTTCAATCTTTGTAGTTTTCAATGAGCAAGTCTTGATGTTGGGACTTACATCTTGTGTGTTGCAGACCTGATGTTGAGGAGGGAGAAAAACTGATTAGGAGGCATAACAATCAACCCACATGTACAAAAAACGTGGATGAATCTTTGTTTCTAAACTTTGCTATGCATTCAGTGAGGATGGAGGCTTGTGATATTCCCCCGACGCATCGTCCACATACAGAGAACTACTCGAGTTCGTCTGCTCTCCCTGCGGGGGAGAACTCTCATGGGCTTCAACAGAATTGTGATAGTGCTCCAGACGACAGACTTGATAACCCTGCAGGAGGTAGTAAACAATCTAAACGGGATGGTTTCATTTGTCAACCTAAGAAGAGCAAAAAAACCAAGGCACGTGAGCCGGTAAAAAAAAACACTCAAATCAGTGAAAAGATCAAGCCTTCCGGAGACTCTGATAAACATAGAAGAGGTGGGAGCAACGAATTTTTAAGAGTTCTGTTTTGGCAATTCCACAACTTCCGCATGCTTTTGGGCAGTGATCTGCTTCTGTTCAGCAATGAAAAATATCTGGCTGTAAGCTTGCACTTGTGGGATGTTAGCCAAAAGGTTGCTGCTAAAACTCTAAGTGGTTCTGCTTTTCCAATTTTTCTGTAGACCTCTGTTAATTTTTCTCTTTTCACGCAGGTTACACCTTTAACCTGGCTTGAAGCTTGGCTTGATAATGTAATGGCCAGTGTGCCCGAGTTAGCAATTTGCTATCATGAGAATGGTATTGTCCAAGGGTATGAGCTTTTGAAAACAGACGATATCTTTTTACTAAAAGGTATCTCTGAGGATGGTACACCTGCCTTCAATCCTCATGTTGTTCAGCAAAACGGTCTTACTGTTTTAAGGTTTCTTCAATCAAATTGCAAAGAGGATCCTGGAGCTTATTGGGTAATGTTTTAATTATCTCTGAAATTGTTATATCATTCCTCCAAAAATTTTCCTTGCGTACTCAGAATGATTTGGTTATGTCTTCTTCAGCTCTACAAAAGCGCTGGTGAAGATGTGCTTCAGCTCTTTGATCTTTCCATTATTTCAAAGAACCATTCAAGCGTTCATAACGACAATGCAAGCTCATTACCTTCTTTGATTCACACTGGGAGAAGTGACTCTATGTTTTCTTTAGGAAATCTTCTTTACCGTGTTGGTCATAGGCTTTCTTTGTCAGTGGTGAGTAGGGCGAGCATTAATCTTCATGTAACATCAATAAGATATTAACTTCCACTTTCTGACACTTTGCATCTTTTGCAGGTGCCGAATGATAGGAACAAGTGCGCTAGGTTCCTCAGACAATGTTTAAATTGCTTGGACGGGCCTGATCATATGGTATTGGTCGTTAAAATATATATATTTTTTAATATCAGTGAACTGTTTTCTCTTTAAACTTTTGATGGGTACTCATTAGTGATACCATTCTGGTAGGTTGTGCGAGCATATGCACACGAGCAGTTTGCAAGGCTTATTCTGAACAATGACGAGGAATTTGATTCGACTTTTGAGTCTAATAGTGTGCAACGTGAAGTGAAAATAACAGACCTAGAGGAGGAATCACTTGATCCTGTTACTATTGTTGACCGTGCAAATGAGGCCTTGATTTTCTCAGAGGACAAGTTCACAGAAGATTGCTCAGTTTCTACTATAGCGCCTTTAATATCTGTTACACCAAAGTTGGAAACAAATGTGTCGCCTTGCAATGAACTCGTACATTCAGATACTCCAGACTCCCACGATACTGAAAGCTCTGCAGTGAACACCAGTTCAGATACTAATTTCGATTGTGGTCCGGTATGCCAAACTGCAACTAGTCTGATTTCATCTAAAGTAGCTGCAGTAAACCATGTTTCTCAAGCTATAAAGTCTCTGAGGTGGACACGTCAACTACAATCTTCAGAACAGGAGGATGCATTTCATGATATGTTGCCTGATTTTTCCAAGTGTGCATGTGGTGATCCTGATTGTATTGAGGTTTGTGATATACGTAAGTGGCTTCCAACATCCAAACTAGACAGGAAATTGTGGAACCTCGTTCTGCTTCTCGGTGAATCATATCTGTCTCTAGGGGAAGCTTACAAAGAAGATGGACAATTGCACCAAGCTTTGAATACTGTGGAGTTAGCTTGCTCGATTTATGGATCAATGCCCCAGAAGTTTGAGGAGACATTGTTTGTTTCCTCGATGAACAAGTCTCTTTCATTGCAGTCAAAATCGCAAGCAACAACGCAAGTGGAAGATTTAGAAGAAAAATCAGGGCCATGTGACATCAGTGTCAGAGAACTTTCATCAACACGCCTCTTTTGGGCTAAAGTATGGATGTTGGTTGGCGACATATATGTTCAGTTCCACATTCTTAAAGGTCAGGAGCTCTCCAGAAGAACAAAGGAGACATCAACCAATCATTTAAAAATGCCGTCTGAAGTAGTTAAGGAAGTACAGCGGCTCAAGAAAAAGTTAACTGAGTATAGTCAAAATTGTGCCTCGTGTTCATTAGTAAATTGCAGCTGTAAGAGTGATAGAGCAAGCAGTGGAAGCAGCGCAAGTAGCAGCAGTACCAGCAATGGAAGTAGTGCTCGTACTGTGCCTCATAGCAGGAAGCACAATAGAAAATTACAGTCCAAGAATGTCGCTAGCAGGCTCTCACGAAATGTTGAAGATGAACGTGTTAATTTCAAAGTTGAGAACACGAGCCATAAAGAAGAAAGTACATCCAAGGGAAGAAAGGAAGCATTTCCTCTGGAGCAGAATGAATTCAACTCTAAAGGATCCCCAGGAGCAAAAAAGGGTGGAATCTTCAAATATATTAAGGTGTCTAAGACTGATGATGCAGAAAGCAATCTGTTGGCTGCCCTAAATTGTTATGAGGAAACTCGAAGAGCATTACAGGAGCTTCCAAGCGGCTGTCTTGAGTTGCAGTCTGTTCTCAGAAAGAAAGGGTGGGTATGTAATGAACTTGGTCGGAACCGTCTCGGGAGCAAAGAGCTCAACAAAGCTGAAGACGTTTTTGCTGATGCTATAGTGGCATTCAAGGAAGTCTGCGATCATCCAAATGTTATACTAATTAACTGCAATTTGGGTCACGGACGACGAGCTCTGGCTGAAGAAATGGTTCCAAAGACGGAAGCTCTCAAACTGCATCCTGCTTTTAAAAATGCTTACCAACAAGCTCTGGGGACTGCAAAACTAGAATACAGCAAGTCACTTAGGTATTACATGGCAGCAAAGACAGAACTCGATGTTGCCACCAAAGAGGCTAGTTCGGTTCCAGACAATCTGAAAGTTGAAGTCTATACACAGCTTGCCCATACATATCTCAGATTTGGTATGCTTCTAGCAAACGAAGATACAACTCCTGCAGATCGCGAACAGAAGATCATCCTAGAAAACACTCATGATTCATCTTCAGATGGAAAATCCAGCGACTTGAGAAAACATGACGTATTATCAGCCAGCGATGCTATAAGAGAGGCATTGGCTCTATATGAATCTCTCGGGGAAATTCGCAAACAAGAAGCCGCATACGCTTACCTTCAGTTAGCACGGTATCACAAAAGTTGCTGCTTGAGGTTTTTGGAGACGGAGCGTCAAGGAAGTTCTCCTAAACCCGAGACTAATGTCATCCAGAGAGCCAAGCAGTACGCTTTGTTGGCAGATAGAAATTGGCAGAAATCAATGGACTTTTATGGCCCCGAGAATCGTCCTTCCATGTTTCTTACGATCCTGATAGAGAGATCGGCTCTTTCCTTCAGCATTTCAAACTTTTGGCAATTAAACGCTGTAAGTGCTCAATTCCTTCTAGCTGTATTTGTTTTTTTTTATTTTTTTTTTTATTGATTTATCGTATATAGATTCTTAACTTCTCTTGTTTTTTTTGCTTAAGATGCTTGAGTCAGCTTTGACTCGCTTGCTGGAAGGCCGTCACATCCCCAAAACATATGCAGAATCTTTAAGAACCGAGGACCCAGAGCTTTACACCAAATTCTGGGCCCAATTGCAGATGGTTCTAAAGCGTATGTTGGCCTTATCATTACCGGCAAGCAAGTCTCAGACTTGTGGAAGATCCGAAGACTCCAGAAAACTAAGAGAGCTATATAAAGCATCACTTAAGTCAACAAACCTTGGTGAGTTGAACGCTATGCATGTCTTGTGGACATCATAATTTTAACTAGGTAATGTTCTCTTCTCTCTGCTTGTTTCTGACCAAACTGATAATTTTATTTAATATTAATGATGCTTAATATTTTTTTTTAATATTTTGTATATTTCTTAGGCAATCTCATACATGGGCAATGATGCGATTGCGAAACCATCATCTTTTGTAGTATAAAATGGTATCAGAACTAAAGCTAGTTTTCTGAATAAGTGTGATAGTGTGAATCATAAAAGAATGGTATTTTAAATTTTAAATTTCTTGGCAATATTATAAATTTTATATCATAAACTATCTTAATAACTTCCACAATTCTCTATTACTCTATCAAAAGCTCTAAGCCAAGTCAATGATTGTTCATAGATTTCTTACCGATTAAATGGCCTATAATCTATATCTTTTTGTCGTATTCCAAGAATGTGAGAATGTTGGCTACATATTTTTCTTTCTTAGTTGATTTTCTTTTCAAAGATGGAGAAAAAAAAAGAGATGGAGAGAATTTTATGACAGATGGACTGTTGTGTCTTTGTAAAACAAGAAGAAGTGATGTACTAACAACTTTATTATGACATCTTATATAATAAAGTAGAATTCTCTTCTAAAATTTGTTTTAGAGAACTTGACACTTACATTTCTGGAGTTGACATTTGTCCATTAGAAAAAAATTAGTCCCTATAGCTATATCGCATTCTCGCAAAAACCAACTTTCACAAATATGCAAAAACCAACTTCAAAAAATGGACTATATCTATATATGTAGTCCATATTCATACATTTTCATTTCATTGTAATCTAAAACTATATATTTTCTTCTATTTTAAATCCAAAAAGTCAAACAATTAAAATGCATCATCATCGATCATTACAAAACAATAAACAGAAAAAAAAATTGTGGTTGGCATAATTATTGTTTTTTTCCCAAAATTATGGTAAATTGTATGTATTCCTAATTCTATTAAAAATTAGATAATCATTAATTCTATTTGATAACCCTAAATATCGACAATGCTATAATTCAGAAACACAAAATATTTCCTTTTATGAAAATATTTTATTTAGAAAAATATCTTGCATAATTTTCGACGTAAAGGTAGATACCATGTGTTGTGGTACCAGCAAGATAGCGCAGTACACGTTTTGCGGCTTGCCAGTGCTCTTGTGTCGGTCGATGCATGAATTGTGAAAAACGATTGACAGCATAAGAAATGTCTGGCCGAGTAAATGAGAGATACTGTAGGCTTCCCACAACAGACCGATATTGAGAAGCATCGTCTAGAGGTGAACCGCTGGCAAGTGTGAGTTTGGGCGATGTTGGTAATGGAGTAGAGACTGGCTTAGCTTCAAGCATATTGGTTTTGAGAAGAAGATCAGTGATGTATTTTCGCTGCATAAGGTGCATCCCATGTCGAGACCTGGAAACCTCAATACCCAAAAAATAATGAAGATCAACAGGGTCTTTAATGGAGAAGCGGTCTGCGAAGGCAGTAAGAACAGAGGCGACAATGTTAGAGCTACTCTCAGTGACAATGATATCGTCAACGTAGACAAGAACGTACGTGATGTGTTGGCCAGAGGTGCGAATGAATAACGAAGCATCAGCAAGTGAATTTGTGAAGCCAGTATCAAGTAAGTATTGTTTGAGAGACATGTACCATGCACGAAGGGCCTGCTTAAGGCCATAGATCGGCTTCCGTAACCGACAAACGTAAGAGGGTCGATCCTTATCAACAAAACCCGGTGGCTGCGACATATAAACTTCTTCAGTGAGTTCCCCTTGGAGGAAGACATTATTGACATCTAGTTGTTTGATAAGCCATGCTTTCTTCACCGCAACATCTAACACAGCCCGAATTGTTGTAGACTTGATAACTGGACTAAAAGTTTCAGCATAGTCTTTGCCATATTGTTGATGAAAACCCTTAGCCACCAAGCCAGCTTTGTTGCGATCGAGAGTCCCATCAGCAAGAAATTTCGTAGTGAACACCCATCGACAGCCGACAATATTCTGTTGAGCATTAGGAGGCACCAAATTCCAAGTAAAGTTAGCAACAAGAGCATCATACTCAACCGAACACGCCCGTCCCCATCTATGATCTTTGAGGGCTTGAGCAATTGTTGTCGGTTCAGTCAAGCGAGAGTGACGAGCAGTAGCCATAAAACCGTATTTGTGGATAGGTTTGTGTATATTATTTTGGGAGCGAGTTGTCATTTTGTGGTGATTTTGCGGTGGTTCATTATGTCGTATTTGGTTCTGTGGTCGAGTGGGAACAGCTTGGTGCGGTGGGTGGATTTTTTGTGGTTGTGGCTGAGTTGTGGGTTGCAACTCATTTTGTGGTCGAGCAGTGGGCTCAGTGGATCGAGGTGGTGGCTGAGTCGTGGGTCTCGACTCATTGTGAGAAGGAGCAGTAGGCCCCGAGAGTGGAGGAGAAGAAGAGGAGGGTGAAGAAGACGATACCTGAGGGTGTTGACCGGAAGAGATCGACGATGGCAGGTGAAGGTCGTTGTCGGAGGGTCCCAAACGTGGTGGTGTAGAAGACGTTGTCGACGTCGGAGCAGAGGAAGAAGATGAAATAAGTGGACCGTGACTTGAAGTGGCATTTGGTTGTTGGGCCTTGGATCCATGTGGTGTAGTAAAAAGTGTTGTTGTTGGGCCTTGAGACTGGCCCACATTTTTATTACGTCGCTGATATGTATGATTGATAGGAGGTCGCGACAATGGGAAAACCAACGACGGGGAGGACGAAGGTGGAGATGGCGGTGGTTGCACTGGAGACGGAGCCACTGGAATCGTGGTGACTGACGGCGGAGACGACGGTGCACCAGCACACAGGCCAGGTTGGACAGTGCTTTGTGATACCAACTCACGAAAAGGGAAAACGTGTTCAACAAATTGAACATGACGCGAAGTATATATGCGGCCAGACTGAATGTGAAGACAATGGTATGCACTTTGAGTAGCAGAGTAGCCGAGAAAAACACATCCTTGAGACCAATCAGCAAGCTTATGTTGTGCATAAGGCCGAAGCCAAGGGTAGCACAAGCATCCAAAAACTCTAAGCTTCTCATAATTTGGTGGTTGTTGAAAAAGCTTTTGAAATGGAGACTGAAGTCCAAGAACTGGAGTAGGCATCCGGTTGATAAGATAAACAGCTGTAGCGAATGCATATGGCCAATGATCTTTCGGTAGTGAAGCCATAGACATGAGAGTGAGGCTTGTTTCCACAACGTGACGATGCTTGCGCTCAGACAAACCATGATGCTCAGGAGTGTGAGGCGGTGAAGTAAGGTGTGTAATGCCATGTGTGGAGAGCTGGTGTCGTAGAGCCACAAACTCACCGCCATTGTCGGTGAACAAAGTCCCAATTCTTGTTTGGAAACGATTCTCAACAAGTGCCTTGAAAGTGAAGAACACGTCTTTAACATCAGATTTGCATTGAAGGGGATATAGCCACGTATAACGGGTGAAATGGTCAACAAGAACAAGATAGTATTTGTAGTTTTGAGTTGAGAGAATTGGGGATGTCCAAACATCAGAAAAAATATACTCAAGAGGGCGATTGGAGGTTATTGTGGAGTGTGTAAATGGCAACTTGTGACTTTTATTAATAAGACAATCTGAGCAAGATAAGTGTTTTTGAGTAGAAGAAGCAACAAGAAGAGAAAAAGTAGAAATAATGGTGTTTAAAATATGTGGAGAGGGATGCCCTAAGCGAGAGTGCCATGAAACAAGACTTGTTCTTGGACCAGAAGAAGATAACATAGCCACAACACTCGGATTCGTCACCGGCCACACATACAAGCCACGATCAGTTCGGCCTTAGAGTAATGGGACCCCGTACTCAGATCCTTTACCTGAAAGAAGGCAGGATAGAAGTGAACAGAAACACTGTTAGCGTTACAAAGACGATATACAGAAATAAGGTTGCGATGTATATCAGGAACGCAAAGAACTTTATCCAATTTTAAAGCTCTAGTTTGAGAAGGAAGAAGCATAGAACCCGTGTGAGTGATAGGCATAGTAGAGCCATCAGCAATCACGACATCATCACCTCCATTGTAGGGCTGGTGCAGCGAGAGATTGTTAAGGTCGGAAGTGATGTGGTGTGTAGCATCCGAGTCGACAATAGCAGCCATGTTTGCTCCAGGTTGCCACGGAGTGAAGGGGCTGTTGTTGTTGCGTGAAGCAGGTTGCATCGAGAGGAGTTGAGGACATCTCTTAGCACTGTGTCCTTGAGTGTTGCAAAGTTGACACTTACCCAAGTAAGGACGGAAAGACCGGTTGTTGTTGTTACCTTGAGATGACTGCCAGTTGTTGTTGTTGAATGAGCGAGACTGGTTGGTTCCGGGAGCGACCGTTGTTCCTGTTGTTGTAGTTGTTGTTGTTATTTTTGGTGTTGTTGTGATTGTTGTCCATGCAACGTTGAACAACATTGGCAGAGACCGGAAACGGAGTCGGAGACGCAGCAGCAGCAGCAATGAGGCGAGATTCACGGTTACGTAAGCGTTCATGAACATCGGTAATGGTTGGTGGAACATCTTTGCCTTCAATTTGATCGATGACCGGTTTGTAATCTTCAGGAAGACCTTCAAGAATCTTCTCGATTTGATCCTCAAGATCAAGCGGTTTCCCAAGAGTAGCAAGCTCATCAAAGCGAATAACAAGGCCACGTACATACTCATCAATAGTCATGTTACCTTTAGTCCATACCTTAATCTGAGTTTTGATACCTTGAACATGACCACGGCTTGGTTTAGCAAAAATGGACGTAAGGGTTGCCCATACCTCAGCAGCAGTAGTGGCACGAGACACCAACGGTTGAACAGTAGGAGACATGGCACCAAGCAAAGCACTGTAGAGTAGGCGATCTTGGCGTTTCCAGAAAACAAAATCTGGGTTTGGAACGGTGGCAGCATCAGTTGTAACGGTGGGAGACGGAGCAGGGCGAGATCCATCAAGGTAACCGGCGAGTTCATAGCCGTCAATCAAGGCATGGATCTAGAGGCTCCACATCAAGTAGTTGGTGTCATTGAGTTTGGTAACATTAGATGTGTTGACGTTGAAGAGAGGAGTGGTAGAGGTCATGATGACTTCACCAGTGGAAGGAGATGCGTTGCTGGATGTAGTCATAGAGGAGGAGGCGTGGTGTAAAAAAAAAAAAATTAGGTTTAGGTCAGATCGTTAGCTCTGATACCATATAGAGGCTGTAATATTACTTGATTGATAATAATGAGTTACACACACATATATATAGTACATAGGAGACTAGAGTTACAATAATAATTACAAGTGGATCCCTAAACTTATAATGATATACACATTATCTCTGATACGAACTCACTCAAATTTTCAGGTCTGCCAGATCATTGTTTTAAACTAAAGATAGATTCTCTAGTTATGCTCTCATGAAACATGCATCAAAAAGAAGGATTTCGTAATGGAACTAGATTAATTATGAGACATTTGGGGTGCTAGAGTCATTGAAGCAAAGATCTTAACTGGTACAGCAGTTGAAAACAAGGTTGTCATCCCAAAAATAATACTCTCTCCACCTGATTCTAAGTGTCTGTTCAAATTAAGAAGACGTCAATTCTCCATGCGTTTGAGGTATGTAATGAATATTAATAAAAGCCTAGAACAAATCTTAGAAAAATTTTGTGTATATTGTATGTCGAGTTATGTAAAGTAACATCATAAGCAGGTTTTAAGGTTCTGAACATGGTGAACATGGACGAGCCGAGACGTACAGTTATAGAGAAGTATCCAACAACGTTACCAAGTCTACGTAAATTCTCTCAATTAAATATTAAATAGGATCAGATCATAATTTTTGCAACTTACTTACAACAATACACAATATAAAGATAAGAATTAGAAACTTCTCATGTGTGCTACGTTGATATATATACTGTGTTGATTAGGATAATAATAAAAATAAAGATGTTTTGCCAGGCTTCATAGTCTTCATATATTGTCTAGCTTACAATGTAATGTTTGAATTTCCCATGATACGATGGTGTGCGTATACGGCGAAAATAGCACTGAACAATTTCTTTGCATGAGAACCATGAGGTAACAACTCAAGTTCATTATATAGTCAAATTAGTTATTATTATTTTGAAAACAAAGTCTCTAGATATTCAAGTAAATGAAGGATGGAAGAGTAAGGGACAAGAAAGTAAGAAAAGAATTCAATCGAAAAGGTAAATGACTCAAATATTTAGAAGTCACTCTGTCTCTAAGCTAAAGGTCGATAACAGACTAAGACAATCGTTTTCGTTACATATGAGATTACACATTTAGTCAGAACAACTTGGACCAATTTATACATATGAGAGAGAAGACTTAGTAAGAAAGGGCACTATTAATTATTTTTTAAAACTAAAAAATCAGTATCGCTCGTCAAGCGAGACTGTCTCTGCAGCATGTTCTGTTTGTGAACTCGTTTCCTCCAAATTGGCTCTTTTGAGCTGATTCTTTTCCATTTCGTTGTCAAAAAAAAAAAAAAAAAAAAA
>NC_025701.1:22544029-22546299 GCF_000633955.1 Camelina sativa
ATTTTGTAATAATCTGTATATCCTCATGTACACATCGTCCGATGTAATTTTTGATATCATTTACTGAATGTTGAGAGGTTGGTCTTTCCCCTGACGTAGCGTCGTAGCGGTGAACTAGTAATAATATTTTTTGTCTCTGCTTCTTTAAATAGATAGAATTAGGGATCTTGCACAAACAAAAAGAAAGGGAGTATTAAGGATAAAAACCAAGTAAATTATTTTAACAAATACATACACTAGACTTTACTACATCTAAAAGAATACAACTACATTAAAATTGGTAACCAAGAAAAAACCCAAATACGACAAATTAATATGTGGGGTAAACCGTGAGTTAATATTTCCAAATTGTCTACATTGACCAAAGCATGAAGTATCCTAAAATTTCGATGAACACTTTGACTATCTAAAAACAAACTGCGTAACTTGCTTAGCTTTTGTGGAAAATATACATACACTAGAATCTACATTTAAAAGAATATAACTACCTTTAAATTAGTAACCAAGAAAAATCCCAAACACGACATGTAAACTTATTTTTTAAATGATAATTAATCCAAATAAACAACGAGGAGTGAAAGCTAAAAAAAGTTTCTATAACAATATAAGAAAGAACAATCTAATAACAATTAAAAACTAAATACAAGAGAGAAAAACAAATCATATATATTTTAAAAAAGGAAATAAATCTTTGTGGTCCACAATCCACATTTTTCACAATGAGATTTATTTACTTTGACTATTTTAAATTTATTACTTTAAATTAAGAGTATCTAATGGTAGTAAATCTCACATTTAATAATTAATATTGACAAAAAGAGGAAAAAATCCAACCAAAAATCTAATTATGATTTCGAAGATTATATAAAAACAAATAGATGTAGAGATGATTTCTGTCTATTCAGTTGAGTTCTTTATTTTTGATTGCTCATGCATATAAAATATCATGGTAAATCTCTTAAAGATCTTATTATCTACCTACAAACGTTTTCTTTTAAGTATAAAACTGCTTTCATAAGTTTTTCAACAGATTTTTGCACTCAACAGTAATGAAGCTAGCGCAAAACTGTCTAATTAATTATACTTTGTTTTTTTTAATATCTCGAATTGACATAATTAGTATATTGATTCCAATTGTTTTGTCATTTTAATTTTAGAAGCATCATGTTCTTAAAATCGAGGTGAATATTTTTTCAACCCGAATTTGTTTTTATAAGTTTTGAGTTTGTTTATTTCATCAAAATTTTGCCACCATAGTATATGTATTTTTTAAATAAACTGATTTTTAGAATAAAAATCTATTCATGTTAATTTTTTTGCAACAAATTTTGGTGGCCAAACCATTAGCATAATATTACAGTTTTTTTAGATTTGGCGTGAATTATTTTTTTTTCTAAGAAGTTTGATGAATTATTTCCCGAGAACAATATATTTGTATCTTAACGACTTTTGGCTATCCATCCATTTAGTCGTATATATATTTTCTTAAGTTGATTTGAGATTATTTTTCACATTGAAATTTATGAATACCATCTATTCAAATATCTCTCTTTATTTATTTGCATTTATTATTTACACTAGGTTTTGAACCCATGCTACGCGTGGATTTGTTTGATATATTTTGATAAAAATTATATATGATTGATGAGGTAATGAAATATTATATTACAGAAAACTTTAAATTACTATTAAGGAAAAAATTAAATTTCATATACATAATTTTAAAAAATATAAAAATCAGTTGTGTTCTAAAATCAAATCTGATAAAAAATCATGAATCTAACTCGATGTCCAGGCGAGGCGGATCAAACTGGTGACCTCACATATCTTAAACCATTTCTTTGGCCACCAGAAAAACGAAACAATTTTATAATCATGAATTTATCTCATTTTTCATATTTAATTGATCACTATCACCTATGTTTTCGTATTTTTTATTTAATGTTTTCTTATTCTTCATATTCTTTCTCGTCATTTTCATTGTCAAATTTTATATCAATTGTCATCGTTACTTTTACCGTTCAGTTCTTTGTTATACTCTTCTTCTTGTTCTTCCTTTTCAACTTTTTCATATTCTTTCACTGAAAAAACCTTTTTTTTTTAGACTACCACACAACTTGTTAACCTATCAAACTCCAAGACCAAAATCATTTTTTTCTCATAAAAATTGTACAATTCATGAAAACCAGCATAGTCAACACATGCACCCAATTATTGATAATTTCATCCATATACTT
The DNA here is from genome assembly GCF_000633955.1 of Camelina sativa. Taxonomy (NCBI): domain Eukaryota; kingdom Viridiplantae; phylum Streptophyta; class Magnoliopsida; order Brassicales; family Brassicaceae; genus Camelina; species Camelina sativa. Next base: position 22,546,267 of record NC_025701.1, read on the forward strand.
CTCAAACCAAAATCCTTACTTGCACAGAAAGTA
>NC_025701.1:22547142-22579191 GCF_000633955.1 Camelina sativa
TTTTAATCTACAAAAGGGATTACAAAATCCTTTGGGGAAAACTTACATATATGGGTTGGGAAATTTCTCACCAAAATTCGTCCATAAAAAAGTCCGTTTACCCCTTATTTTCCACCATCTCCTAGAGCATGTAAGATCTGTCCTTAATCTCAATTGTGGCTCCTTGTTCTCTTTCTCTCAAATGGTTCTCTATCTCTCTCTAGGTTATGGAGGCACGAAATTATAAAGAATAAAACCTTAATCATCTCTTAAATAAGTCTTGCTAAATTAGGGTTAGAGACTTGGCTTAATGGGCTTTGTATAAATGACATAACAATTTATACTATTTTATGACTAATGTTTACTCATTTTTATGTCACAAACTGTAACTTGCATATCTTTTATAAGTTCATAACTAATTTGCAACAACATATTGGTCACAATGTAGTCATAAGAGTGACGATTAATACTATCATAGCATATTCGTCACTAATTGTGATAAACTTTTGTTACTGAGTTTTTTCGTCATAATATAGTGACGAAAATACTATGAATTTGTTACAAATAAATTTAGTCATAATATCGTATTTAAAGTGTCACAAATTTGTGACGGAAATTTTTTGTCTCAAAAATACGTCTCAATAAACTTATTTTCTTGTAGTGATAGTAAAAAAAATATTTGTGTTTTTCGTCGATCCTTCTTCTTTAAACTCAAATAACATCAAATCAAGGTCTTGCGACGTCAATCCTTTTTTCTTAGACTTAAAAATAAAAATTTTACTGCAAAAATATCAAATCATCTGTAAAGTGATACTAGAAAAACATGTTTTATAGCTCATAAGAGATACACAGCACAAACAGAGATAAATAAGATATTTTCAAGATATTAAAAAAATTGATATATAATATTTAGTAATTCTTTAACTTTTAAATTATTAAAACAAATTAAATATTTAAAATATTTCAAACTTTAGATGTAGTTTAATTATCTGTAACATTTTTTTTAGAGTTAAATATTAATGACCCTTTTACTTTTTATAGAGTTTAAATAGTTATAATATTTTAACATTTTTATGGAGGTATTATAATATTTCTAAACATTCTATAATAAATATTTAAACCTTTAAAAAATTTAATTTGCTAAAATAAATCAAATAACTTTTAAATTTGGAAACTTGATAAATAAGCATAAATCAAGCAAACCTGATAAATTTAAAGTTAAAAACATATTATTTTTACTTATAATGGTTCTCAGCCATTGTCTAAAATTTTCTAGCCGATGTATGACGTTGTACATATTTTTATTTCTATAATATAGAAATAATATAGAAAAAATATATTATATACATATTTCTTTTTTCTATATTTCTATAATATAGAAAACAAATCTTAATAATATAGATTACTACTATATTTCCAAAAAAATTCTTAGCGAAATATCTAATTCTTATTGGTTTTTTAAAATCCTATATGGACAACTTTAGGAGTTTATAGCTTCAACTTTTTATTAGTATAGATATACTATCTTAAAATTTCTATGAAGGTTAAGTAATTGTAATATTTTAAAACATTCTATAAAGTTGAAATATTTTAATATTTGAACCTTTTAAAAGTTTCAATATTTATAATATTTCAAATTTTTAAAATTTATAAATTTTAATTTTTTAAAAAACTTTTAAATGTTAAGAAATTTTTAAAATTTAAAAATTATAATATTTTGAAACCTTTTTAAAGCTAAAACTTTTAGAAGTTTCAATATTTAAAATAGTTTAAACTTTTAAAATTTTCAATATTTATAATATTTAAAATTTTTAAAAATTTTAATATTATAATATTTTTTTGAAACTTTTTAAAGTTTTAGTTTGATCAAATAAAAAGCCGGATCAAACCGAATAAAACTTTTAAACTTGGACGCCTGATAAATCAAACTTTCCTGCTCATTCGTTGTTGGAAGCATATTAATCTTATTTATACTGGTTTGAACCATCGTCTAAAAATTATCTAGCCAATGTGGAATATTGTACATATTTTTTTTATTTCCATAAATTAAAAATTTTCCTTTTTCTAAAAAAGTCTGGAAATTTAGAAAATGTTAATTAATGACATGTCAAATCCTGATAGGTTGTTTAAAATAATTCTTAATATATAACATTTTGCAAATTTCTAAAAATGTTAATTAGTGACATGTCAAATCCCTATTGGATGTTTAAAATCCTAGGTGGATAGCCTTACAAACTTATAACTCCTACTTTTATTTAGTATAATTGAGCTGGATATTTCAGTACAACTTATATTTGGGACATAAACTTTCTCAAAATATTTGTCAGGAGTTTAAAATAATATTGCAAATTTCTTTAATAAGTTTTTCTATGTTATAGCATTGTTTAATTTTTTTATTAATCAATATTTTGTTTATCATGTAGAATACAAACTATGAAAAACAAATAGACGGATCTAGAGTGGAAGCATCTCTTACAGTGGAAAGATTTTATGAAGAATTTCCTATACGTGCAGGGATCCAGAATGGAAAGCACCCCTTTCAATGATTTCATAAACAAAAAATCATGGTGAGTTTCTAAATACAGCTTTGTTTGATAGTTTAAATTAATTTTACCTTAAACCACAAGAAACTTATGTATATTAATTATCTAATTAGTTGTTAATTCGTCATAAATGTGGTGTACATCAATATAGCAATGAAAATCAATTCTTAGTGAATTTATCAAAATACATCTACATTCGACGTAAATATGACATCTCCTTGTCAAAAAATTAATTTTTCGTTAATAAACCGATTCTAAAACATTTCTCATAGTACTTCTTTACAAAGAAAAAAATCCAAAAGTAAATGATAAACTAAGTAAAAATCTAAAATAAATGATAACTAAAATTTCCTTTTAAAAGAAATCTAAGCATTTTTTATCTTTTTGTTTTAAATCTCGAAAATATTTGGTCTAACAAATACTATATTATGTAGACTAAAATCTTTAATAAATTAAATGACTTTAAATATTTATACATATATATATATATATATATATATATATATATATATATATATATATATATATATATATATATATATATATATATATATATATATATATATATATATATATATATATATATATATATATATTTATCTTTAAAAAATATTTTCAAGAAAATATATAAGATCAAATAGTCAGCAACGATAAACATATAGTATGAATTATTTGAATAAATGATAAAGACATAGATATTATAGACAAAAACAACCATCGTCCTTTTAAGAATAAATGTATAAAAAATGATTATAAAATATTATATTTTACCAATTTCATTAAGTTGACTAATTTGTTTTACTTGAGCAAAATTTACAGAGAAGTGTTTGATGAAGGCATTAAATGCTATATTTCCCATGGTGAAACTTTGTTAGGTCTTGCAAATGAGGAGGGCACATGTCATTTCATATAAGAAGCCATAGTTAATTAGTAATGCGATAATATTATTTATTACACTTAACGTATTCTGAAATAAAGTAATAAAAGGGTTAAAAGAATTTTACTTGTTTTTGCACCAAAAAAAAAAAGAATTTTACTTGTAAGATTCGTCATTCTAGAACGATTATTGATATAACCTCGTTGTAAGAATATAGAATGGCGAAGCCTACAAGTAATATTCTTTTCACATGTTTATTACATTATTTCAAAGTATATTTTGAATGTAATAAATAACTTACTACTAATTAACTATGTTTGAGATGAGTTTTCACCATTTCCAAGACCTGATAAGGTTTCACCTTGAGAAACAAAGTATTTAAATATTTTATCAAATATTTCTCAGATAATTTTGCTCAAGAAAAATACATTCTCATCGAGTTAATGATATAGTAAAATACAACACTCTTATAATCATTTGTTTGATATGCCAAAACTTTTTTATAAATACCTTTGTCATTCCAACTATTTCTATTTATAGGTAATTCATCATCAAATTGTTGGTCATAACAAAAAAATTAGACAGTCGATCATGAATACTCTAATTAGTGTTCTTCTGTTTAGTAATTGTGATGAGAGAATCGCCTCACTAAGTATATGTGATAATACTTACGCATTTGTTTTACATTTATATATAAAAAAAGAGATGACCGTGGAATCATGAGAAGGAAAAAATGATGAAGAAGGGTTTCGTTTTGGTTGTTTTTGTCGGTTTATTGTTTTTGTTTTATTGGTAGATTTTATATTGGATAATTTTATGATATTTTTTTGGTTGAGTTTCTGGTAATTTATCTATGAACTGAATTTGGACTTTTGGTGGTTAGTTTGTGTTGGAATTGGTATGTGAAGATGAAATAGGTTCTATAGAGAAGCTTATAACCTGAGATCTTTTTGACTTTTCCCATAGGAACAAAACCAATTGGTTTAAAATGGGCGTTTAAGTTAAAGAGAAATTCAGATGGAAGTACCAACAAGTATAAAGCTCGACTTGCGGCAAAAGGATATGTGCAAAAGTACGATGTTGACTTTGAGGAAATTTTTGGTTCAGTTGCTAGGATTGAAACTATAAGACTCTTTATTGATCTTATGGCTTCACATGGTTGGGAGATTCATCATCTTGATGTCAAAACAGCCTTGTTTCATGGAGAGATCAAGGAGACTATTTATGTTAGTCAACCTGAAGGATTTGGAAAAAAAAGGTAGTGAAGGGAAGGTCTACAAGCTCAACAAAGCATTATATGGTTTAAGACAGGTGCCTAGAGCATGGAATAATAAGCTAAAGCACATTCTGTAGGAGCTACAGTTTGTAAAATGTTCAAAGGAATCCTCAGTCTATCTGTGACACCCCAGTTTCAGAGACTTGTGAAGAGGTTTAAAAGAATTGATTTGGTCACCTATGTCACCAAAGTGCACTTATCTTTTCGGTCAAAGGTTCTGAGAGAACTCCACAGTTATGCGTGCTTATGCTGGAGTAGTCTCCGGATGGGTGACCTCCCGGGAAGTGACTGTCGGAAGTGTGCGAGTGAGGACAAAGCACAAGGAAAGATCATGTGGTGATTTGTAGGGACGGTAAACAAGTCTTTAAACCCTTCCGGACGTAGCAAACTGGCCGTCGGATATTGATGGGCTCACGGGCCTAGTGAGAGGACGTGAGGCCTATTAAGGAAAGTGGACCCATGGACTGGGATTAGACATGGGACCCACTAAGAGGTGGCGGTCGGGGTGTTACAAGTGGTATCATAGCCGAACCCAGATGAGTGTGGAGTCGAGTGGGCTCACACCGTTGGGGGTGACGGTCTTGTTACGCAACGAGGACGTTGCGATCTGTTAGTGGAGGTGAATTGTGACACCCTAGTTTTAGAGACTTGCGGAGATATTTAAAAGAATTGATTTAGCCACCTATGTCACGAAAGTGCACTTATCTTTTCGGTCAAAGGTCCTGAGAGAACTCCACGGTTGACCTTCCGGGAAGTGACTGTCGGAACTGTGCTAGTGAGTATAAAGCACAGGGAAATATCATGTGGTTATTTGTAGGGACGATAAACAAGTCTTTAAAGCCTCCCGGACATAGCAAACTGGCCATCGGATATTGATGGGCACACGGGCCTAGTGAGAGGACGTGTGGCCCATTAAGAAAAATGGGCCATGGACTGGGATTGGACATGGGGCCCACTAAGAGGTGGCAGTCGGGGCGTTACACTATCGGAAGAATGATAGTAATGATCTTCTCATCATAGGAGTTTATGTTGATGATTTGTTTGTCACATGAACAAATTTAGTTTTCATCAACAAATTTAAGGAGGAGATGTGTGACACCCCGGTTTCAGGGACATGCAGAGAGGTTTTAAAGAATTGATTTGGCCACCTATGTCACCAAAGTTGAAACGACCGCACCCGGATTCCCAGTCCTCGCACATGACACACGGGAAACAATCCTACAGAACCCCATAATTCGGCGTAGGAATCGCTCCTTACAAACACTTCCACAAATACAACAACCACACATTCGTAGACTCCAATCACCCTGCATCATACTCCTTCAACGTCTGATCGAACAAGCCACTTGACTTTACATTTGAAGCAAGCTTTGCTTATTAACGTATTACCAAGCACCACCTCATTTAGTTACTGAGTCGCACAACCAACCACCCCTAGCGACCGAGTAACAAGAGAGGTGGGCTAAAATACTTTATTCCATCTAACCACGGATTTCGCCTCACAACCAATCCGCTTTGACCCACACTGGTCATTCCGCAGTCCATTAACCCCAACTATGGTTCCATTCTCGTGTTTCCAACACCCAATCAAGTCTTCCCAACAACTCTTGCCGGTAACAAGTTGATCCCCACTTAGTGTCGCTCGACACTCCAACCGTAACAAAATAGATTACCGGACCAATATTAATCCAAAAAAAAATACAAAACAATAACCATGATTTAATCCATTAAATTAACCCAAACTAAAGGCTCCATTTAAATTGATTTGTCATCCCTCCACTTAAATTATTTATATTTAGCTTAATAATTAAATCAAACAAAAATCAATAAATTAATATTAACTACCACAAACCGTAATAATACGCTAACACACAAATTAATTCATGTGACTATGGTTCGGTTCAACATTAATCCTAACCAGCCAAAGAAACTAACACCACACCACACGTACGTCAACAACTCACATACTCACGTGACGCCAATACAAGTCAACGCACCTTCACCACAATTAAGTTTGGTTCTGTACTTTAATTACACTACTTAAGATTCTCGGTCTAGTCTGGTTATGGTCTTTGGTTCAATAATCAAACAACACAACCAAAACAGACACGATAAAATTTCGCCGTTTACCTTTCTCGGCGGACCCTCGTGATGAATCGACCAGCTTATTCAACTCACCGTGGTTATTTCCTCACACCGTTAACGATCTCGACAATGGCTACGGCTTCTCCGGCGACAATGGCTGCCTACTCCGGTAACACACAGTGGCAGACTAACCAATGGTGGTGATTCATCACAGCAACGACCACAATAACAATAACGATAGCTAAACCCCGACAACAGAACAATATATCAATGCCACGATATCAGCATCAACGACGACAATCCCTTCCTCATTAACGGGTTAGGATGTCTCTCCCCACAACCCAGCTCGCCTCTCCCTTTCGTTCTCACCCAAACTTATCTCCCTCTCTCTCCCATCACCACCAAACCCTCTCATGGCTCACGATGGAGGCCACCACCACCTACCGCGTGACTGCTCCTCATTTAGGGTTTTCTCCTCTCTTTTCCTAACGTGACTGGTCCCCCGTAAATAAAAAACACCCTTGCATATATAATTAACCTTGGTTTAATAACACACTTCCCAAACCAAACAGTCTAACCGCAATAGACCACCATCAATATACGTGACCACCCACACAAATCAAATCGCCATCACAACACTTAAGCTTCTGGTTTAATTAAATTAACACATAATAACTAAACCAATAATTAATTAAACTATTCTTTGGTTTAATTGACCAACTTAATAACCCAAGTGAAATTAACCGCTTTTTTCACTCCAATTCCTGTCATAAACACAATCATTTATATACTAATTTTTGGGACACGGGCGTTACAAAAGTGCACTTATCTTTTCGGTTAAGAGGCCTGAGAGAACTCCAGAGTTAAGCGTGCTTGATCTGGAGTAGTCTCAGGATGGGTGACCTTTCGGAAAGTGATTGTCGGAACTGTGCGAGTGAAGACAAAACATAGGGAAAGATCATGTAGTGATTTGTAGGGACGGTAACAAGTCTTTATAATCTCCCAGATGTAGCAAACCGACCGTCGGATAGAGATGGGCTCACAGGCCTAGTGAGAGGACGTGAGACCCATTAAGGAAGGTGAGCCCATGGACTGGGATTAGACATGGGGCCCATTAAGATGTGGCGGTCGGGGCGTTACAAGATGGCTTCTAAATTTGAGATGAGTGATCTTGGGAGATTGACCTATTATCTCAGAATGGAATTATGTCAACATCAAGATGGAATAACACTAAGTCAAGCTCGATATGCTCACAAGATTTTAAAAGAAACAGGGATGTCAAACTGCAACTCGGTTCTCATACCAATGGAAAGAAAGTTGAAGTTTTCAAGAGATGAGGATGAAAAAGAGATTGATGTAACAACGTATAAAAAGAATGTAGGGTGTCTACGGTATTTGCTATACACTAGACCATATCTTTCTTATTGTGGGGGGATATTAAGCCGATATATGCTGAGTCCAAGAGAATCACATAGAGTAGCAATGAAACATTGCTTGCTAACACTTAAGAGGAACCATTAATCTAGGACTGTCTTATGGATGAATGAAGGTACCAAGACTAATAGGCTATAGTGATAGCAGCCATAACCTAGATCCTGATGATGAAAAACGTACTTCAGGGCACATATTCTATCATGGTGGGAGTCCAATCATATGGTGCTCGAAAAATGAAGATGTTGTAACTTTATCCTCTTGTGAAGCAGAATTCATGGCTGGGACCAAGGCTACAAAAGAAGCAGTTTGGCTGTAGGACTTGTTGGTCGAAATAACTAGAGCTGCTGAGGAGAAAGTTACCATTTGGATTGACAATCAGTCGGGAACAACTCTTACTAAGAACCTTGTTTTCCATGGAAGAAGCAAGCACATACATAGGCGCTTTCACTTCATAAGAGAACGTGTTGAGAGTGGTCAGATTGAGGTTGAGCATGTCGCGGGAAATGAGCAGAGAGCGGACATACTTACCAAGGCGTTAGACAAAACTAAGTTCAGAGAAATGAGAGATCTTATGGGAGTTCAAGATTTGGCAAAAATGAGTTTCAAGCTTAAGGAGGAGATTGTTGGAGTAAGCTTGAGATGGGAGTTAGTCCTAGTCCTAACCAAATTGTGTTTACGAAGAGATAAGGATCAAAGTGTATTTAGGAGATATCTAAATATGAGTGATTCCTATTAAGATTAGGATTGGCATTAACATAGTTATATATAAGGTTATATGTTGAGGTGTGACATAACTTAGTAGGTTTTGTGAGAAAGAGAGATTGAGAATTTTAGTTTTTGAAAATGTTTTCTTAAGCTAATAAAGTGAGTTATACTTCATAATTTCGTGTTCTGAAACAAACTTTACTTTCTATAGAGAAGACTTGACAAAAAAGTAAAATTAAAAAAAAAAATCATTTAAAGATTAAAGGAATGAAGAAGAGGATGGTTATTTTAGTTTTTTAAAATTATGCTTATGGTAGTTCTAGAAAACAGTTATTAAATATGGTAGAGTTAATAAAAAATGTTTTTTTAATGTGGTAGAATTGTTAGAAAACTCACTGGTTGTTCGAATATGAAATAGACTAGAGTACTTGACCAAACAAGCAAATTATAATAACAAAATATACAAAACACTAAGGGCATTTCCAACCCACCTGTATATTTGCTTTTTAACTCTATTTTAGAGTAAAATCTACTCCAATCCATCTCTATTTCTACCTCTATAATAGAGATCTCTATTTTTTCCTCTATATATAGAGGAACTCTATTTTTTCCTCTATAATAGAGTTGAACTTTTTTATTTATAAAATGGTCCTTGAATTTTAACACTTTTATATTTATGATCAAAATAAATAAATTATATATTTAATGGTCCTTAAATTTTTAACACTTTTATTATTTTATATGATGCAATGTATTTCTTTTAATAAATGTGATATTTAAATAATAATTATGAATGTTAAAAATTGAAATAATATTATAATTTTATGAAAGTTTCACAAATACTAAAATAAATGGGTTAGTTTGTAACTTTTATAAGTAAAAAATATTAATAATAAAATAAAAAAGGAATCTCTACGGAATATTCTTTTTAGACGAAAAAATAGAGGTATCCATTGGAGTAAAAGTCACCTCTATTATAGAATTCCTCTATTTTAGAGGTAAAAATAGGGAAAACCATTGGAGATGGTCTAAGGGGGGGGGGGGTTATTGGTTTGAGAGTTAAGTAGAATTTTAATGACTTTAAAAGTAATGTAAAATATGTTGTTATTCAATCAAGACTTTTTAAAACTCTTTAAAAATTTGGTGTTATTGGTTGTGGATTTATAAAAAGTTATCTAAAATCTTGATAAATCTAGTGTTATTGGATTAAGAGTTTTATAAATAAAGTCATTAAAAGTTTTATGTTATTCAATTAAAACAAAAAACTCTTGGATTGTTAATGAATTTAAATTTTATGTTATTGGTTTAGAACTTTATATCATTTCCTTCATAACAAAAGTCATGAAAATTCTTTCATCAAATAGAGAGATTGTGAATCATAGAGTCCATGACTTTTTGTTATTCTTTTGAATAGGGGTAACTTGAGATTCTCCTGACATAGGATGTAATTTTCTGGACTTGAGAAGAGATTTTAGCTGTTCTATCTCTCTCTGTAAAAGTTTATCATACAAAAACAGATTTGACAAACAAGAGTCAAGAGATTTGGCATGTGTAACATCCGTGAACCAAAATCCCGATTTGGGAGTTGCGTCGGTCGATGCAAGTGGTGCATCGGTCGATGCAAGTGGTGCATCGGTCGATGCAAGAGTGATTCTCTGCGTTTTGACTTAAGTTAAACGCTGCGTTTTGGGTGAAGAAAAACCCTTAACACGATTTTTGTCTCATTCGTGGTGTGTGGCCTTTTCGAGAGAGAACGAAAGAGAAAAAAAGTGCTTGAGAAGTTTTGGAGATTTTGGGTGATTTGTGGCATTTCTTGGTGAGATCTGAGGCTTAGAACGTTGTAGGAGCTTCCTAGAGGCGTTTTCTTCTTGTGTTTAGGTTCAGATTCGTCTTGGCAAAGGTAAGTGCAGGACCATGGCTTATCTAAGCTAGAGAACTCTTTAATCTGCTTGTTGTGTGATGTTAGACTTGTTAGCTCGTTGCTATGGACGTTAGGAAGCTTTCTTGTGGCTTGGGATCGAGTTTTGTGGTTGTAGGAACGAAGATCCGGCGAGAAGCTTTGGGAAAACACGATGCTCGACATTGCGTCGGTCGACGCATATCTTGCATCGGTCGATGCAAGTGAGAGGACGGCGCGTAAAACTCTAGGGTTTTCATGTTATGTCTAGCATGCGTCGGTCGATGCAGATTGGGTGTCGGTCGATGCAAGTTACACTTGCATCGGTCGATGCAGCTTCTGTGTCGGTCGATGCATCCCCAGGTGGTGTCAGTCGATGCATATTGGTGTCGGTCGATGCAGAGTCCTGGTTTGTCGTTTGTTGTTTGTTGACTGTTGTTTGATGGTTAGAGATGACTCTATTGCTTGTGTGTATAGCCCAGTAGATGGGAGGATTGCCTTACTGAGTGTTTATAAAATACTCATGCATTGCAATATGTGTTTGTGGTGCAGGTAAAGGCAAAGTGTGATCGTGGAATCAAGGCAATGAAGAGGAGGATGTTCTAGAGACTCGGTTTGATTTTGTCTGTCATTGCTAGGTTGCTAGAGTTGGGTCATTAGAACCTTGCTAGGTTGTTGGTTCTATGTTTCCTGTTATTTGATTATTGGATATTGCTGATGTTATAATTATTGGTTATGATATTAGTTATTATTGGATATTTATTGGTATTGTTATTCTGCTGTTGGTTGTGATTTTGATTAGGTGGCTAGTGGATATGAGACCACTAGTTGTAGTTTATTTATTATATTATATTTATATATTTATTATTAAAAAAAAGGGTCAGTCCTTTCAGCATGTCTTCCTACGAGCTTCTCTCTCTGTTTTTTTTTCTCTTTTTTGACAAAAGCGTTGATGAATAAAGAGAATATTGTGCAATATTTTTTGAGAAAGTTTGAAAAATTTTACAAGATTAGGAAAAACAAATCAGCAAGATTTTAAAAAAACTTCCTAAACAATCTCTTAGAATCCTTCATTTTTTACTTTCTAATTTGCTATGATTTTAAAAGTCAGCAAGATTTAAAAAAACAGAAAGTCATTAAAATTATCTCTAAATCCTAAACCAATACCCCTCTAAGTTTTATGCGACAAAACAAAGAATAACGAATACATGGGACTTGATTTCAAAGATGAAAAGTAGACGGAGACAACGTATATAATCCTCTCAATACGTAGCAATAGCATAGTATCAAAATGGAACCTTCCTAGTAGTATAATCCTCTCACGATATGAAAACGTGTTCCTAAATTTTTATAATGCTATTGTTTCTTCTTAAATGTATGCATGGTATAGTCGTTATACTAGTTGGCGTTGGAGATAATAAAATTAGATAGAGACAAAATAATACAAGTGGGTACAAAAGAATCACACAGGTCTCCCCATAATGAATTGCAAAATTAGAATGAGAGACGTGCAGATAAAGTGGGTCCAAGTCATGTAAACGTGTTGTCCATTATCCACTAGTCAGTCTTCGTCTTTGTAAGTACGACCCACATCTACCTACACCAATCAATCAAAATAATAACATTTGTCAAACGAGATTATGCCAATCTAAATGGCTACTAGTTTAATTTCTTTTATTTTCATGTTTTGATTCTAAGAATATTATGTTAATAATATTACCCTCTTTTGGTCGTTCTATCCCCTATATATTAATAGAGAAGCATTCTCAAAAAAATGCTGATGTGTCGTTGTTAGAGAGCTCGAAACACCAATGAATTTATTGCCCTCATTTTTATGGATATTTACACATAATTGTTATTGAATGATTAAGAAATATTCCTTTTCAATTAATTAAAAAAATCAAACATTTCAATTTTAAAATATTTTTAATCATTTTTATAACATATATAATTATTATAACGTTATTAGATCTAAAACATTTTAAAACCCAAATGTATTCACCTATTAAAAAAACTGAAAACTATTCACATATTTAAATTTTCCAAAATAAAATTATCACAATAATCATTACTATGGGCAATTGACTTATTTAATACCATTGATATAATATTCCACAGGTGAAACATATTTTTACACAAAATAAAATAAACAAAATAAAAATTCTTGCATAGATTGAAGAAAGAGTGGATTATATATTAAGTTCATACATAGTAGTTTGATCTAAACATATTCTCATGGGTTATATATTTTGTTTTTACACAAACAAATTTTGGATCCTCGAAAATAATTTTACTCATAACACTAATTTTATCTGCATAGATTTATCCCGCACATGGTGCGGGTTGTTATCTAGTTTATTTTTTAACACTATTCCTCTACGTTGGATCGCCATAAATTGAATTAGATATAAAATCATACTTCATCCGTTTCATAATATAAAATATTTTAAAAATATATTTTTTTCATAATATAAGAGTTTTCAAGTTTTTTATACAACTTTTAAATTAGTTTAATATTTTATAAATATTTATATTATGAAGTCTTGTTTAATATTAATTAAATTTTTTATTAGTAGAGACATCTTAATACGCGTGCTTTTAGTTAAAATCTTCTATATTTTCAAACGGAGGGAATAGAATAGAACAAGTTTTATACAAAAAATCATTTTAATTATAAAGCAAATTTAGATGCACTAAACAGCTAAATTATGAAAATATAATCTATAATCAAATAAGAAAATATTAATTTATCATGTTTTTTAATCAAATAGCAAAAAAAGAAAAGTATATAAAACACATTCCAAAAAAAACAAAAACTATTTTATTTACAATTTGACGGGACCGCTAGTTTTGCAAAAAAAAATATATATTTAACTTATTTAACTCATATTCTCTCTATTTCAATATAATTGTTTAAGATTTTCTCATCCATATTAAAAAATTATTAAATTTTTTAAATTTTATTCTTAATTATTTCATCTTACAATTTTTTGTATTGGTCAATATATATAAATTAATAAGGATAAAATTGAAAAATTTACCAATCATCTACATTGAAAATACAAAACACACTTATTTTGAAACAAAATTTTAAGTCTAGATAAACACTTAATATGAAAAAACAGAGCATGTATTTACATGAGCAAAACAATGAACACATGTGTCTTCCAATATATCTACTTATCCTACATTCCACATTAAAAAAATGTCTATAGACAATAATGATTATACAGCTTTATAAATACAATTGGTTTAATGTTTCTAAACTTAGAATTTAACATAAATTTAATCCAAAAAAATGAATTAGAAATATTAAAAAAAATGAGCTTGCTTTGATGAAATCTGTAATTATAAGTTTATAACAATGTAACTAAATGTCATATAAAAAAATTAAGAAAAACAAAATATGATTAAAATGATATAAAGAGAGAGTCAAAAAATGGAGAAGAGGGAGCGATTTGCTTCTTAGGAAACAAAGAAAAAGTCCGTTATCATCTTCTTCTTCTTCTTCTTCTTCCTCCTCACAACAAATCTTGAAATCGAGATCGAAAAAAAAAACAAAAAAAAGGAAAAGAAAAAGTGATGGAGTCGAAACCAAACCCTAGACGTCCTTCAAACACTGTTCTTCCATATCAAACACCTCGATTGAGAGACCACTACCTCCTCGGCAAAAAGCTAGGCCAAGGCCAATTCGGAACAACCTACCTCTGCACGGAGAAATCAACCTCCGCTAATTACGCCTGCAAATCGATTCCCAAGCGGAAGCTCGTCTGCCGCGAGGATTACGAGGATGTGTGGCGCGAGATTCAGATCATGCATCATCTCTCCGAGCACCCCAATGTTGTTCGGATCAAGGGCACTTATGAGGATTCGGTTTTTGTTCATATCGTTATGGAGGTTTGTGAAGGCGGTGAGCTTTTTGATCGGATTGTTTCTAAAGGCCATTTTAGTGAGCGTGAGGCCGTGAAGCTTATTAAGACGATTCTTGGTGTTGTTGAGGCTTGTCATTCTCTTGGTGTTATGCATAGAGATCTCAAACCTGAGAATTTCTTGTTCGATAGCCCTAAAGAAGATGCTAAGCTTAAGGCTACAGATTTTGGGTTGTCTGTCTTCTACAAGCCAGGTTCGATTTTTCTCTTTCATGTTTTGTTTCGTTTCTTGATAGAAACTGGTTTTCGTATGTGTTTATTTGATGATGATTTGTTTTAGTTTGCTGCTTGACCCCGTTGTTTCTTTGTTTAGGGTACCTTTGCTTTTTGTATAGATGTTCTTCATTGACTCTCTGGAACTTTTATGTGTTCATTGAAATCAATCTGCATTTTTGTCTGGCGTGATTCTTTGGAAACCCGATGTGTATGGCCAATGCTGCTGCTTCATTGCCTAATTTTTTTTTGTTTAGTCTTCAGGACAATGTCTATAAGATGTAGAGTTAGGGAACTTGCTTGGTATAGTTTTATTCTTCATTGAGGAGTCTCTGAATGTGTGGATTGGAAAATTATCTTGCATTTGATCAAATCTTTCGTTTGTTGGGTTTCCTGATAGAAGCAGGTTTCTTGTGTTTTATATGAATTGAAAATCATGATAAGATTTTTGGTTGAATTTACATTTTGCTGCTTGAGGATTGTTTCTTGGTTAGAGGGAACTTTGCTTTGTAAAGATGTTCTTCATTATGTCTCTGAAACTTCATGCGTTAATTGGTATGGCCAAAGCCGATTCATTGTCTAATTGGTTTTTGTTTACTCTTCAGGACAATATTTATATGACGTAGTTGGAAGCCCGTACTATGTTGCGCCAGAGGTCCTAAAGAAATGTTATGGACCTGAAATAGATGTGTGGAGTGCCGGTGTTATCCTCTACATCTTACTCAGTGGTGTTCCTCCCTTCTGGGCAGGTTAGTCTACTAGAATGTACAGCCTTTTCTTCTTGCAAGTTTTGATTTTTTTTTCTGAACATTTAATGATGCATTCTTTTCTTTTGGGGCTTGCAGAAACCGAGTCTGGAATCTTCAGACAGATATTGCAAGGGAAGTTAGATTTCAAATCTGACCCGTGGCCTAGTATCTCAGAAGCCGCTAAAGATTTGATCTACAAAATGCTTGAAAGGAGCCCCAAGAAACGCATTTCTGCCCATGAAGCCTTGTGTATGTTTATTTTTGGTTGTTGTTTGGAATCAACTGCTCTTAATTGTTTTGTGGTAAGTAGTGAGTAGTGAGTTTTCTCTGAATGTTATAGGTCACCCATGGATTGTCGATGAACAAGCAGCACCAGACAAGCCTCTTGATCCAGCAGTCTTATCGCGACTAAAGCAGTTCTCTCAAATGAATAAGATTAAGAAAATGGCCTTACGGGTATAAATTTGAGTACTACACATATGCCTTTTCGTTATGTCCAATCCATTTGCTGATTTCTCTGAACACAAGTGATTTTTTTCCCAACAGGTAATTGCTGAGAGACTTTCAGAGGAAGAGATCGGAGGTCTGAAGGAATTATTCAAGATGATAGACACAGACAACAGTGGAACGATTACATTTGAAGAGCTTAAAGCGGGTTTGAAAAGAGTCGGATCTGAACTGATGGAATCAGAAATCAAGTCTCTTATGGACGCGGTATCATAAATAACACCAAAACCAACTAGACTCTCTTTCTCTTTTTAAAAAATTTGGTTTTTTAGTTTAAACATCCTCTGTGTGTGTTGTTGTCACAGGCTGATATCGACAACAGCGGTACAATAGACTACGGAGAATTCCTAGCAGCAACGTTACACATGAACAAGATGGAGAGAGAGGAGCATCTGGTGGCTGCATTTTCATACTTTGACAAAGACGGAAGCGGTTATATCACGATTGATGAGCTTCAGTCAGCTTGTACAGAGTTTGGTCTATGTGATACACCTCTGGATGACATGATCAAGGAAATTGATCTCGACAATGTATAACCTCTCTTCTTCTTCTATTTGTTTTCCTCCTCCTTTGATGTAACACTGTACTATAACCGTGCTTTTGAATTTGGTAGGACGGGAAGATCGATTTCTCGGAGTTTACGGCAATGATGAGGAAAGGAGATGGAGTTGGGAGAAGCAGAACCATGATGAAAAACTTGAACTTCAACATAGCTGATGCTTTTGGAGTCGATGGTCAAAAATCTGATGACTAACCCCATCACCGATCCTCAATTTCAGTTTTTTCTTATTTCTTTCACATATATTTTGAAACTAAAGACTATACAGAAAAAAAGTTTCTGGTTTCTTTATTGCTGCTTTCCTCCTTGTTATTCTTGTAGATGAGCAACTGCCTAAATTTTTTCCAAGTAATGGATAATTTTGCTTCATGTAAACTTTCTTCAATTCCAAAGAAAAGAAACAGAACCGAATTAAATCCGGATTACATCAACTCAAAACCGAATTTTATTATAAATCCAAATTTTGTGAAACCGAACTGAAGAACCGGGTTAACCAAGATTCAAAGTTAGTATAATTAAGGCCCCGATTGGTAACGGCGGTTAATTATGGCTGTAAAGACTTTAACTTTAAAATTTTAGCTATAGAGAATTTGGGTGTAGATGTTTTAGCTGTAGAAACTTTAACTGTTAAAATTTGATTGATAACAAATACTTTTAAAGCTGAAGCTGTTACTTTTATTATTAAAATATATTGAAATGATGATAATGAAAATAAAAATAATTATTATTAAAATGGATTTTAAAAGAAGGAAAAAAAAGTAAGAATAATTAATGTGTAAAAATAATTTATGTAAAATTTATATATAAACTTTTGGAGAGCTTTTAAGTATAACGGGGGAGAAAAAAATAAAGTTTTATATTTTTTTAATTTTAAAGTCTGTTTTGATGCTTTTAAAATTTTGAGAAAACAAGGAAGAAAAAAAAATAAGTGACTAGGAAATTAAAGTCAAAAAAGTTTGATTGACAAATAAATGGTTTTCAAAGCTTTAATATTTTTAAAAGTCTTAAAAGTCTTGTACCAATCAGCGCGTAGGTAAATTTTGGTAAAGAAAAGCGAACAAAACCGGATAACCCAAAATCTGAAGCAACCTAAACCGAAATTGCAAGCCTAGAAAAGTGAACCAATTTTGGGACAACAGGGGTATAGGTTGATAGGTTGGTTCAAAGTTAAGTGGATAGGATAACACTGCGGATTTATTCTCCGTCGAGCTTCAAAGTTCTGAGCTAAGAGCTCTGCGAAAACAATGGCGTCTTCTTCAGCCACGCTCTCTCTATGCTCAGCTTTCGCTTCTCATTGCAATGTCAACAACTCACGCCGTTCGAGCACTATCATGTGTTCTCTCTCTAAACCCTCGCTAAATTTGGCAAAACCTGTGTCTGGCTTTCTCGCTCCTTCCACTGCGTCGACGTCTCGAACCGCATCCCCCGTCGCTCTTAAATTCGCTGAATCAGTCGTCGAAGCAGAACCTGAGACTACCGATATCGAAGCTGTGGTCGTTTCCGATGTTTCGGAGGTTACTGAGGATAAACCTAAACGAGAAGAGATTTTCGCCGTTGTTATGGTTAGCTTCTAGAAATCTAACGGAAGTTCAAATTCTCAATTTCGGTTTTAGATTTTGGAATTTTGCCAACTAGTTTTGGTTGATTTTGATGAGTTTGCTTTGAATCTGTTTTAGAGATTTGATATTTAGAGACTGTGTTTTGTGGCCTAATGAATGAATGAATCCTCCTTAGTGAGAGACTGAATAATGCAAGTAGTTTTGGTTGTTTTTTATGAGTTCATTTAGGTTAATTTAGAGTTTGATTATGATGAGAGACTGTGTTCTTGTGGGATATCACTCTCAAGATTTAGAGTTTACCTATTTGTTATTATGAATTTTGCTTCTCTCATTTGCTATATCTTACTGAATTTAGTGTTGTTCTCTTTGGTTGGATAGGTTGGTGGACGCCAATACATAGTGTTTCCAGGGAGATATCTTTACACTCAGAGGCTGAAAGATGCAAATGTCGATGATCAGGTAATATGCACATTCCTTTTAGTCAATGGGTTTTTCCTTGTCAAATTTCTGTGAAATGAAATGAAATGAAATGAACTGATATGTCTGTGAAATGATGGTGCAACCATGGAAGATTGAGTAAACTGTGTGGCTTGTGTAGAAGTTCTATCTTTTCTTTTGTCTATGTTTCTATCTTGCTCTTTTGGTTTCTTTTCTGCAGATTGTTCTTAATAAAGTGTTGCTTGTTGGCACAAAGACACACACTTACATCGGCAAACCAGTTGTGACCAATGCCACTGTACATGCCGTAGTGGAAAATCAGGTAAATCAATAGAAATGCTTCCTTCAATTTCTAATTTGTGGGGTATTGTTGCCTCTAAACTGGAATAACTGGAATGTCTTTTGTTGTTGCAGGGTCTGGATGATAAGGTGGTTGTCTTCAAGTACAAGCCTAAGAAGAAGTACCGAAGAAATATTGGTCACCGGCAGGTACATTGTTAATAAATCTGCTTACTATTTTGCTGAAAGTCATCTTCTTTGAAAATCGAACTATGTAGTGTTACAATCCGAAAAAGCTTCAGAGAACGACATTTACATTGTCATTTTCTGACTTGATTTTGCAGCCAAATACAAGGATTAGAATCACAGGGATCACAGGGTATGAAGGGTATCCAGCGGCGCCCAATGTTGCGGTTTAATTCTGTTGTGAAAGTATAGGATCTGTCTGCTTCTTGAATGTTAAAAGTTTTCTGATCTTCTTCTCTATGTAATTTTGTAAGAACCAGATTATTTCATTTCTGTTGAGATCCCTTTATGATCAACGTGTACCGCTTTTTGCCATTCTTAGATCACAAATTCTAAGTTAGTGTAACGAAACATCAGCATCGCTCATCTATTCATCTAGAATATATTTTATGAGTTATGTGTCGATATGGAATCAACGTCTTACATTTTTGTCTCTGGTTTTTTTTAACTTTAGCAACACCAGAGATAAAAGTGTTTTTTTGTAGTCGCCCGGAAACGGACAGGGCCATCGATAATCTTTATCCGTCCACAAACACCTACTGTATGATAAACGATTTAACGTAAATATAAAACTAAAGAAGAATAGCCAACTCATTTTGGAATCGGCTGATAAGTCATATTCCTCATCTTTGTTGGTTTTCTTCTTATTCTAAAAGCAAACCTACTTTACCCGAGATAGAGTCCTTGTTTCCACTAAATGTTGGTGGTGCATCCAATGCATTGATCCTAGCAGTTTGAGCGTGGCGTTTAGATGGACGTATGACTACAGGGTAATCATGATGAGATAACTGGCGAATCCTAGGACAAGACGTGACATGGTAACCTGTTCCTCCACAACGATTGTTGGGATAAGGTTGAAGAATAAGAAGTAGCTTAAAGTCCAAGCTAAGTATATTTGAGAGATATTCAAATATACATATTTGAGTATAGGAGTTATCTAAATAAGTTATATTTCCTAATTGGTTTTGGAAAAGTTTCTTTGAGATTTTATATATATAGAGCTACCAGGGTGTGGTAAGCCTTATGAGTTTTAGAGATTGATATTGAGAGATTGTGAGAGAACTTAAAGTTTTGAGTTATTTTCTTTAAGTGAATAAGAGAGTTATTCTTATAAGGCAATCTTGTTCTTAAAATCTTTCTTGCTAAAACTAGATTTGGTATCAGAGCATCTAGGTTTAATATATTTGAATCATGAGTGAGATAACCGCTGCAAGCATGAAGGTGAAGGAGAACACACCATCATCCATCCAGTGTCCTATGCTAACACCAATCAATTATACGGTATGGGCAATGAGGATGGATGTTGCGTTGCATGTTCACAAAGTATGGGAAGCAATTGATCCTGGAACTACGGAACCAGAAAAGAACGACCTTGCCAGAGCTCTACTCTTCCAATCCATCCCTGAGTCGATGATCTTACAAGTTGGTGAGCAAGCTACCGCTAAAGGTGTATGGGATTCCATCAAAGCAAGGAATCTAGGTGCTGATCGTGTTAAAGAAGCGAAGTTGCAGACTCTCATGGCTGAATTTGACAGGCTGAAGATGAAGGAAACCGATACTATTGACAATTTTGTTGGTAAGCTTTCAGAGATCTCCACAAAAGCAGCTTCGCTAGGAGAAAACATTGAAGAAACGAAGGTTGTGAAGAAGTTTCTGAAAAGCTTGCCGCGAAAGAAGTTTATTCATATCATCGCAGCACTTGAGCAGGTCCTTGATCTAAAAACAACAACTTTTGAAGATATTGTTGGCAGATTAAAGACCTATGAGGAACGAATTCATGATGAAGAAGAGACACAAGATGACCAAAACAAGCTTATGTATGCCAACTCAAAATCTCAGTCCTATGATTTCGGTTATGATCGTGGCAGAGGTGGTGGTAGAGGCTCATACCGTGGAAGAGGCAGAGGCAGAGGACGTTCGGGTTTTCAACAAAGGGACAAATCAAAAATCACTTGCTACATGTGTGACAAGATCGGACATTATGCATCGACCTGTCCTGATCGTTTACTGAAATTAATCAAAGCACAAGAGACTTTGGAGAAGGAAGAAGATAACACTCATGAGGCTGAATCTCTAATGATGCATGCAGTAGTGTATCTTAATGAGAAGAAGATACAACCAAAAGAGCTTGAAGACTGCTGAAATGAGACTTGGTATTTAGACAATGGTGTAACCATATGACAGGAAACTATGCTTTGTTCTGCAACATCAATCCAATGGTGACAGGAAGAGTTCGATTTGGTGATGATACAACCATTGCTATCAAAGGGAAGGGTTCGATTCTGTTTATTACCAAAGGAGGAGGACGTAAGCTGTTAACATATGTCTACTATATACCAAATCTCAGGAGCGATATTATTAGCTTGGGTCAAGCTACTGAAGCAGGCTGCGATATTAGGATGAAAGATGGTCATCTCACCTTGCACGATCATGAAGGAAATCTGATAGTAAGAGCCAATCGTTTGAGAAACAGGTTGTACAAAGTCAAATTGGAAGTTGATAGTACACGGTGTCTGCAGCTTTTGGCTTCAAGTGATTCTAATCTGTGGCACTCTCGCTTGGGACATGTGAGTCTCGAAACTATCAAAACTATGGTGGTAAAACAGTTAGTGACTGGGATATCGAGTGTACCAAAGGAGAAGGAGACTTGCGCGTCTTGCTTGCTTGGTAAACAAACAAGGCAAACCTTTCCAAAAGCAACATCCTATCGAGCATCACAAGCACTAGAACTAATTCACGGGGATCTATGTGGTCCAATCTCACCATCTACGCCTGCACACAAGAAGTATATCTTTGTTTTAATCGATGATTACTCAAGGTATATGTGGACCATTCTCTTAAAGGAGAAAAGTGAAGCATTCGAGAAGTTTAAGGCGTTTAAAGCTTTGGTAGAACAGGAGTCTAACCTATTGATCAAGACGTTTAAAACCGACAGGGGGGGAGAATTCATTTCTCACGAATTTCTCACTTTCTGCAAACAAGAAGGCATCAATAGGCATTTTACGGCACCATATACACCGCAGCAAAACGGTGTTGTTGAGCGACGTAATAGGACACTGTTGGAGATGACTAGAAGTCTCTTGAAGCATATGAACATGCCAAATTACCTGTGGGGAGAAGCAGTGAGGCATGCAACCTATGTCATCAATCGCGTAGGAACGAGAAGCTTGGATTTTCAGACACCATATGAATGTTTCAAGAAAAAGAAGCCGAATGTGGGACATTTGAGGGTGTTCGGTTGTGTAGCCTATGCTAAAGTCAAAACTCCGCATCTGAAAAAGCTTGACGATAGGTCGAGAAAGCTTGTGTACCTTGGGACAGAACCTGGCTCAAAGGCGTATCGTTTACTTGATCCGACCAACCGAAAGGTCACTGTTAGTAGAGACGTTGTTTTTGATGAAGATAAGAGCTGGAGATGGAGTGATCATGTGGAAAATTCTGAAGAATCAGGAACCTTTTCAATTAGCTTTGGGAAGTTTGGTAACAATGGAGTTAAAGAAGTGGTTGTTACGGAAGAAACAGAGGAAAACGAAGGTGATGAAGGAAATAATGATATCTCTGAGGAAGAAGAAGTTACGGATGAGTCTGAAACTGAACCTGCAGAGGAACAGCCTCAATCTGTGCAGCAGAGCTCTATCACACAGCCGCAATCACAGCCTCAAGAACTCGTTTTAAGACAGTCCGGAAGACAAGTCAAACGACCTAGCTACCTGAGTGACTATGTCTTATTGGCTGATATAGAAGGAGAGAATCTGCTATTGGCAGCTAATGAAGAACCAAGAAATTTCAGAGAAGCAAGCGAGTTCAAGGTTTGGAGAGATGCTTGCGAGGAAGAGATCAGGTCGATAACAAAGAACAACACTTGGAGCTTAGTTGATTTACCTTTCGGAGTGAAGCCAATCGGTTTGAAATGGGTGTTTAAACTGAAACGAAATGCAGATAACAGCATAAATAAACACAAGGCGAGGCTTGTTGCCAAAGGATATGTGCAGAGACATGGAATAGACTTTGACGAGGCTTTTGCACCAGTTGCTCGAATTGAAACAATACGCTTCATTATTGCTTTGGCTGCTTCAAGTGCTTGGGAGATACACCATTTAGACGTGAAGACTGCATTTCTTCATGGAGATTTGATCGAAGATGTGTATGTTGCTCAGCCAGAAGGTTTTGTTGTTAAGGACAATGAAGAGAAGGTCTACAAGTTACATAAGGTACTCTACGGACTTAAGCAAGCCCCTCGAGCATAGAACTTGAAGTTAAACCGCATTCTTGGTGATTTGAACTTTGTAAGATGCACTAAAGAACCATCTCTTTACAGAAAGCAAGGTAAAGAAAGTCTTCTCATTGTAGCAGTCTATGTAGATGACTTGCTTGTCACTGGTTCTAGTCTTGAGTTAATACTTGAGTTTAAGAGAGAGATGGCTGGAAAATTTGAAATGAGCGACTTGGGCAAACTCACATATTATCTCGGCATTGAAGTTCATCAAGGAAAAGATGGGATAGAGTTAAGACAAGAAAAGTATGCAAAGAAGATTTTGGAGGAAGCAGGGATGTGTGATTGTAACTCTGTTCTCGTTCCAATGGAACCTGGTCTAGAGCTCTCTAAGTCACAAGACCCACTGTATATTGATGAAAGGCTCTATCGGAAACAAATTGGCTGTTTAAGGTACCTACTTCATACCAGGCCCGATCTTTCATACTCTGTTGGTGTTTTGAGCCAGTATCTTCAAGAGCCTAGAGAGTCGCATGGTGCTGCTCTGAAGCATGTTCTGCGGTATCTTCGAGGAACACTTGATCATGGGCTCTGTTTTAGGCAAGAGGAACAATCGGGTTTGATAGGCTATAGCGACAGTAGTCATAGTGTGGATATTGACGACTGAAGAAGCACAGCTGGTCATGTTTTTTACTTCAATGGATGTCCAATTACATGGTGTTCTCGTAAACAAAAAGTAGTAGCTTTATCTTCATGTGAGGCTGAGTTTATGGCAGCGATAGAGGCTGCTAAACAAGCCATTTGGCTTCAGGAACTCTTTGCTGAAATTGTTGGAAAAGTTTGTGAGAAAGTGATGATACGGGTTGATAATAAGTCGGCTATAGCACTCACGAGGAACCCAGTTTTCCATGGTCGCAGCAAGCACATTCACCGACGGTACCATTTCATTCGTGAGTGTGTCGACAACGGTCAGGTCGAAGTATTGCACGTTCCTGGAGCTGAACAAAAGGCTGATATCTTAACCAAAGCACTTGACAAGATAAGTCTACTTTCCTAATACTTTAGACTGAAATTAGGAAAGTTTCTTCTTCTGATGTTAAGTCGGTCTCGAAGAGGCGATCTCGGAAGTCGGCCGCTCGACCTTGTTGGGCTTGTCAACCTCATCGGGCCTCCATTCACAGGCCCGTCTTGAACCTCCGGTTTAAATTGTCGGTTGGCCTTTGGTTCAGGTTGGTATGTCGGGAGTGCCATATTCCGCACCAACAATTAGTCCCCCCCCAGTTCGGTATATTCGAATGTTCAAACTATAGGAAGGATAATATTTGACCTAAACTCTAAGAAAACCATATTTATTTAATTGGATCTTCGCACCGTTACGATGCCTAATATAAAACCGACACATGTCTCGCACGTCGCTTCAACCAGATCGGAAGCTTAAACATCGAGTAGGTTATGATTATTTTCCCTAGGGTTGCCACCCATTCTGCCTTTATAAATACTCGACTTCCATCTTGATTTTTCACTTTCCGCCGAACAAAAAAGGTATTTGCTCTGTTCTCTCTCCTCTCTGTTAATTTATTTTATCGCCTTTTTTCTTGGTTTTTCCGGGCGAGTTGTTTTCGACCTATTCGTCCACACTCTCCGGCGATTTGTAATGGCCAGTTCATCAACTCATGCTTCCTCCTTTGGTACTGAAAGCGGTTAATTAGGCCGAAATTCAAGATGCAAAGTTCCTAGATTGGGCAACACAGGTCAGGTCGCCAGATCCTCCAGGTCGGACAGCGATGCTCAATTTCCTCAGATCCATAGTTCGGACGAGCTGAATCGTGATGGTGACGAGAATGTTGTGGCTTCTTCCGAGTTTCCATAATTAACCCCGTCCGTTGTCCCAACGTTACCTCGGCATACACCCTCTTCCGGTGATCCGCGCGATGAAGAGTCTCAATTCGCGCTTCCGGGGGTAATGATAGAGGATATTTCCCCATTGTGTGACCATCGAGGTGGGAATTGTGGCGATAAGACTTTAAGCAATGCCACATCGGTCAACTCAATGCTGAATTCTTGTGGTCTAGGTAGTTATGGTGTTTCTATCGTAATTCCTCGGGACGATCAACGCCCTTGGAATCCGCCGAGAGGGTACATTTGCCTTTCTGTTACTATCTTAAGCGATGTCGCCTCTGGTTCCTGCTTACACGTCTACTAACATTATATGCTCATAGACGTCAGGTGGCAATCTGCCAACTTACACTTGGCAGCACCTGTAATTTTGTTGCGGCTCTCACTATTTCTGTTGAGGTTGAAGTTCAAGTCGGGGTCCAATGCTTTGAACAGTTGACGAATTTCAAATCGTCCAAGGTTAATGGGACCTGGTTGGTTAACATGAAACCGGTTCACAACTTCCTGTCTGGCCAGAGAGTCAGCAATTTTAAAGAATGGGCTGCACATTATTTCCATGTCCACGTTGATCACTATTCATTTGAATATCCAGTGAGTGGGAAGCGGAGAGTGTGGAATGATTCACCCGGTAGAAATCCATTTCTTTGTTTGCTTCAGGTCAGACATGTATTTTCTGACCTGATTTAACCTTTCTTTTTTGCAGCTCTACCCCTATCAGTGACGAGATTGGCATCTGGATAATGTCGAGTTAAAGATGAATTATTTGCATGATCCAATCGCAGGTGGGCATTTATAACTCGTATACAAGTTGAGGATGCCATGAGCAAGGCTAGGACCAACTTTCCAAGTTTTGCAAGCACGTTGGGGCAATCGTCAAGGACTACTGGACCCTCCGTCATTGATGCCAGTCAGCTTCAGACTAAGAATCCAAATCCCGTGACCAAGGTCAGGACCAAACCTGAAGTTGACTAGATCAGGGGAGAGTTTGTCGAAATTGAGACTCTTGATGATGACCAGGATGCGGTCAATCCGCCATCTGCCAATCCAGGGAAGGCCGCCACCAGGCCCGGCCCACCCATAAAGCAGCCAAAAGCATTTGCTTTAGGCCACACAATATAGGAAATTTTTTAGGACTACATCTGTAAAAGATTATGTAGGTCAGCTGTCAATTTGTCTTGCAATTAAGATACATGTCTTTGGTTCGACCCTTCTACCCTGCACTTTTTTAATTACGTTTTTCCCCTTTTATTGTTTTATTTTTTCCGTTTGATTACGTTTTTATAATACATACAGAACAAAAAAAAATGAGAGAGAGGCGATTTTCTTGTTCGCATCGCTTCATATTTTCGTCGTACCCCTTCTCTTCTGTGAGCGGTTGTTGCCGGTTATCGGCTGTTTTTTCAGGGATAGATAACGGTAAAACGGTTATACCTAACATAACTGTCCTTCCCCGAAATCTATATAAACCCTGTGATGTTCTCTGTACCCATCAGGTTGATCAGAGTGAAAATAATCCTTTTCCTTTGTTCATTTTGATTATGGCGGACAAGATCCGACGACAAATGCAAGAGACTGATCTAGGAATCGAGGATGCAAAATTCAGCCTCCATGTTGACTTGTGTGAAGAAGCGATCCAAGAGACTCGCTTTAGTCTAATCGTGAAGCCGCTCAATCTTCGTAAGCAAAATCTCCGTGCTTTGCTTACCACTTTGCCCAGACTCTGGGGCGTTGCTGACGATGTTACGGGACGAATCCTTGAGAATAAGAAAGTTCAGTTCTTATTCCAATCGGCAGAATCGATGACGGCGATTGTAAGGCGAGGACCTTGGTCCTTTAATGATTGGATGTGTGTGACCCAAGTATTGAACCCGGTGCACACTGATAATGATCTCAAAACAATTCCATTTTGGGTCCAGATTCGCGGAATTCCAGTCCACTTCCTTACTCTCCGAATGGTCACGTTCATTGGGGAATCATTCGGCCACTTCTTGGAAACAGACTTTGGTGGTGACAGAGCAGTTATGGTGGATTATGTTCGGGTCCATCTACTGTGGAACATCGAGACTCCACTCCGTTTCCAACGTCAATTCCAGTTTGGTGATAGGACCTGTATTCTGAAACTCCGTTACGAAAAACTTCGTAACTTTTGCTCTGTGTGTCGTATGATGACCCATGATGTCTCCGACTGTCCTTCTGGCAATAACCTTCCTCCACCCCCACCAGAGGAGGATGATGATGATCCCGACTACAACCCAGAAGGTGATAACAAACAATATCCTGAGGCACCGGAACCGATTCGCCAAATAGGACCGACGTCAACTGCAACAGAGAGTAACCCCACTGCTTCAAAGAAGAGGAAAACAGAGGCCTCGACCTCGACTGAAAGTACTGAATTTCCTCTGCTTTACTGTGATATGCGCCAGACTCGTGCCATGGAGGATACTCAACAATGCTATACGAAGCGAAACATCCGCCAGTCTGAAGTTCTAGAGGTTCGTAATTGGTTTCTTATTCCAATGGAAGCAACTGAGCAGGCAACAGGGAGAGAGACTCCGACCAACCCAAATACCAACGGTGAAGGTACGGTGGGCCATAAGCCACAAGAGCCGCCATGAATACATCCTTTTGGAACTGCCGAGGCTTGAAAGGGTCCTTGGTAGTTCAACGCCTAAAAGGGATTAAGGCAACTTATTCCCCGAACATACTCTTTCTAGTTGAAACGAAGAATCCCGATGATGTTATCCGTGATGTGGCTGCTCAGTTAGATTATGATTATGTAAAGTGTGTATCTCCGTTGGGTACTGGGGTGGTCTAGCTTTACTTTGGAAAAAGACAGTATCTGTATGCTTTTATGATGTTGATGAGAGAATCATCGATTGCAAACTCAATAATAAAGAAGTTTCCTTTTACTTCTCTTGTGTTTATGGTCATCCAATTCGTAAACAAAGACATATTCTCTGGGAAAGATTACAACGAATTGCTGTTAATAGGCAAGGTCCATGGTTAATGTGTGGTGATTTTAATGAAATCTTACACAAGAATGAGAAACAAGGAGGAAGAGTAAGAGAGAATTGGAGCTTAGCAGACTTTAGGAACATGGTTAATATGTGTAAAGTTTCTGATCTTCCGTTCCAAGGCAATAACATGACTTGGGCGGGGAAGAGACGGACGCATACAATACAGTGTCGGCTTGACCGAGTCATGGCAAATGACCAGTGGAAAGCTACTTATCCAGGTTCTGAAGTTGTCTACCTTGAAATGGTAGAATCTTATCATCGTCCAGCAATCATTAAAGTACGACGAACAACTGAGACAGGTATCAAACCTTTTCAGTTTGATACACGACTGTGTACAAACTCTGATATTGAAAGTTTGGTTGAACAGAGTTGGAATGGTATAGATACTCAACAGCTTTCGTTATATGAGAAAATCAAGCACTGCAGAAGAGATTTATCCGCCTGGAAAAGGAATAATGGTACAAACTCGGCTACTAGAATCAAAGAGTTGGTTAAAGAGATTGATGCTGCACATACTGACTGCTCTGTCTCCCTTGATCAAATCCATGAGCTACGTCGTTCGTGAGCTAATGCATATAGAGATGAAGAAAATTTTTGGCATTTGAAGAGTAGGAACTTATGGTTGAATCATGGGGATCACAATACCCAATTCTTCCATGCAGCAACAAAAAATAGAATTGCACGCAATCGCTTAACTTCAATCCAAGACTCACATGGTACCTTGATCTTTGGGAATAAGGATATAGCTGCAGAAGCCATAGACTACTTCAGTGAACTGTTTTCATGTAGTAATGATAATGATATCTCCACTTCCCTGCGTAATATTCAGCCTGTTGTCACAGAAGAGATGAATGCAGTCTTAGTAGCAGAGATCACATCGGAGGAAATAAAAACGACATTATTTTCTATTGGTGGAACCAGAGCTCCCGGGCCTGACGGCTTCAATGCTACATTTTACCAACACTATTGGAACATTGTAGGCCCGACAATCATTCATGAGGTTCAACAGTTTTTTCTCACTGGCGATATGCAGGTAGATTGGAATCACACCAACCTATGCCTCATACCAATGATTTTGGAGCCATGAACGATGAAAGACTTCCGCCCAATTAGTCTATGCAATGTTACCTATAAGATTATATCTAAAATCTTAAATAAGAGATTAAGGAATGTCTTATCTGGTGTAGTCTCCGAGAGCCAAGCAGCTTTTATCCCGGGACGATATATCACTGATAATGTTATGATCGCTCATGAAGTGCTCCACTCGTTGAATATCCGTAAACGTTGTGCCAACTCCTACATGGCAGTGAAAACAGATATCAGTAAGGCATATGATCAGATCGAATGGAGATTTCTCGAAGAAGTGTTGATTAAAAAAGGTTTTGCTCACTAGTGGGTTAAATGGATAATGGCATGTGTATGCTCTGTTTCATTCTCTGTTTTGATTAATGGAAGCCCCTATGGTTCTTTTAAGCCAAGTCGAGGATTACGCCAAGGAGACCCGTTATCTCCATTATTGTTCATCCTATGTGCTGATGTACTAAGCTCATTAATGACACAGGCTACACGAACATGAAAAATCCAAGGAATCCAAATAAGCAATGGAGGATCACGAGTTTCTCATTTGTTATTTGCTGATGACTCCTTATTCTTCATTAAGGCGGATCACCGCAACAGTGTCAATCTGCTCAAAATTTTTGACGAATATGGGAAAGCTTCTGGGCAGATAATCAACTTTGATAAGTCCTCGATCACATTTGGAAGCAGAGTCTACCATCATACAAGGGAAAGGATTAAACAAATATTGTATATACCAAATATTGGTGGAGGTGGAAAATACCTGGGATTACCAGAGCAATTTGGAAGGAAGAAGAAACAAATGCTGCAATATATACACACTCAGGTCCAGAACCGGACTGATGGCTGGCAAAATAAATTTCGATCTCCAGCGGGTAAAGAGGTTCTAATTAAGGCTGTGGCATATTCTATGCCGGTCTACTCGATGAATTTTTTCCAGCTTCCAGCTGAACTGTGCTCAGAACTAGACAGATTAATAGCAAATTTTTGGTGGGGTTCTACACGACATAAGCGAAAGCTCTCATGGATAGCCTGGAAAAAACTAACTACCTCAAAAGACACAGGTGGACTTGGCTTCCGTGACTTCAAAATTTTTAACCAAGCACTTCTTGCTAACCATGTTTGGACAATCATGAAGAGACCAGATAGTTTGATCTACCATCTACTAAAAGCAAGATATTTCAAAGATGGTAATTTTCTCTCCGCAACAAAGGGACACAAACCATCTTATGATTGGAATTCCCTGTGGTTTGGACGTGATCTGTTGGTTACCGGTGTCCAGTTTCAAATAGGAGATGGGAAGAACACTAAGTTGGGAGTTGATCCTTGGCTTCCAAGAATACCTCCTAGACTGCCTAGATTGGTTAATGAGAATGATATGGAAAAGAGTGTTAGGCTCTTAATTCATGAATCCTTGTCACAGTGGGATAATAGTGCTTTACAGAGGATTGTTGATCCCAGGGATCATCACTTGATACATAAAATTTATCTACCTCATACCCCAACAGAAGATGACCATCTCTGGTGTGGCACAAAAGATGGACAGTACAATGTTAAATCAGGATACTGGCGTTATCTCTGGCAACGGACGACAACACACCAAAAGCTCCGTTGGCTACTGTAACATCCGTGAACCAAAAACCCGGTTTAGAGGATTGCATCGGTCGATGCAAGAGGTGCATCGGTCGATGCAAGGGTAATTCTCTGCGTTTTGACTTAAGTCAAACGCTGCGTTTTGGTCAAAAGAGAAAAGAAAACCCTTAGGGTCGATGCTTTTGGTCTCATTTTCGTGGTGTGGCCGTTTTTGGAGAGAAGAAAAAGAGAGAAAATATTTTTGAGAGTTCTTGGTGATTTGTTGGAGATTTGGGGCGTTCCTGTAGAGATCTGTAGCTGGGATCGTTGTAGGAGCTTCCTGGGAGCGTGTTCTTGATTGTTTAAGGTTTAGTTTCTCCTGTGGCAAAGGTAAGTGCATAACCATGGCTTATCTAAGCTAGAGATCTCTCTGATTTGCTTGTTATGTGTTGTTAGGCTGGTTAGATTGTTATTTGAGACGTTGGGAAGCTTTCTTGTGGCTTGGGATCGAGTTTCGTGGTTGCAGGAACAAAGATCCGGCGAGAAGCTTCGGAGGAAAACGATGCTTGGCATTGCATCGGTCGATACACTTTATGCGTCGGTCGATGCAGATGCGAGGACGGTGCGTAAAATCTAGGGTTTTCGTGTTATGTCAAGCATGCGTCGGTCAATGCATATCTTGCATCGGTCGATGCAAGTTAACCTTGCATCGGTCGACGCAGATCTTGCGTCGGTCGACGCAACCTCCACCTGGTGTCGGTCGATGCATGTTGGTATCGGTCGATGCAGAGTCCTGGTTTGTTATTGTTGATTGTTGAATGTTGTTTGATGGTTAGAGATGTCTCTATTGCTTGTGTGTATAGCCCAGTAGATGGGAGGATTGCCTTACTGAGTGTTTATAAAATACTCATGCATTGCAATATGTGTTTGTGGTGCAGGTAAAGGCAAAGTGTGATCGTGGAATCAAGGCAATGAAGAGGAGGATGTTCTAGGGACTCG
>NC_025701.1:22579589-22587341 GCF_000633955.1 Camelina sativa
GTTTTGACTTAAGTCAAACGCTGCGTTTTGGTCAAAAGAGAAAAGAAAACCCTTAGGGTCGATGCTTTTGGTCTCATTTTCGTGGTGTGGCCGTTTTTGGAGAGAAGAAAAAGAGAGAAAATATTTTTGAGAGTTCTTGGTGATTTGTTGGAGATTTGGGGCGTTCCTGTAGAGATCTGTAGCTGGGATCGTTGTAGGAGCTTCCTGGGAGCGTGTTCTTGATTGTTTAAGGTTTAGTTTCTCCTGTGGCAAAGGTAAGTGCATGACCATGGCTTATCTAAGCTAGAGAACTCATTAATCTTCCTGTTGTGTGTTGTTAGACGTATTAGGATGTTGCTATGGACGTTAGGAAGCTTTCTTGTGGCTTGGGATCGAGTTTTGTGGTTGTAGGAACGAAGATCCGGCGAGAAGCTTCGGGGAAATCACGGTGCTCGACGTTGCGTCGATCGATGCATATCTTGCATCGGTCGATGCAAGTGCGAGGACGGCGCGTGAAACTCTAGGGTTTTCACGTTACGTCGAGCATGCGTTGGTCGATGCAGACTGGGTATCGGTCGATGCAAGTCACACTTGCATCGGTCGATGCAGCTTCTGTGTCGATCGATGCTTCCCCATTTGGCATCGGTCGATGCATGTGTGGTGTCGGTCGATGCTAAGTCCTGGTTTGTTATTGTCGTTTGTTGATTGTTGTGTGTTGGTTATTGATACTCTATTGCTTGTGTGTATAGCCCAGTAGATGGGAGGATTGCCTTACTGAGTGTTTATAAAATACTCATGCATTGCAATATGTGTTTGTGGTGCAGGTAAAGGCAAAGTGTGATCGTGGAATCAAGGCAATGAAGAGGAGGATGTTCTAGGGACTCGGTTTTGTGTTGTCTGGCATTGCTAGGTTGCTAGAGTTGGGTCATTAGAACATTGCTAGGTTGCTGGTTCTATGATTCCTGTTGTTTTGGATATTGATTATGTTGATGTTATGATTATTGGTTATTATTGGATTATTATTTGGATATTGATTGGTATTGCTTATTCCGCTGTTGGTTGTGATTGTGGTTAGGTGGCTAGTGGATATGGGACCACTAGTTGTAGTTTGTTTATTATATTATATTTATTATTTATTATTTTTTTTTAAAAAAAGGTCGGTCGTTTCAGCTACTAACCCTGAGATGGCTAAAGGAATATGGAAAATGGATATACCACCAAAACTCAAGCACTTCCTATGGCGTATAGCTTCCAAAGCACTGGGTGTAGCAGATAACTTAAGAAGAAGGAATATATTAGTCAATCCTTTTTGCTCTTGGTGCTGTATTGAACAGGAAACAAGTGAGCATATCCTGTTTTCATGTCCTCATGTCATTCCAATTTGGCGGGCAGCAGGTATACCAACGCATGTTATTGGTAACAAAAATCTATCGCTGGAACATAAACTTCAGTATCTGCTCCACCTCCATGGAGACGCCAATATCCCAAAGATTAACCAAATCCTTCCTTTTTGGTTAATGTGGCACATCTGGAAAAGCCGAAATGCCTTAGTATTTAACAAGAAATCAACTGATCAAGAGGTTACAGTAGGAAACGCGAAGCTTGACTCAGAGGAATGGTTGAATAATAAAACTGCTTCAGCTCAACTGGCTCATACAAGGCAACAAATCCAACCACGATGCCAAAAATGGAAGCCACCTGACTATTGGTGGGTAAAATGCAACTATGATGCCTCTCATCATGAAGGAGATCGGGCCTCTGGTATAGGTTGGATAATCCGGAATTCCTCAGGAATCTTTTTAGAAGGAGGAATGAGTAAATTTCCAGGACGCGCTACAGTAGAGGAAGCTGAATGCACAACACTATTATGGGCAATCCAATCAGCGTGGACACTGGGATTTCGAAATGTGGAGTTCATTGGTGATAATCATAACGTAGTTCAATTCATTACAGGTAATGCAAGTACTCTGAGATTTCAACACTATCTCAAGATGATGAGGCAATGGTGCTCTATTTTTGACTCCATCAAATTTACTTTTAACCGCCGAGAGCATAATGTATGCGCAAATCTTTTAGCAAAACCGGCGACAGTTAATAGTAATCCATATATGTTGTATTCATCTTGTCCATCTTTTTTGTCTACTGCTGTAAACAATGATCTTATTTTCGGAACTTAATAAAGCTATTGGATGGAAAAAATAAGATTACGTTTTTATTTTCCTTTTTTTTTTGGTAAGAGACTAAGAGTTGCCATAAAGATTTTAATTAATTTTGTTTAATTTCTGTTTTTAACAATAAAATCTCCAAATATTAGATTCTACTAGATAGATAAATATTCAACTTCTTCAAATAAAACTAAAACTAAAAAATTTTACACAAAAACATCAAATCATTATATTATTATAATAATACTATATTGGGTAACTGGGCAAGTTTTTGTTTTTTCTCCTCCTTAACTTTAATCATTATTTTTTTTTTGTCAACCATTAGGCCACAACTGGCCGGTCCACTAGCCAAATTCCTACATTCGTAGGAGCCGGGACTCGATCCCGGGTGTGATGGTGCCTTCTACAAATGGACTTACCTCCTCCCACTGTACTAAGGTCACTTCACCTTAGTACAAATTGAAATAATATTATATTATTAACTGTTTTGGAATATTATCAAATTGAAGGTTATGAATTAAAAATAATAATTGTATTTAAAAATAATAGTTAGAAAAGTTGTTTTCTAGATTTTTCTTTACATTGTTAAAGTATTCAATAACTTTTATTTTTTTTTTAATTATATTTTAGTGTTTATTGAAAAAAAAAAATTTATTAGATTTTACATAGAAAATATGCTTTAGACCACCAAAATTCAAGGACCGGCCCTGGCCGCCACAGTGGTTGCAGAACAATCTGCACCCCGTCGGATAGATCAGGAAAAGAAAAAGGAGAAAAAAGAGAGAAGGAAGAGGAAGAAAGATAAGGGCAAAGGTATAAGCGATGGTTCCGGCAAAGACTCTCAAACCAAAGCAAGTCGTAAATGCTCGGCTGAAGAAGCTGGATTTGAGTCCCCATATCAGTTTCGAGTTGTAAGGAAGGACAACCTGTAACATCCGCGAACCGAAATCTCGGTTTAGGGGTTGCATCGGTCGATGCAAGGTTGGTTTTCTGCGGACGAGTTTAAGTTAAACGCTGCGCTTTGGGTTAGGAAAACCCTTAACTTGAGTTTTTGTCTCATTAGGCGAGTTTAGCCGTTTTTTAGATAAATGAAGAGAGAAAAAGAGTTCTAAGTGTTCTTGGTGAAATCTTGGGAGTTTGAGGTTGTTCCTGTAGAGATCTGTAGCTGAGATCGTTGTAGGAGCTTCCTGAAAGTATTTTCTTGCTTGTTTGAGGTTCAGAATCGTCTTAGCAAAGGTAAGTGCATGACCATGGCTTATCTAAGCTTGAGATCTCTCTGATGTGCTTGTTGTGTGTTGTTAGGCTTGTAGATTGTTATTTGGGATGATAGGAAGCTTTCTTGTGGCTTGGGATCAAGTTTTTATGGTTGTAGGAACGAAGATCCGGCGAAAAGCTTCGGGGAAAACAATGCTCGGCATGTGCATCGGCCGATGCACTTTGTGCGTCGGTCGATGCAAGTGCGAGGACGGCGCGTAAAACCTAGGGTTTTCGTGCTATGTCGAGCATGCATCAGTCAATGCAATGGGAGTATCGGTTAATGCAAGTGAACCTTGCATCGGTCGATGCATATCATGTGTCCGTCGATGCAACCCCAAATGGTGTCGGTCGATGCAGAGTCCTGGTTTGTTATTATTGATTCTTGATTGTTCGTCTATGGTTAGAGATGTCTCTATTGCTTGTGTGTATAGCCCAGTAGATGGGATGATTGCCTTACTGAGTGTTTATAAAATACTCATGCATTGCAATTTGTGTTTGTGGTGCAGGTAAAGGCAATGTGTGATCGTGGAATCAAGGCAATGAAGAGGAGGATGTTCTAGGGACTCGATTGGTTGTTGTCTGGCATTGCTAGGTTGCTAGAGTTGGATCATTAGAAATATTGCTAGGTTGCTGGATCTATGTTTTCTGTTGGTTGAATTTTGGATATTGTTTATGTGATAGCTAATGGATATTTATTGGATATTGGTATTTGTTATTCTGCTGTTGGTTGTGATTGTGGTTAGGTGGCTAGTGGGTATGGGATCACTAGTTGTAGTTTATTTATTATTATTATTATTATTATTATTATTATTATTATTATTATTTATTATTATTTTTTTTTTTTAAATGGGTGAGGTCGTTTCTGTTTGGTATCAGAGCCCTTACGGTTCTAGGTTTGGGTTCACTAGGCTTTGTGATGTAGATGTTTGGGATTTGCATGCCTTGGTTGAATATGTGAGTTAGTCAATTGTGTGTGGCATGGAGTTCTAGAACATCCTCTTCGAGCCTACTGTGTGATTCCACGGTGATCAGTTTATGTTTTTATGTTATATTAAGATTGCTTGTTAGCCTCTGTTCTTGGAAGTGCACTGGTTAAAGGTGTTTGAGTTGTTGGTCGTGGACGGGGACGTGGTTGTGGTCATGTTCGGGCGGGTCGCGAGGCCAGCGAGTGTTTGGTCCAGAGTTCCACGAGGACGTACGTCAGAGGGTCGCAAGCGTATCAGGAGGGACCAGAGAGGGTTACCCGGTGAGAATGCCGAGGGTGCTGGGAACCCAGGTGTGGGGTTACAGCAGGTGGAGCCCAGGTTCGAGATGATCGCTTGGTGGATCTGTTGGCGTGCTCTTGGAGCGGTTACCGAGAGGGGTACCAGTGGAGGCTCCAGTTGTGCCGCATGTGGCGGGATGCAGCCGAGGGCTGGGGATGTTGAGGACTTTCCATCTTATGTTAGGAGGATCGAGCAGTTGTAGATGACCGGTGCGAGCCTAGAGAGGCGGATATGTGGACATATGTAGTTGGAGCATATATTTCTCTGTTTGGTGGGTAATCCAGTTGGATATTAGAAGTTGAGTGGCCAGGTGTAACATTGCAATGTTATACTCGGACCACAGGAAATACTTTTGGTCGGAAGATGTTTATAGTCTTTAAGGATTGTTGCTATTGAGGGGATGGTGGTTTCCCTGAATACCGATAGCTAGAGGGGCTGGGGGCTCCGAGAGTGGTAGAGGGGATGATGTTTCCCTGAGGTGATGAGTAGTTCTCCCGCTACCGAGATCTTGAGGATTGTGGTCCAAGAGTGAGATGGTATAACTCGAAGACGCTGGTCTGAGAGTGAGATCGGTATGGCCCAAAGGTTGCGACCTAAGGGTGGAGGAGTTTCGAGCAAGCTATGGCTAGGACGTGCATATAAACATAACGACGGAATGTAGACCTTGAGAGTTGATGGTGGTTTAATCTTGGATTTTAGTTGTGTGGTCGTTGTGCTTACTGGTGTTGCTGGAGATCTAGCGGGTGCTGTGAGTGTGGTGACAGGTTTTGCTGAGACCGAGATGACCGTATTGCGGATTTACTGACAATGTTGTTGGAGAAGAGTTAGTAAGATGATTAGTTCTTATGAAATCTTGATGTGGAATAGGTTAAGAAATTATGTGATTGTAATTATGGAAAGTGTCATTGAAAAGGAAGAATNATGTTTTTATGTTATATTAAGATTGCTTGTTAGCCTCTGTTCTTGGAAGTGCACTGGTTAAAGGTGTTTGAGTTGTTGGTCGTGGACGGGGACGTGGTTGTGGTCATGTTCGGGCGGGTCGCGAGGCCAGCGAGTGTTTGGTCCAGAGTTCCACGAGGACGTACGTCAGAGGGTCGCAAGCGTATCAGGAGGGACCAGAGAGGGTTACCCGGTGAGAATGCCGAGGGTGCTGGGAACCCAGGTGTGGGGTTACAGCAGGTGGAGCCCAGGTTCGAGATGATCGCTTGGTGGATCTGTTGGCGTGCTCTTGGAGCGGTTACCGAGAGGGGTACCAGTGGAGGCTCCAGTTGTGCCGCATGTGGCGGGATGCAGCCGAGGGCTGGGGATGTTGAGGACTTTCCATCTTATGTTAGGAGGATCGAGCAGTTGTAGATGACCGGTGCGAGCCTAGAGAGGCGGATATGTGGACATATGTAGTTGGAGCATATATTTCTCTGTTTGGTGGGTAATCCAGTTGGATATTAGAAGTTGAGTGGCCAGGTGTAACATTGCAATGTTATACTCGGACCACAGGAAATACTTTTGGTCGGAAGATGTTTATAGTCTTTAAGGATTGTTGCTATTGAGGGGATGGTGGTTTCCCTGAATACCGATAGCTAGAGGGGCTGGGGGCTCCGAGAGTGGTAGAGGGGATGATGTTTCCCTGAGGTGATGAGTAGTTCTCCTGCTACCGAGATCTTGAGGATTGTGGTCCAAGTGTGAGATGGTATAACTCGAAGACGCTGGTCTGAGAGTGAGATCGGTATGNTGATGAGTACATAATTCTTTCCGTCTAATTTTTATGTTTGTTTCACCGAAAAAATACTTGAGAAACAAAAAATGTTATAAGAGTGACTTGAGAAACAGAGTTCCACGAGGAGGTACGTCAGAGGGTCGTAAGCGTATCAGGAGGGACCAGAGAGGGTTAGCCGGTGAGAATGCCGAGGGTGCTGGGAACCCAGGTGTGGGGTTGCAGCAGGTGGAGCCCAGGGTCGAGATGATCGCTTGGTGGATCTGTTGGCGTGCTCTTGGAGCGGTTACCGAGAGGGGTACCAGTGGAGGCTCCAGTTGTGCCGCATGTGGCGGGGTGCAGCCGAGGGCTGGGGATGTTGAGGATTTTCCATCTTATGTTAGGAGGATCGAGCAGTTGTAGATGACCGGTGCGAGCCTAGAGAGGCGGATATGTGGACATATATAGTTGGAGCATATATTTCTCTGTTTGGTGGGTAATCCAGTTGGATATTAGAAGTTGAGTGGGCAGGTGTAACATTGCAATGTTATACTCGGACCACAGGAAATACTTTTGGTCGGAAGATGTTTATAGTCTTTAAGGATTGTTGCTATTGAGGGGATGGTGGTTTCCCTGAATACCGATAGCTAGAGGGGCTGGGGGCTCCGAGAGTGGTAGAGGGGATGATGTTTCCCTGAGGTGATGAGTAGTTCTCCTGCTACCGAGATCTTGAGGATTGTGGTCCAAGAGTGAGATGGTATAACTCGAAGACGCTGGTCTGAGAGTGAGATCGGTATGGCCCAAAGGTTGCGACCTAAGGGTGGAGGAGTTTCGAGCAAGCTATGGCTAGGACGTGCATATAAACATAACGACGGAATGTAGACCTTGAGAGTTGATGGTGGTTTAATCTTGGATTTTAGTTGTGTGGTCGTTGTGCTTACTGGTGTTGCTGGAGATCTAGCGGGTGCTGTGAGTGTGGTGACAGGTTTTGCTCAGACTGAGATGACCGTATTGCGGATTTACTGACAATGTTGTTGGATAAGAGTTAATAAGATGATTAGTTCTTATGAAATCTTGATGTGGAATAGGTTAAGAAATTATGTGATTCTAATTATGGAAAGTTTCATTGAAAAGGAAGAATAGAAAGTTCCAAAAAAGGAAAGTTTCCATAAATAGAAAGTTCTATGAATAGTTGGGACTTGTCTATTTTTGGAAACGGGATGTGAAATGCCGGAGAGGTGAAATGTTTAATAGATGACCTGAAGAATGGTCACAGATGAGATGATCAGTTCTCAAGGATTTTTTATTGGTGATATTCAGGTGGCGGCGAGGTGATGTTGGCATACTTGATTATTAGTTTAGTAGAGCTGAGGAAGTAACCAGAGGATTTGTTGAG
>NC_025701.1:22588753-22600031 GCF_000633955.1 Camelina sativa
AGTTGAGCAAGTGCAGTTTTTGGCAGGGTGAGATGTGTTTTCTGGGTCACATTGTTTCTGCAGAGGGGGTTTCTGTAGATCCGGAGAAGATTCAGGCTATCAGGGATTGGCCTAGACCGCAGAATGCCACAGAGATCAGGAGTTTCCTTGGTTTGGTAGGTTACTACAGGAGGTTTGTACAGAGTTTTGCAAGTAGGGCACGCCCTATGACTAAGTTGACTGGGAAGGATGTTCCTTTTGTTTGATCACAGGAGTGTGAGGAGGGCTTTGCAAGCCTTGAGGAGATGTTGACTACTACACCAGTATTGACTTTGCCTGAGCAGGGAGAACCCTATGTGGTTTATACTGATGCAATCATGCATCTAGAGTTGGTTTGGGGTGTGTGTTGATGCAGCATGGGAAGGTGATTGCCTACGCTTCGCGGTAGTTGCGGACGCATGAGGGAAACTATCCTACTCATGATTTGGAGATGGCTGCTGTAGTTTTTGCCCCGAAGATTTGGAGATCTTATCTTTATGTTGTAAAGGTACAGGTGTTTACAGATCATAAGAGCCTAAAGTATGTATTCACTCAGCCTGAGCTGAATTTGAGACAGAGACGGTGGATGGAGCTTGTGGCAGATTATGATTTGGAAATAGCTTATCACCCCGGTAAGGCTAACACGGTTGCAGATGCTCTGAGTTGGAAGAGGGTAGCTTCGGCTCAGGAGCAAGAGATGGAGTCTCTAGTAGGAGAGATCAGTGCTTTGAGGTTGTGTGCTGTTTCTCAGGAACCATTGGGTTTGGAGGCGGTTGATAGAGCAGATCTTCTGAGTAGGGTGCGGTTGGCTCAGGAGATGGATTTGGGGCTGGTGAATGCCTCAAAGGATGTTGATTCAGAGTATCAGGTCTCAGATAATGGAACTATCTTGGTGCACGGTCGGGTTTGTGTGCCCAAGGATGAGGAGTTGAGGCAGGAGATCCTAAGAGAGGCTCATGCGAGCAAGTTTTCTATTCATCCAGTAGCGACTAAGATGTACCGTGATCTCAAGAGGTACTATCACTCGGTCGGGATGAAGAAGGATATAGCTAGTTGGGTCGCAAAGTACGATGTGTGTCAGCTAGTGAAGGCAGAGCATCAGGTTCCAGGCGGGTTACTGAAGAGTCTACCCATTCCTGAGTAGAAGAGGGATATGATCACGATGGATTTTGTGGTAGGATTGCTAGTGTCTCGGACTTTTGATGCTATTTGGGTCATTGTGGACCGGTAGACTAAGTCAGCATATTTTCTGGCCATTAAAAAGACTGATGGAGCAGCAATCTTTGCTAAGAAGTATGTGAGGGAGATAGTCAAACTGCATGGGGTGCCAGCGAGCATTGTGTCTGACAGGGATTCTAAGTTCACTTCAGTGTTCTGGAAGGCATTTCAGGCAGAGATGGGCACTAAGGTGCATATGAGTACAACTTATCATCCCCAAACCGATGGACAGTCAGAGAGGACGATCTAGACGTTGGAGGATTTGTTGAGGATGTGTGTGTTGGATTGGGGTGGCCATTGGGTAGATCACCTGAACCTAGTAGAGTTTGCTTACAACAACAATTATCAAGCGAGTATTAAGATGGCTCTTTATGAGGCTTTGTATGGGAGACCATGCCGTACACCGTTATGCTGGACTCAAGTGAGGGAAAGGAGCATGTTCGGGGTGGATTTTGTTCAGGAGACCTCAGAGAAGATTTGGGTGCTTAAGCTGAACATGAAAGAAGCTTAGGATCGGCAGAGGAGTTATGCTGATGAGAGGAGGAGAGAACTTGAGTTTCAGGTAGGAGACAGAGTGTACCTCAAGATGGCCATGTTGCAGGGTCCGAATAGGTCATTGACAAAGACTAAGTTGAGTCTGAGGTTTATGGGTCCGTTCAGAGTGGTTGAGCGGGTGGGACCGGTAACATATAGGCTGGAGTTGCCTGAGGTTATGCGTGCGTTCCATAAGGTTTTCTATATTTCTATGTTGCAGAAGTGTCTCCGTGAGGATGATTAGTTGTTGGCTAAGATTCATGAAGATCTTCAGCCTAACATGACTTTGGAGGCGAGACCAGTGAGGGTTCTCAGGAGGAGGATCAAGGAACTTCGGAAGAAGAAGATTCCTTTGATGAGAGTCCTTTGGGACTGTGACGGTGTTGAGGAGCAAACTTGGGAGCCTGAGGCGAGGATGAAGGCAAGATTTAAGAAGTGGTTTGAGAAGCAAGCCGTGACTTGAGCTTGTCTAGCCTCGTCCCATCTGTAATTCGTGGCTGGAGCGGGAATGGAGTATTCCAGCCCATCTCTCTTGTTTACTTGGTCGCTTAGGGGTGGTTGGTTGTGCGACTAAGTAACAAGATGAGGTGGGGTTAGGGGTACAAAATTTCTGCGAGGCGGTGGTTTTGAGAGAAATTTTCCTGAAATAGAAGTTTCTAAGTGGAAAGTTCTAAAAATGGAAAGTTTTATATGAGTTAGAATTTGTCCATTTTTAGTGGTTGTGAGCCTTGGATGGGCTTGTGTGGCCTTAGTGGCGGACTTTTGAGTCATTGTGCCGTGTGTGGCGGTCTTTTGAGACATTGTGTGGCCTTTGTGGCGGGCTGTTTAGCCAATTGTGTGGCTTTTGTGGCGGGCTGTTTAGTCAATGTTGCATGTTTAGGCGGTCCTTCGGAACGAGTGGTCTTCGTGATGGTCCTTTAGGACAAGTGGTCTTTGTGACGGTCCTTCGGGACGAGTGGCCTTGGTGGCGGTCCTGTTTAGGACATTTGTTTCGCCTTGGTGGCGGTTCTGTTTAGGACATTTTTTTGACCTTCGTGGCGGCCCTTGTGGCATGTATGTGATCCATGCGTGGTCATGAGGTATTCCAGTGAGGGGATATGTGGTTTGTAGGACATTGTGATGTTTTACGTGAGCCATGGGAAGGAAACCTGGATAGGGATAGGACTCAGACGTGTTCAGAATTGTTTGCTTGCGACTCTTGGGGGACTTTGATTCTCCTAGTACTGCCATATTCCAAGACTTTTTGGCTTGGGAGTATGGTTGGTATATCGACTTCGGATGACGATCCGGGGGCGCGCTGTAGGGTGGCAACCCGAGAGACAAATATTAGACTTCCTTATACATTATGGCATGCACGCTTAGGCCTGATGAAGCCAACAAAAACTCAAGGTTGAGACCTATAAGTAAAGGAAAGTCCAAAAGTCGAGAGCAAATAATGCCTTGAGCGTGAGTCTATCACCTAGAGGTGACCTTTCGTAGATTGGTCGGAGGAGTGCAGGCCGTGGAGACGGTTGCACGGGAGTCCTTAGCTGATGGTTGTTCAAGATTCGAGGACGAATCTATGTTGGTGGGGGAGAATTGTAACATCCGCGAA
Organism: Camelina sativa; assembly: GCF_000633955.1. Lineage (NCBI taxonomy): Eukaryota > Viridiplantae > Streptophyta > Magnoliopsida > Brassicales > Brassicaceae > Camelina > Camelina sativa. The sequence continues at coordinate 22,592,118 of NC_025701.1, forward strand.
CCAAAATCCCAGTTTAGGGGTTGCATCGGTCGATGCACTATGTGCATCGGTCGATGCAAGGTTGGTTTTCTGCGGATGAGTTTAAGTTAAACGATGCATTTTGGGTTAGGAAAACCCTTAACTCGAGTTTTTGTCGCATTAGGCAAGTTTAGCCGTTTTTGAGAGAAAGGAAGAGAGAAAAAGAGTTCTAAGTGTTCTTGGTGAAATCTTGGGAGTTTGAGGCTGTTCCTGTAGAGATCTGTAGCTGAGATCGTTGTAGGAGCTTCCTGGAAGTGTTTTCTTGCTTGTTTGAGGTTCAGAATCGTCTTGGGAAAGGTAAGTGCATGACCATGGCTTATCTAAGCTGGAGATCTCTCTGATTTGCTTGTTATGTGTTGTTAGACTTGTAGATTGTTATTTGGGACGTTTGAAAGCTTTCTTGTGGCTTGGGATTAAGTTTTTGTGGTTGTAGGATCGAAGATCCTGCAAGAAGCTTCGGGGAAAACAATGCTCGGCATGTGAATCGGTCGATGCAAGTGCGAGGACGGCGCGTAAAACCTAAGTTTGCGTGCTATGTCGAGCATGCGTCAGTTAATGCAATGGGAGTATTGGTCGATGCAAGTGAACCTTGCATCGGTCGATGCATATCATGTGTCGGTCGATGCAACCCCAACTGGTGTCGGTCGATGCAGAGTCCTGGTTTGTTATTGTTGATTCTTGATTGTTGGTTGATGGTTAGAGATGTCTCTATTTCTTGTGTGTATAGCCCAATAGATGGGAAGATTGCCTTACTGAGTGTTTATAAAAAATTCATGCATTCCAATTTGTGTTTGTGGTGCAGGTAAATGCAAAGTGTGATCGTGAAATCAAGGCAATGAAGAGGAGGATGTTCTAGGAACTCGATTGGTTGTTGTCTAGCATTTCTAGGTTGTTAGAGTTGGGTCATTAGAAACATTGCTAGGTTGCTGGTTCTATGTTTTCTGTTGGTTGAATTTTGGATATTGTTTATGTGATAGCTATTGGATATTTATTGGATATTGGTATTTGTTATTCTGCTGTTGGTTGTGATTGTGGTTAGGTGGCTAGTGGATATGGAACCACTAGTTGTAGTTTATTTATTATTATTATTATTTTTTATTATAAAAAAATGGGTTGGGTCGTTTTACAACCGAACTGACCAGTTCGTTTTTGACTACTTTGGGGAAGTTCTTCTTGTCATGAATCGGGCAGCCACTGGTGAACTTTGCCAAAATCTGAAGATCTCCTCAGTTATTCTTCCTGAGCCGAGCGAGTTTGAGTTCGAAAAGCAATATCTTTATTTCGCCCAATCCTTGCTTCAACTATGATTTGTCTGAACATGTCCTTTCTGAACATGTAGACCTCCGCCCGTGCTAACTCCATGGCTTTGATGTACGATAGGTGACTTTAATCGCTATCGACCTTCAAATTTCACTTTCAGAGGATGAAAGAATGCTTCGACCGGCTCCGTATCACGGACGAACTCAAAGAGTCGAAGATTTACGAGTTTGAGGNTCCAAAATCTGAAGATCTCCTCAGTGATTCTTCCTGAGCCGAGCGAGTTTGAGTTCGAAAAGCAATATCTTTATTTCGCCCAATCCTCGCTTCAGCTATGATTTGTCTGAACATGTCCTTTCTGAACATGTAGACCTCCGCCCGTGCTAACTCCATGGCTTTGATGTACGATAGGTGACTTTAATCGCTATCGACCTTCAAATTTCACTTTCAGAGGATGAAAGAATGCTTCGACCGGCTCCGTATCACGGACGAACTCAAAGAGTCGAAGATTTACGAGTTGGAGGGTGCTATAGTTAAGAAGGATGAAGCCATCGCTCAGTTTGAGCAGGGGATTTCTGACCTGGATTCCCGCGGGAAGGTTCTTGAGGAAGAAAAGTCCAATCTGCAGAGGATTGCATATATGCATACTGAAGTGATTGATTCTTTGAGGCGAATTCAATTCCTAGAAGTAACGAACCAGGAATAATCTCTAGTGGCGACTTCACACCTAGAGATGTGAAACCCTTCAATGTGAGCGAGCATACAGATGACTCCGAAATTGTCGAAGCTCACGCATTCGTCAATCAGGTAGATATATGTGTACTCTTTTCAGATTTATATGCTTGTTCGCATTTTAACACTATTGTATTTTCAGATCAGAATTATGCATTAAGAACAATGTCGCGATCTCCAATACTTTCATTTGAAGAAGCAAAAAATTGATAATTGCCTAGCGGAACTGGAAGTGAAAGTCGCTGCGCTAAAGGTAAAGAAAAGGAAGATCAAATGTTGTCTCGATGAAGCTCAACAGAAAGCCAGGGCATTAGAGATCCGTCCCGAGGAATGGGAGATAGCCGGGCTGCAACTATTGTGGCCTATGCCAAACCAACACAAGATGAATGTGCAGGAGGTTGCTGTTGGGCATGCCCAAGTTTAAATTAACTTAGGCAGACTAGATAAAACTGTTGCATGAATTGAAGTGTCAGTTTTTATTTCTATTCAGAACTTTACAAGTAGCAGGACGTCTCCCGGTTTACATCAAGTAATACTATGTAAAACAATGTGGAGAAGACTCCATAATTAAGTAATTTTTTCCCGAGCAATGCGCGCTTTTGCGAAGGGTGAGATATTGGGCTCGGCTTACCTCCTTTGTTGTAGTTCGAAGGTCGGATTGTGAAATAACACTCTAGATTGTGATGATCAACCTGTGTCACAACGTATTAACTCTTAGTCAAGGGATAAGCCGAACCCAGAGTTTAATTTCGCACCAGGATATCGATAAATTTTTTAAAGTGGAATATGAGTTCGGTTCCGAACTGTCTTTTTTTTTTTTGAAACGGTTTACGTTTTTGGGTCTCGGTTATTGTGTTGTGGTTATGTTTATACGTTGTTGGAACCTTGTATAGACGCATGCTAGGTTGTTGGATAGAATGATTATGAATGATATTGTATTGACGATATATATTGGAGATGAGTATGATTTTATGTATTCCGATGTGCATGTTATTGTTATTATGGGTGGTTAGTGACGTTGATGGTTTTGGTTTAATTAAATAGTATGAGATACTTAATTATATATTATATAAAAAAATCGGTTGGGTTGTTTCAGTTTGGTATCAGAGCCCTTACGATTCTTGGGCAGGTTAATGGATGGTTTAGAGTGGTTTAGAAATTTAATTGGTTGATGCATGATGCTGTGTGATGAAATTTATTATTAGTGGTTAGTCAATTTGCATTTGGTATGAAGTCCTAGTATCATCCTCTCCGAGCCTTCATTGAGATTCCACGGTAAGTTGTGTGTTTGAGTATGTGGTTTCAATTGTGTGCTTAGCCTTCTCTCCTGGTAGAGAAAATAGTTAGAGTTAGAGCAGTTGCTGGTCGTGGACACGGACGTAGTCGTTGTCGTGATAGAGGCAGAGACCCAGTTGCTAGTGATACCGTGGATCAGAGTGTGACGGTGGACGGCTTCAGCGAGTCGCAGGCATTCCAGGATGGGTCCATGAGTGTGGCCGGTGGTGGTACCAATGGGGCCGTAGGCGTCGGTGGAACCGGTGTTGGTGGTGTCGGTGCCGTGTTGGACAGTGGTACTGGACTTACATGTGCGGAAGTTCCAGTAGGTACAGCCCCTTGTGGAGGTATTGACCTAGCGGGCTTGTTGGGGCAGCTGTTGGAGCGGTTGCCGGGAGTTGTACAGGCGTAGGCTCCGGAAGTGCTACATGTGGTGGTGGAGGTGCAGCAGCCGGTGGCTGCAGGAGAAGGAGTCCATTCCCAGTACGTCACCATACTTAGGGAGATGGGCATGATCAATACTGAGCGTTTCCCGGGTGGTATCGACCCTACAGCTACAGATGTGTGGAGGACAAGAGTGAAAGCAACTTTCAGTCTCTCAGATGTCCTCAGGAGTAATGGGTGGACATAGGGGTTTGCAACCTGGTAGGTGATGCTCACTTGTGGTGGAGGTTTGTGGCGGCCACGAGGGCGCGGAGTGAGATGACTCTGGTTGACTTCATGGAGGAGTTCAACCGCAAGTATTTTCCTCGAGAGGCGCTAGACTTGATGGAGGTACAATCTTGCAGTTGGCGTAGGGGACTCGTTCTGGTGTATGGGGGCCGAGCGATGGAGTCTGAGGAGTCTAAGGTCAGAAGGTTCATGAGGGTGCTTCGTGACGACTTGAAGGTCCATTATAGGAGTTACGCCACGAGGGCGGAGCTGGTGGAGACCGCAGCTGAAATCGAGGATGAACTGAGGGAGCAGGTCGGGGTGGTTAGTCCAACCGTTCAGACATAGGAGACGCTAGAGCAGAGCATTCCGAGCAAGGGAAACAAGCCGGTGCAAGGACATAAGAGGAAGCGAGAGGACACACAAGTGACAAACCAAGGTGGTCAGGGATTCTACGAGTGTGGGAGCATGGATCATAGGTTGGTAACCTGTCCCAAGAGGAGTGGGATGAAAGGAAACATTTGAGTGTGCTTCTACTGCAGAGAGGTGGGGCATATCCGGCCTCAGTGTCCAAAGTTTCAGCAGATAACGGTGGCAGAAAAGCTGCCGAAGGAAGGGCCAAGCACTCATCCTGAAGTTTAGATTCTTTCTTGTTTTTGTTGGTTTTGAAGTATTTTATTTTGGATTTGTAAACGATTGTTGCATTTGAAGACTTAATAAGATGATTAGTTCTTATGGAATCTTTATGTGTAATGGTTTAAATGATTATGCGGTTTTGGAAATGGAAAGTTTTATGAATAATTATAACTTATCTATTTCGGTAAGAGCATATGTAAACACCCAAGTGGCGGGGATTTTCTAGAGTTGGCCTGAAGAGTGGTCATGGTGGTGGTGATATTCCAGTGAGGGAATATGATGGTTAGTAGGACATTGCGATGTTTACGCAAACCATGAGAGTTAGTTCCAGTCGAGAGATGCTTGTAGGCGTTATGACTTGTTTGCTCATGAGGAGATGATTAGTTCTCCTGGGGAGATGAGTAGTTCTCTGGAGGAGATGATTATCTCTCCTGAGGAGATGATTAGTTCTTCGGAGGGGATGATTAGTTCTCCTGGTGCACCGCGGGCTTGAGGGGTTGCAACCCTGAGAGCGGTAGAGGAGATGATTAGTTCTCCTAGAGGATGATTAGTTCCTTGGAGGGGATGATTAGTTCCCTTGGTACCGAAACCTCGAGGCCGACGATCCAAGAGTGAGACCGTATGGCTCGAGGATGACGGTCTAAGAGTGCAGGCAGTGCAGTTCGAAGGTTGCAACATGAGTATGTATGAGTGAGGGGCAAACAATGTCTAGGACGTGGATATGAGCATAGTGACTAGATGTAGATCTCGAAGGTCAGGAGTGATCTTTGTTTTTGGGTTGTGCTGATTTGTGGGGTCAGGTTATGTGGACCGCTGGCTCACGTGGTGGTGGGAACGGTTGCAACAGTTGCACCAGGAACCTTGGGTGACGTGCGGGCCATGGTGGCGGTTTCACAGAAGCCTTTGGTAGATGGACGGTACTGCGGGATTTGAGGATGAATCCTTGTTGGTGGGAGAGAATTGTAACGCCCGTGAACCGGATTCCCGATTTAGGGAGTGCATCGATCAAAGCAAGGTTCGGTTTATGCGGTACGACTAAGTGAAACACTCAATTTGGCTGTGTTCTGGGTTGGAAGCCCTAGGGGCTGTGTATAAATGGGAAACTCGACGAGTTAGTGTGGGTTTTAGCCTTTTATCGTTTCTGGAAGTTGAGAGAAAGATAGATTTCTGTAAAATCATTTTGTGAGTCTTGTGTGCCTGTTTCTAGAGGGATATGTCTGCGGGAAGGGAGATCTGAACGTGGAGTGACGTTTGGAGGCTTCTAGAAGGCTTGGATTTTGCTGTTCTTCGTCCTTTTCTTTCTAAATCAAGGTGAGTGCGGGACCATGGCTTATTTAAGCGATTGGATGTGTGTTTTTGTGTGTTTGGAGATCGTTTCGGCGATGCTTTGCGCAACTGCATTGATCAATGCAGTTAGAGATTTGATGGAGATGATGGACATTGCATAGGTCGATGTAGTTAGGGATTTGATGGAGACGATGGACATTGCATCGGTCGACACAACTAGGGATTTGGAGGTTGCTTCGACCGATGCACTCCTTGCGTCAGTCGATGTAAGTGGTGTGTATGTCAACGCAATATTGCAGAGTCACGGATGTGTTCAGAATTGTCCGGTTTGCTTGTTTTGTGTATTGTTTGTGTTTGTCTTTTTTCTTGTGTGTATAGCCTAGTAGATGGGAGGATCGCCTCATTGAGTATTTGTGATAATACTCTTGCATCTCAATTGTTGTTTGTGGTGTGCAGGTATGTGACGTGGAATCATGGCGATAAGGAGGAGGATGATCTAGGGTCTCGGTTATTGTGTTGAGGTTATGTGTATATTTTGTTGGAACCTTGTATAGAAGCATGCTAGGTTGTTGGATAAAATTGTTAGGATTGATATTATATTGACGATATATATTGGAGATTAGTATGATTTTATTATTCTGTTTGTGCTTGTTATTGGTATTATGGGTGGTTAGTGATGTTGATATTGTTGGTTTAATTAAGTAGCAAGTGATGCTTAATTATATATTATAAAAAAAACGGGTCGGGTTGTTTCAATAGCCATTTTGAAAACTGTATTATATTTTTTATTTTATTTGATATTTTCTATTAATATGGATATAACTATACATATATTTAATAGTAACATTTTTTATTTTTATTATTAATATAATAAAATAACTTTAAAACTTGTCACAGTTAATCCTTGTTAAATTTCTGAATTTTTAAACAAGGCTTCTATGTACGAGGATTTGATTTCACTGTTATTTGATCTATCTAGTTTTCTGGCAACGAAAAAAATAATCCTGTATTTTTGTGGCAAAATTAAATAATATAGATTTTTTTGGAATTTCTTTCCAAATATAGTAACCCAGTCACAATGCCGTTGACGGCCGATGACGATAGAAAATTGGAAAAAAGTAATAGTTTATGTTTTTTTGTCAGCTAAAAAATATTTCACTTATTTTTATAGCGAAGAAAAAAGTTCATATTTTTCTGGTAAATATTAAATCTATATACTTATTTAAGCAACCCTTTAAACAAATAACCTTACTCATGTAAAATATTACACAAAATGCCACTATATTTTAATACAAAATATAATAACAGAATCTTAATATTAATTATTTGTAACCTGAAAATGATTATCCAAAAAATAGTAATTATTAATTTATTAGATTACAAGAAATCATTAATAAAATAATTTCGAAATTATTTTATAAAATAATAATAAAATTATTTCAAAATTATGTAATAAAATAATTAAACAGATTCTATTTATTGTTTTAGAAATCTTAGGAAACAATAACAAACTATTTAGAAAACTGTAAAACTTAAATTTATTTATAAAACTAAGATTAAATAGAGCTAAAATCTCATAACACCCTTTCTATCAAAACAAATTCTCAAAACTCCCTCAATGGTAAAAGGACAATATTACCATTAATGAAGATTGTTTTAGGTTAAATATAATTAAATAAGTAATTGTTCAACGAAAATCACAGTAGCTTAGTGGTTGTGAGCTCCATGCGCATGCGCGCGCGCCCAGGGTTCGAATCCCACTATGCGCAGTACAACTGGTACAACTAGGGTGCAACTGGTACAACTATTATGGTGCAACTGGTACAACTATGCAAGGTGCAACTAGGAGATATATGGTACAACTATTCTTTAAAAATTGTTAGAAGGGTAGTTTCGTCCTTTCGTTAAAAAAAGGGGTAGTGAGATTAAGTGGGGGTAATGCAGAGATGAATTTCTGGTATAGGGACACTAGAGATGAATTCTCGATTAAATATTTACATATCTAAATCATTTAAGAGAATTTGTTACTAATGCCCTTTCTTTGATACCCCTTTTTAA
>NC_025701.1:22600091-22600916 GCF_000633955.1 Camelina sativa
TACTATCACTGGGTCGGGATGAAGAAGGATATAGCTAGTTGGGTCGCAAGGTACGATGTGTGTCAGCTAGTGAAGGCAGAGCATCAGGTTCCAGGCGGGTTACTGAAGAGTCTACCCATTCCTGAGTAGAAGTGGGATACGATCACGATGGATTTTGTGGTAGGATTGCTAGTGTCTCAGACTTTTGATGCTATTTGGGTCATTGTGGACCGGTTGACTAAGTCAGCACATTTTCTGGCCATTAAAAAGATTGATGGAGCAGCAGTCTTTGCTAAGAAGTATGTGAGGGAGATAGTCAAACTGCATGGGGTGCCAGCGAGCATTGTGTCTGACAGGGATTCTAAGTTCACTTCAGTGTTCTGGAAGGCATTTCAGGCAGAGATGGGCACTAAGGTGCATATGAGTACAACTTATCATCCCCAAACCGATCGACAGTCAGAGAGGACGATCTAAACGCTGGAGGATTTGCTGAGGATGTGTGTGTTGGATTGGGGTGGCCATTGGGTAGATCACCTGAACCTAGTAGAGTTTGCTTACAACAACAATTATCAAGTGAGTATTAAGATGGCTCTTTATGAGGCTTTGTATGGGAGACCATGCCGTACACCGTTATGCTGGACTCAAGTGAGGGAAAGGAGCATGTTCGGGGTGGATTTTGTTCAGGAGACCTCATAGAAGATTCGGGTGCTTAAGCTGAACATGAAAGAAGCTTAGGATCGGCAGAGGAGTTATGCTGATGAGAGGAGGAGAGAACTTGAGTTTCAGGTAGGAGACAGAGTGTACCTCAAGATGGCCATGTTGCAGGGTCCGAATAGGTCATTGACA
>NC_025701.1:22607680-22614954 GCF_000633955.1 Camelina sativa
TGTTTCTCAGGAACCATTGGGTTTGGAGGCGGTTGATAGAGCAGATCTTCTGAGTAGGGTGCGGTTGGCTCAGGAGATGGATTTGGGGCTGGTGAATGCCTCAAAGGATGTTTATTCAGAGTATCAGGTCTCAGATAATGGAACTATCTTGGTGCACGGTCGGGTTTGTGTGCCCAAGGATGAGGAGTTGAGGCAGGAGATCCTAAGAGAGGCTCATGCGAGCAAGTTTTCTATTCATCCAGTAGCGACTAAGATGTACCGTGATCTCAAGAGGTACTATCACTCGGTCGGGATGAAGAAGGATATAGCTAGTTGGGTCGCAAAGTACGATGTGTGTCAGCTAGTGAAGGCAGAGCATCAGGTTCCAGGCGGGTTACTGAAGAGTCTACCCATTCCTGAGTAGAAGAGGGATATGATCACGATGGATTTTGTGGTAGGATTGCTAGTGTCTCGGACTTTTGATGCTATTTGGGTCATTGTGGACCGGTAGACTAAGTCAGCATATTTTCTGGCCATTAAAAAGACTGATGGAGCAGCAATCTTTGCTAAGAAGTATGTGAGGGAGATAGTCAAACTGCATGGGGTGCCAGCGAGCATTGTGTCTGACAGGGATTCTAAGTTCACTTCAGTGTTCTGGAAGGCATTTCAGGCAGAGATGGGCACTAAGGTGCATATGAGTACAACTTATCATCCCCAAACCGATCGACAGTCAGAGAGGACGATCTAGACGTTGGAGGATTTGTTGAGGATGTGTGTGTTGGATTGGGGTGGCCATTGGGTAGATCACCTGAACCTAGTAGAGTTTGCTTACAACAACAATTATCAAGCGAGTATTAAGATGGCTCTTTATGAGGCTTTGTATGGGAGACCATGCCGTACACCGTTATGCTGGACTCAAGTGAGGGAAAGGAGCATGTTCGGGGTGGATTTTGTTCAGGAGACCTCAGAGAAGATTTGGGTGCTTAAGCTGAACATGAAAGAAGCTTAGGATCGGCAGAGGAGTTATGCTGATGAGAGGAGGAGAGAACTTGAGTTTCAGGTAGGAGACAGAGTGTACCTCAAGATGGCCATGTTGCAGGGTCCGAATAGGTCATTGACAGAGACTAAGTTGAGTCTGAGGTTTATGGGTCCGTTCAGAGTGGTTGAGCGGGTGGGACCGGTAACATATAGGCTGGAGTTGCCTGAGGTTATGCGTGCGTTCCATAAGGTTTTCTATATTTCTATGTTGCAGAAGTGTCTCCGTGAGGATGATTAGTTGTTGGCTAAGATTCCTGAAGATCTTCAGCCTAACATGACTTTGGAGGCGAGACCAGTGAGGGTTCTCAGGAGGAGGATCAAGGAACTTCGGAAGAAGAAGATTCCTTTGATGAGAGTCCTTTGGGACTGTGACGGTGTTGAGGAGCAAACTTGGGAGCCTGAGGCGAGGATGAAGGCAAGATTTAAGAAGTCGTATGAGAAGCAAGCCGCGACTTGAGCTTGTCTAGCCTCGTCCCATCTGTAATCCGTGGCTGGAGCGGGAATGAAGTATTCCAGCCCATCTCTCTTGTTTACTTGGTCGCTTAGGGGTGGTTGGTTGTGCGACTAAGTAACAAGATGAGGTGGGGTTAGGGGTACAAAATTTCTGCGAGGCGGTGGTTTTGAGAGAAATTTTCCTGAAATAGAAGTTTCTAAGTGGAAAGTTCTAAAAATGGAAAGTTTTATATGAGTTAGAATTTGTCCATTTTTAGTGGTTGTGAGCCTTGGATGGGCTTGTGTGGCCTTAGTGGCGGACTTTTGAGTCATTGTGCCGTGTGTGGCGGTCTTTTGAGACATTGTGTGACCTTTGTGGCGGGCTGTTTAGCTAATTGTGTGGCCTTTGTGGCGGGCTGTTTAGCTAATTGTGTGGCTTTTGTGGCAGGCTGTTTAGTCAATGTTGCATGTTTAGGCGGTCCTTCAGGACGAGNGAGCAAACTTGGGAGCCTGAGGCGAGGATGAAGGCAAGATTTAAGAAGTGGTTTGAGAAGCAAGCCGTGACTTGAGCTTGTCTAGCCTCGTCCCATCTGTAATTCGTGGCTGGAGCGGGAATGGAGTATTCCAGCCCATCTCTCTTGTTTACTTGGTCGCTTAGGGGTGGTTGGTTGTGCGACTAAGTAACAAGATGAGGTGGGGTTAGGGGTACAAAATTTCTGCGAGGCGGTGGTTTTGAGAGAAATTTTCCTGAAATAGAAGTTTCTAAGTGGAAAGTTCTAAAAATGGAAAGTTTTATATGAGTTAGAATTTGTCCATTTTTAGTGGTTGTGAGCCTTGGATGGGCTTGTGTGGCCTTAGTGGCGGACTTTTGAGTCATTGTGCCGTGTGTGGCGGTCTTTTGAGACATTGTGTGACCTTTGTGGCGGGCTGTTTAGCTAATTGTGTGGCCTTTGTGGCGGGCTGTTTAGCTAATTGTGTGGCTTTTGTGGCAGGCTGTTTAGTCAATGTTGCATGTTTAGGCGGTCCTTCAGGACGAGTGGTCTTTGTGACGGTCCTTCAGGACAAGTGGTCTTTGTGACGGTCCTTCGGGACGAGTGGCCTTGGTGGCGGTCCTGTTTAGGACATTTGTTTGGCTTTGGTGGCAGTCCTGTTTAGGACATTTGTTTCGCCTTGGTGGTGGTCCTATTTAGGACATTTTTTTGACCTTCGTGGCGGCCCTTGTGGCATGTATGTGATCCATGCGTGGTCATGAGGTATTCTAGTGAGGGGATATGTGGTTTGTAGGACATTGTGATGTTTTACGTGAGCCATGGGAAGGAAACCTGGATAGGGATAGGACTCAGACGTGTTCAGAATTGTTTGCTTGCGACTCTTGGGGGACTTTGATTCTCCTAGTACTGCCATATTCCAAGACTTTTTGGCTTGGGAGTATGGTTGGTATATCGACTTCGGATGACGATCCGGGGGCGCGCTGTAGGGTGGCAACCCGAGAGACAAATATTGGACTTCCTTATACATTATGGCATGCACGCTTAGGCCTGATGAAGCCAATAAAAACTCAAGGTTGAGACCTATAAGTAAAGGAAAGTCCAAAAGTTGAGAGCAAATAATGCCTTGAGCGTGAGTCTATCACCTAGAGGTGACCTTTCGTAGATTGGTCAAAGGAGTGCAAGCCGTGGAGACGGTTGCACGGGAGTCCTTGGCTGATGGTTGTTCAAGATTCGAGGACGAATCTATGTTGGTGGGGGAGAATTGTAACATCCGCGAACCAAAATCCCAGTTTAGGGGTTGCATCGGTCGATGCACTATGTGCATCGGTTGATGCAAGGTTGGTTTTCTGCGGATGAGTTTAAGTTAAACGATGCATTTTGGGTTAGGAAAACCCTTAACTCGAGTTTTTGTCTCATTAGGCATGTTTAGCCGTTTTTGAGAGAAAGGAAGAGAGAAAAAGAGTTCTAAGTGTTCCTGGTGAAATCTTGGGAGTTTGAGGCTGTTCCTGTAGAGATCTGTAGCTGAGATCGTTATAGGAGCTTCCTGGAAGTGTTTTCTTGCTTGTTTGAGGTTCAGAATCGTCTTGGCAAAGGTAAGTGCATGACCATGGCTTATCTAAGCTGGAGATCTCTCTGATTTGCTTGTTATGTGTTGTTAGGCTTGTAGATTGTTATTTGGGACGTTTGGAAGCTTTCTTGTGGCTTGGGATTAAGTTTTTATGGTTGTAGGAACGAAGATCCTGCAAGAAGCTTCGGGGAAAACAATGCTCGGCATGTGCATCGGTCGATGCTAGTGCGAGGACGGCGCGTAAAACCTAGGTTTGCGTGCTATGTCGAGCATGCGTCAGTTAATGCAATGGGAGTATTGGTCGATGCAAGTGAATCTTGCATCGGTCGATGCATATCATGTGTCGGTCGATGCAACCCCAACTGGTGTCGGTCGATGCAGAGTCATGGTTTGTTATTGTTGATTCTTGATTGTTGGTTGATGGTTAGAGATGTCTTTATTTCTTGTGTGTATAGCCCAGTAGATGGGAGGATTACCTTACTGAGTGTTTATAAAATATTCATGCATTCCAATTTGTGTTTGTGGTGCAGGTAAAAGCAAAGTGTGATCGTGAAATCGAGGCAATGAAGAGGAGGATGTTCTAGGAACTCGATTGGTTGTTGTCTAGCATTGCTAGGTTGTTAGAGTTGGGTCATTAGAAACATTGCTAGGTTGCTGGTTCTATGTTTTCTGTTGGTTGAATTTTGGATATTGTTTATGTGATAGCTATTGGATATTTATTGGATATTGGTATTTGTTATTCTGCTGTTGGTTGTGATTGTGGTTAGGTGGCTAGTGGATATGGAACCACTAGTTGTAGTTTATTTATTATTATTATTATTTTTTATTAAAAAAAAATGGGTTGGGTCGTTTTACAACCGAACTGACCAGTTCGTTTTTGACTACTTTGGGGAAGTTCTTCTTGTCATGAATCGGGCAGCCACTGGTGAACTTTGCCAAAATCTGAAGATCTCCTCAGTTATTCTTCCTGAGCCGAGCGAGTTTGAGTTCGAAAAGCAATATCTTTATTTCGCCCAATCCTTGCTTCAACTATGATTTGTCTGAACATGTCCTTTCTGAACATGTAGACCTCCGCCCGTGCTAACTCCATGGCTTTGATGTACGATAGGTGACTTTAATCGCTATCGACCTTCAAATTTCACTTTCAGAGGATGAAAGAATGCTTCGACCGGCTCCGTATCACGGACGAACTCAAAGAGTCGAAGATTTACGAGTTTGAGGGTGCTATAGTTAAGAAGGATGAAGCCATCGCTCAGTTTGAGCAGGGGATTTCCGACCTGGATTCCCGCGGGAAGGTTCTTGAGGAAGAAAAGTCCAATCTGCAGAGGATTGCCTATATGCATACTGAGGTGATTGTTTCTTTGAGGCGAATTCAATTCCTAGAAGTAACGAACCAGGAATAATCTCTAGTGGCGACTTCACACCTAGAGATGTGAAACCCTTCAATGTGAGCGAGCATACAGATGACTCCGAAATTGTCAAAGCTCACGCATTCGTCAATCAGGTAGATATATGTGTACTCTTTTCAGATTTATATGCTTGTTCGCATTTTAACACTATTGTATTTTCAGATCGGAATTATGCATTAAGAACAATGCCGCGATCTCCAATACTTTCATTTGAAGAAGCAAAGAATTGATAATTGCCTAGCGGAACTGGAAGTGAAAGTCGCTGCGCTAAAGGTAAAGAAAAGGAAGATCAAATGTTGTCTCGATGAAGCTCAACAGAAAGCCAGGGCATTAGAGAACCGTCCCGAGAAAAGGAAGATCAAATAGTTAGAGTTAGAGCAGTTGCTGGTCGTGGACACGGACGTAGTCGTTGTCGTGATAGAGGCAGAGACCCAGTTGCTAGTGATACCGTGGATCAGAGTGTGACGGTGGACGGCTTCAGCGAGTCGCAGGCATTCCAGGATGGGTCCATGAGTGTGGCCGGTGGTGGTACCAATGGGGCCGTAGGCGTCGGTGGAACCGGTGTTGGTGGTGTCGGTGCCGGGTTGGCCAGTGGTACTAGACTTACATTTGCGGAAGTTCCAGTAGGTACAGCCCCTTGTGGAGGTATTGACCTAGCGGGCTTGTTGGGGCAGCTGTTGGAGCGGTTGCCGGGAGTTGTACAGGCGTAGGCTCCGGAAGTGCTACCTGTGGCGGTGGAGGTGCAGCAGCCGGTGGCTGCAGGAGAAGGAGTCCATTCCCAGTACGTCACCATACTTAGGGAGATGGGAATGATCAATACTGAGCGTTTCCCGGGTGGTATCGACCCTACAGCTACAGATGTGTGGAGGACAAGAGTGAAAGCAACTTCCAGTCTTTCAGATGTCCTCAGGAGTAATGGGTGGACATAGGGTTTGCAACCTGGTAGGCGATGCTCACTTGTGGTGGAGGTTTGTGGCGGCCACGAGGGCGCGGAGTGAGATGACTCTAGTTGACTTCATGGAGGAGTTCAACCGCAAGTATTTTCCTCGAGAGGCGCTAGACTTGATGGAGGTGCAGTCTTGCAGTTGGCGTAGGGGACTCGTTCTGGTGTATGGGGGCCGAGCGATGGAGTCTGAGGAGTCTAAGGTCAGAAGGTTCATGAGGGTGCTTCGTGACGACTTGAAGGTCCATTATAGGAGTTACGCCACGAGGGCGGAGCTGGTGGAGACCGCAGCTGAAATCGAGGATGAACTGAGGGAGCAGGTCGGGGTGGTTAGTCCAACCGTTCAGACATAGGAGACGCTAGAGCAGAGCATTCCGAGCAAGGGAAACAAGCTGGTGCAAGGACATAAGAGGAAGCGAGAGGACACACAAGTGACAAACCAAGGTGGTCAGGGATTCTACGGGTGTGGGAGCATGGATCATCGGTTGGTGACTTGTCCCATGAGGAGTGGGATGAAAGGAAACATTTGAGTGTGCTTCTACTGCAGAGAGGTGGGGCATATCCGGCCTCAGTGTCCAAAGTTTCAACAGATAACGGTGGCAGAAAAGCAGACGAAGGAAGGGCTAAGCACTCATCCTGAAGTTTAGATTCTTTCTTGTTTTTGTTGGTTTTGAAGTATTTTATTTTGGATTTGTAAACGATTGTTGCATTTGAAGACTTAATAAGATGATTAGTTCTTATGGAATCTTTATGTGTAATGGTTTAAATGATTATGCGGTTCTGGAAATGGAAAGTTTTATGAATAATTATAACTTGTCTATTTCGGTAAGAGCATATGTAAACACCCAAGTGGCGGGGATTTTCTATAGTTGGCCTGAAGAGTGGTCATGGTGGTGGTGATATTCCAGTGAGGGAATATGGTGGTTAGTAGGACATTGCGATGTTTACGCAAACCATGAGAGTTAGTTCCAGTCGAGAGATGTTTGTAGGCGTTATGACTTGTTTGCTCATGAGGAGATGATTAGTTCTCCTGGGGAGATGAGTAGTTCTCTGGAGGAGATGATTATCTCTCCTGAGGAGATGAATAGTTCTTCGGAGGGGATGATTAGTTCTCCTGGTGCACCGCGGGCTTGAGGGGTTGCAACCCTGAGAGCGGTAGAGGAGATGATTAGTTCTCCTAGAGGATGATTAGTTCCTTGGAGGGGATGATTAGTTCCCTTGGTACCGAAATCTCGAGGCTGACGATCCAAGAGTGAGACTGTATGGCTCGAGGATGACGGTCTAAGAGTGCAGGCAGTGCAGTTCGAAGGTTGCGACATGAGTATGTATGAGTGAGGGGCAAACAATGTCTAGGACGTGGATATGAGCATAGTGACTAGATGTAGATCTCGAAGGTCAGGAGTGATCTTTGTTTT
>NC_025701.1:22615131-22615955 GCF_000633955.1 Camelina sativa
GTATGGCTCGAGGATGACGGTCTAAGAGTGCAGGCAGTGCAGTTCGAAGGTTGCGACATGAGTATGTATGAGTGAGGGGCAAACAATGTCTAGGACGTGGATATGAGCATAGTGACTAGATGTAGATCTCGAAGGTCGGGAGTGATCTTTGGTTTTGGGTTGTGCTGATCTGTGGGGTCAGGTTATGTGGACTGCTGGCTCACGTGGTGGTGGGAGCAACAGTTGCACCAGGAACCTTGGGTGACATGCGGGCCGTGGTGGCGGTTTCACAGAAGCCTTTGGTAGATGGACGGTACTGCGGGATTCGAGGATGAATCCTTGTTGGTGGGAGAGAATTGTAACACCCGTGAACCGGATTCTCGATTTAGGGAGTGCATCGATCGAAGCAAGGTTCGGTTTGTGCGGTACGACTAAGTGAAACACTCAATTTGGCTGTGTTCTGGGTTGGAAGCCCTAGGGGCTGTGTATAAATGGGAAACTCGACGAGTTAGTGTGGGTTTTAGCCTTTTATCGTTTCTGGAAGTTGAGAGAAAGAGAGATTTCTGTAAAATCATTTTGTGAGTCTTGTGTGCCTGTTTCTGGAGGGATATGTCTGCAGGAAGGGAGATCTGAACGTGGAGTGACGTTTGGAGGCTTCTAGAAGGCTTGGATTTTGCTGTTCTTCGTCCTTTTCTTTCTAAATCAAGGTGAGTGCGGGACCATTGCTTATTTAAGCAATTGGATGTGTGTTTTTGTGTGTTTGGAGATCGTTTCGGCGATGCTTCGCGCGACTGCATCGATCAATGCAGTTAGAGATTTGATGGAGATGATGGACATTGCATAGG
>NC_025701.1:22616015-22616282 GCF_000633955.1 Camelina sativa
TTTCTAAAACCCTTTTAAATCCCTTTTAAAAGAGTTTTAAAAGGGTTATAAAAACTCTAAAACGGGAAAACCCCTTTTACAATAGTTTTAAAAGGTTTTAAAAAGGTTTTAAAATCCTTTTAAAACCCTTTTACAATAGTTTAAAAGGTTTTAAAAAGATTTTAAAACTTTTAAAACTTTTAAAACGGGAAGAACCCTTTTACAATAGAGTTTTAAAAGTGTTTTAAAAGAGTTTAAAAGAGTTTTAAAAGAGTTTTAAAAGGGTTT
>NC_025701.1:22617794-22627561 GCF_000633955.1 Camelina sativa
GCTATTATATTTTAATTATTCTAATAACTAACAAAAAAAAATTTTAGATTTGTTTACAAAATAATAAAACTCAATTTATTGTTTCATAAATCTTTGGAAATAATAACAAACTATTTAATTGGCTAAAACTTAATTGTTTATACACAATATTCACTATATAAATAATACTAAGTGTATAATATTGATAATATACATAACCTAATTGTAATTTTCACCTATAAAATTAATATACAACATGTTATACCAGTAACTTCAATTTGTAAATTTGGTATATTAAGATCTCTAAACACGATCACATCAATTTATAATACCAAATCACGGGTCAATACATGTTTTGTTAGATTTTTTTGGCTTTACCGAATGTATAATTAACGAATTTGATATTGCACCAAACCAAAATAGTAGTACCAACTAAGGGTCGAAATCAGAGTATGACCTTAAGTAAATTAAATATATGATTTTATAAAATGTATAGGATTAATAAATTTTCTACTATTATGTTGTAACAAACAAATCCAAATTTACATAAATATTTCCTCACGCTGGTAACATTATTCTACACAATATTAACGTGTATTTATGAGTAGGGTAATAAAACGGGTAATGAGACGGGTAACGAGAAGATCAAAAATTAAATTAATATCCGATACTCGATCATTATTCATGGATAATATAATTATTATACCCTTCACTCGACCCTAAAGCTGCGGGTACCTTTTTCGGGACGGATACAAACCGAAAAACGGGCCTAATACGGTATCGGTAGTAGTTTCCAGGCTACCTATTAGTAGTTTAATATGAATCAAAATTCACTATATAGTACTATATTATATAACATGTAAATGAATGATACAACATAAACATAATATTAACAAATAACAAAATAAAAAAACATTTCTCGCGCTACCAGCGCGGGTTATTATCTAGTAATTTGTGTATTTTTGAGGAATTTCCCCCTTTTTTAAATAAAGTATTTTTTTTTTTTGTTAGCCAGTTTGCTAATGAAATCTGATAAATTTTGCACGGTGGCTTTTATTTTTTGAACTAATACATAGATTGATTTAAATTCCTAAATAATAATCAAAGCAATTAATCATATACCATCAATGGTTATAAATTCTGTTTATATAGGCAAGATTTGTTTTTATCATGCATGTAGACAATACATAAAAGCAGAGATACTATAAAAAGATATTATATAATTATTAGTGACTATATAATTATGTAGACATTGATTATGTCCATTTTTTGTAACAATATATATAGCCCGATACCATTACAACACAATTCATACTAACATCTTCCTAGTAAGCGATTCATTTTTATCTATTTTAATAATTTCTACTTCACAGTCTTCACAGTTTATAACACCATCATACTGACAACTTATTTCATTTTATGCAAAGGTATATATATAAATAGTTTGGTGAGTAATTGTAAAAAATGTCGGTGAAGGCTAGAGCAACACAGCGAATTCTGATGGAACTCAAGGCCATGAAATCCAAAGACTCTTTGTACAGTATTGGTTAGTAGTTTTTGTTTTCTCTCTTTACATTATATAAATAAATTGTATTCACATTTCTTAATGTAAATAACATGTTTGTAGTCACAATCACACTTATACGTAAACTATTAGAATTTTTCTAGGTGTCAACTATAATAATATTGTTTGTTGGTGATATGTATCAATATAGGTTTAGAAGAAACAAAAGGTACAAAAGAAACAAAAGGTACAGAAGAAACAAATGTATTCAAATGGAAGACAACGATTTACGGACCCGAAGGTACTCCCTATGTTGGTGGCATCTTTCAGATCCGCATTGAGTTTCCTAATGACTATCCTTTTAAACCACCCAAGGTAGGTTATATATTTATAAAAATATTGTATTTTGATAGAGATTAACTTTCGTTTTTTAACTACAAAAGTAAATATGTTTTACGTTTTTTCTTTCTTATATAGTTTACTTTCGAAACACGGATTTACCATCCAAATATCAATTCCAATGGATCGATTTGTCTTGACATTCTTAAAGACAAGTGGACTCCTTCTCTCACCGTTGAAAAGGTTCAAAAACTCTACTCAAATATTTTGTTTTTATATTGTTCACTTTGTGCTTTCTCATTATGTTTCATTGTCTTTCATCATTAAGTATTAATTTTGTTAATATATATACAACAGGTGCTCCTATCCATAACTTCACTATTGGCGGCCCCAAACCCAGATGATCCTCTTGTACCTGAGATTGGGAAGCAGTTTAAGAATGATAGATTCAAATTTGATCAGACAGCCCGAAAATGGACTGAACAACATGCTTATAAATAAGAACTTATATATATATAGTTGTTTTCGTCATATATCTCCTATTTATTAGCCATCAAAACTGTTTCCTTTGATATATTATTGTGTACTTCTCATATATTATAAATAAAAGTCACATTCTTCGTTTAGATTTTTCATTCTCCTCAAAGTGAATATAAAATATTTGAATCGAAACCTTAATACTCATGCAAACAAACTCGAAGCTTGATTAAAACTTAAATAGTTGTTTTCTTATTTCATATCTTAATTATTGACCATCAACTGATTCCTATAATATTTATCCGTTTCGATTTTTGTGACATTCTCCTTTTAGGTTTTTGTTCTCTACAAAATAGTTGAATCGAATCAGTATAATCGGTTCGATGAGTACTTAATTCTTTCCGTCTAATTTTTAGGTTTGTTTCACCGAAAAAATACTTGAGAAACAAGAAATGTTATCAGAGATATTTTCTTATATACTATGTGTAAATAAAACATAATTTTGAAGTAGGGAGAACTTTTAGAACCTAGAATTGTAAGACGTATCAAACAATTACAATACGTTTATTTTTTTGTTGGATTTCAAACAATTACTATACGTTTATCAAACAGTTAGAGATTTGATGGAGACGATGGACATTGCATCGGTCAATGCAAAGAGTGCATCGGTCGACACAGCTAGAGATTTGGAGGTTGCATCGATCGACGCAAGGAGTGCGTCGATCGATGCAAGTTGTGCGTATGTCAACGCAAGGTCGCAGAGTCACGGATGTATTCAGAATTGTCTGATTTGCTTGTTTTGTGTATTGTTTGTGTTTGTCTTTTTGCTTGTGTGTATAGCCTAGTAGATGGAAGGATCACCTTACTGAGTATTTGTGATAATACTCACGCATCTCAATTGTTGTTTGTGGTGTGCTTATATGTGACTGAAATCATGGCGAGGAGGAGGAGAATTATTTAAGGTCTCAGTTATTGTCTTGTGGTTATGTTTATATGTTGTTGGAACCTGGTATAGAAACATGCTAGGTTGTTGGATAAAATTGTTAGAAATGATATTGTATTGACGATATATATTTGAGATTAGTATGATTTTATTATTCCGCTGTGATTGTTATTGGTATTATGGGTGATTAGTGATGTTGATGTTGTTGGTTTATTTAAGTAGTATAGGATGCTTAATTATATATTATATAAAAAATGGATCGGATTGTTTCAATAACTATTTTGAAAACTGTATTATATTTTCTATTTTATTTGATATTTTCTATTAATATGGATATAACTATACATATATGTAATAGTAACATTTATTTTCTTTTATTATTAATATAATAATAAATTTAATACTTGTCACAGTTAATTCTCGTTAATTTCTGAATTTTTAAACAAGGCTTCTATGTACGAGGATTTGATTTCACTGTTATTTGATCTGTCTAGTTTTCTGGCAACGAAAAAATAATCATGTATTTTTGTGGCAAAATTCAATAATATAATAGATTTTTTTGGAATTTTTTTCCAAATATAGTAACCCAGTCACAACACCGTTGACGGTCGTAACGAAGATGATAAAAAATTGGAAAAAAATAATAGTTCATGTTTTTATGTCAGCTAAAAAATGTTTCACTTATTTTTTTGACAACAAGAAAAGTTCAAATTTTTTTGGTAAATCATTTATCCTATAAAGCACAAATCACTTGTCCAGTAATATTATGCCACATCATATATTTTTAAATATATTTTATTAAAAAACCAACTTTCTATTCAGAAAAACTCGAACGATAGTGGGATAATTAATTCTGTATATGTACAAAAAGAAAACTTACAATGGTTTTCGGCATATTGGAATTTTGGCTAAAATAAAAGATATATGAAGCCCACACAAAGAAACCCATCAAACATACTTTGAATAACCCTAACCGAAGCTTTAAAACACGTTTGTCTACTTTTTTTGTATCGTTCACCTTTTCCTCTTCCTCTGCTCTGTTTCACGAGAAGCACAACTGACAAACACAACTGAAAATCATTTCTAATTTCACTCCCACTAACAGATCCAGGTTCATGGTGGTTACAACAATTCACATCTTCTATATAAATGTTTTTCAACTTTCTCTAAACGCAAAAACCACCTGAAAACCTCTTTTATTTTATATTACTGATGTGTCTGTATTTTATAGGTTTTAACCATATATTAAAGGTTTGTTTTGAGTCTTTTATTGAGTCAAAGTTTGCTTTTAGAGTCTTTTTAGTCTTTTGTGAGTCTGTACAGGTTCTAGACTACCTTGAAAGGAAACTGAGTGTTTTGGGGATGAAAACAAGCATCTCGAGCCAATTTGGTGAATATTGATCGGACTAGCAAGCAGATGGAGCAAATACAGAAAAAGCATCCAGGATCGACTGATCCTCATTCGGGATCGACCAGTCTCGTACCCGAAGCAACTTTTCCTTTTTTTTTTTTTGTTTTAAACCGACTTTTAGGGTTTTATTTTGATATTTAAGTTAGAGGCTCAGCCTCCAGAGACATAAGCTTTATTTTCTGAGACTATTTTGTATTGAGAGCGGGGGGAGAAGATCTCTAATCCTTATTGACACTTTGGAGAAGATTTTCTAAACCCTATTTTCTTTATTTTGCAATTCAATTATGTTTTCTTCATCCTTGATTTACTGTTCTTTTACTTCTATGTCTGAGTAGTTTTGCTATTGGGCTTCGGGTTTCAAAAGGGGTTTATGATTCTCTAAACATAGGTTGTTAGATTTGGGGGTTGATCTATTTTTTTCTTCATCTATTGTTGTTCTTAATGCTTAAGCTAGATTGATCACCTAGATTACACTACAAGAAAACAGGCCAACGGCAACTGTGTTTATAGTCGCTAAATAGTCATTAAATGAACATATACGACCATTTAGCGACTAATTACTATTGTAGGTAAAAATTTGTCACTAATTCGTATAGTCGTTAAATGAAAAACATAATCATAATTGTATTAAAACCTTAACATACACAAGTTCAAAATAGAGATCAAACCATACAAACATACACAAGTTCAAAATAGAGATCAAAAAAATGAAAAGTTTATAACACATACAAACTGAATACAAGAACTTAGTTCATGAGTTGAGAAAAAAAATGCAAGGAGAGCAGTCATGGAGTTGATGATGGAAGATTGTCCTCCTCAGCTGATTGAGAGGCTATAAACTCCATGTAGGCTGGATTAGTGTGGCGCATAAACTTTGCCATCATCGTCCACTCTTGCTTTTGCTCAGCCACAAGGAGAGCAGTCCTTTTTTCTCGAGCAGCAGCTTCAGCGGTGAGAGTCGCCTGGATTTCAGCCTGAACTTCAATCTGGCGTTGGGCTTCCTTCAGTTGCTCTTGCAGTGTGAGAAAGGCTTTCGTTTTTGATGGTTGATTGCCCTTGCCCTTGCCAAGAGTATCTTTGAGGTTTCCAACACCATAAGGAGTTCCACGTGAATCCCTCTCAGTGCACTATTTTTAGAAAAAGAAAAACAGTAAGTAAAGAGGTAAAGAGCAAAACAAATGCATGATCGAGTAGAAATGCTACTTTACCTCAAGAAAGATGGCAGTACATTCATCGGTGGTGAGCTCCCGACGGTGTGAAGTACCATCTGAAAGAGTTGAATCTGCCTCGAGCTCAGCCATCTTCTCTTGCAACTTCTGCTGATAAGCTTGATGGATTTTCTCTGCCTTGCCATCAACATAAGAACCATCCGGCTTTGTATGTGTTTTGAAAAAAACTTCACCCATACTGACCTCTCTTCCCAACTCCTCTTCCTGCAATGTTAGAATTAAAGAATTGTTAGTACTAGATAAAATAGAAATGTTGATAAATGAAACTAACAAAATAGAATTGATTTAGTACCAGATCATCTTGGATTGCCCTATATGACTTAGGGCCTGATAAGTGGATGTGAGGACCGAGACCATTACGGTCAGACATACGACACTTGAAATAGGTGGAACTCCTTTGCTGTTGTTCTTCAGTATCCCAATTAGCAACCATCACTTTCCAGAGGTCACCTTCAATCTATGAAGGTTTTATTCGAGCCGTCCTTGCATCACTAACCATGCCCTTCATACGGCAGTTACAAATGGTGTTGAAATGTTCTTGAACGGTCCCAGGTGTGAGTTTCCTACGTAACAAAGAGAGAAGGACTTACGTCAGTGAAAACAAGCAATAAACAAAAGTATAAAACATGTTACATTGTACTATTCTTACCGCAAACTCCATGAAGTATCTCTCTTTTCTATCGGGAGGCACACAAGACCAAGTATAATATGGACCATCGAATTTGTTTGTAAAAATCTTGGTAATCTTATGAACAAGTTTGCCTTTTTTGTCCCGATCAAACCTCCACACACACATGTAAACAAATTGTAGTTAGTTTGATCAGTTAGACAATCAAAGTTCTTAACTAAATCATATAATCGAATGCTAATTGTTTGTCATATTAGAAAGCAAAACATACCAAGTATCAAACAAACTAACTCAGATAATCGAATGCTAATTGTCATATTAGAAAGCAAAACATACCAAAACATATTTAGTATCGGACAAACAAGTCGTGTTTTAATCAAACCATCAAACCAACAAACTACACTATGAGAACTAGAGGTTTGTCTTGATTAAACGAGTCAAATAGAAAGTCTGAATCAAACAAACAAGTCGTGTTTTAATCAAACCATCATATTCCACACAATTCACAAACCATCAAATACCAAGTGGAACACAAATTTTGTTTCAAACAAACCATCAAATTCCACACAATTAACAGGAAGCGAAACATACCAAGTCGTGTTCTTCAGTGGTTTAGGAGATAGAACTGTCGTAAACGTCTCACGGCCAGGCATCGTGAGGAGGGCGGTTAGAGATTGCATCATGTCATCCTGGAGTTGAGGCTCGTAGTTGTTGCCTTGCGAAGATGGTTGACTTCCATGGGAGTGTTGCGTTGATGACAGCATATGATCCTCCGGTGGATAGTTCTGAACTTCAGACGGATCTCGATTGCCGGAGCTCTGGAAAAGGGTCTATGGCGGTGGGAAGTTCTGGAAATGTGTTGGTCGTACTTGTTGGGGTATAAATCGTTCTTCCTCCAATGGCGTGAACGGCGGAGGAATTCGAGTAGTCGGGGTGAAATTGTACTGCGGTGGTAGCGGGTTGGTTTGATTAACGGCTGCAGATGGGTTAGACGGTCTGGCTCTCTGAGAGTTGGTGAGATGAACGGCTGCGGATGGGTTAGATGGTACGGCTCTCTGAGGGTTGGTGAGATTAACGACTGCGGATGGGTTAGATGCGGAAACTCTCTGAGAAAGGTTGGGTGCAACCTTTCTCCTTTTTGTTTTCTTTTCCGCAGGATTCGACATGAGCTGAGGAAGTGAGATTGAGATGAGGAAGTGAGATGAGGATTGATTGTAGAAGAGTGTAGAAGATTGATTTAGGGTTAATGGAAGAAGGAGATGTGGAAATGGGAAGAAGGAGAGATCGAGTGTTTTAGCTTTAGGTTAGGGTTTAGATTGAGGAAGAAGGAGAGATCGAATTGATTAGGGTTATGAAAGCGAATGAGATGCGGAAGTGAGGAAGAAGGATAGATCGAGTGTTTTAGCTTTAGGTTAGGGTATAGATCGAGGAAGAAGGAGAGATCGAATAGATTAGGGTTAATGGAAGCGAAGGAGATGCGGAAGTGAGGAAGAAGGAGAGATCGAGTGTTTAGGTTTAGGTTTAGGTTTTGTTTTCTTAATGGATCGTGTGTTTTGTTAATGGATCGGATCGAAATATTTTGGCCCAAATTTCTTTTGCCCAAAATATAAGAGGAGTGTTACACAATATAACCGATACGTTTTGTCAATATACACAAAAGAGAAATTGGTTCAGATGATTAATGTACTCTGATTGTAATCATCAGACCTGGGTTTGAGTAACCCCAATGTTATATAATTTTTTTTTTTTTTAAACACATAAAATGTTATATTGATTGTATAAAACAATAATCTTAAAGAAATTAACAATGTCTTCCAAATGTTTATTAAAAAGTAAATAAAACCATTAGATTTTATTAAAATACATAATTTATTTTATATATCTTAAAGCGTACCAAAATTGACTTCAGGGTTCTTTGTCGTCTTCTTCATCATCTTCCGAAGACGATAAATTACACATAAATTCATCTTCAGGTTCCGCGTCTGCAACATCGTAGTCAATGTTAATTGGTTCTCTCCTTTCCAAATTGTCTACTATGACATCTTCAATTGTGGTCATCAATACAGCATCATCATTTTCTGTTTGCAAAAGACTCGGTTCTCCATCAATGATTCCCCTCGGATTCACTTTTAGAACATTGAGCCATAAATGCTTCGGTTTCTTTACGTATGGGTACGGAATATAACAAACCTGTGAGGCTTGAGATGCTGTTTTGCAATCAACATGTAAAAGTTACACATATTATATATAAATGTGATAATGATAATAAATAATTATTCGTTTAAATACATACCTAGAATAAATGGTTCGTTTTTATTGTACTTTCTGGTTGAAAGAACGTCTACAACGCCAACATTACTTCTCTGAGTGCCTCTACCAATTACAGGGTCATACCACTTGCACTTAAATAGTGTGATCTTCAACCCAAGCATCCCCTCATACTCAAGTTCTATGATATCAGTTATTGTTTCATAAAAATCTGCAGTGTCAGTTGCATCCGCATAATTATCACCTTTAACAGAGACCCCATAATTACATGTCTTTCGTCCAGCACCGTGGTTCTCTGTATGAAACAAATAACCTCTTGTAAAATCCATTGGCCATGTTTTAGCCTTGTTCAAAGGTCTATGCACAATCTCTTGAACCCAAGTAGGAAATGGATTTGAGGCGTTCCAATAACTAACCTGCATATATATATTGTCTTGTTATGTTAAATAATAACAATAAGTACAATATATATATCACGAAAAGTGGTTTAACATACATATTCTTTAACCCAAGAATGATATTCGTCAGCTCTTTTCGCGGAGAGTTCTTTCTCGGTAAGTCCTGGATATTTTGCCGAAATATAATCCTCGAACATACTATATAGAAAGATAAGATCACCAATGTTTATGAGAAAATATAGTGGAATTAGATATCTAAAAATGTAACTAATTTGTGATATGTAACTAATTATATACCTCTCAATTGGCTGAAAATAGTCACAAATCCGTAAAACATATGCGTGTGCGCAATGATAGTCATCACGTGAAAGCCATATTTCATTCATTTCTCCACTTGGACGCCAACTTGAGTAAATATAGAAGGTACTCCAGGGACATGATATTCAAACGCTTCACCTTCATCAAATCTTGTTAATCTGACCAAATAATTAAAAAGTAATTATTATGACTATTAAATTAAATATCACATTAAAAATATTTACTCTTAATTGCTCACCTTGATTTTGTTCGTATGTTCGCAGCAAAGTAGTG
>NC_025701.1:22628373-22638747 GCF_000633955.1 Camelina sativa
GACATGATATTCAAACGCTTCACCTTCATCAAATCTTGTTAATCTGACCAAATAATTAAAAAGTAATTATTATGACTATTAAATTAAATATCACATTAAAAATATTTACTCTTAATTGCTCACCTTGATTTTGTTCGTATGTTCGCAGCAAAGTAGTGTTCAGAGAAATAAGCAATCTCGTCATTGATATATGATTCAACAATTGATCCAGCCGCATATCTTTTGTTCTTTGCTTTTCCTTTCAATTTTTTGAAAAACCTTTCAAAAGGATACATCCACCTATATTGGACAGGACCTCCCAATTCAGCTTCGTAGGGAAAATGTATAGGCAGGTGCTCCATCACATCAAAAAAGGATGGTGGAAATATCTTTTCCAAGTTGCAGAGGGTTAAAACAATGTTCTGTTTTAGAATTTGAAGTCGACTTGTTTGCAAAGTTCTTGAGCATAAGTCCCGGATAAATGCTCTAACCCCTACAATATTATATTTATTCTAACTTCATCACAATTACTCACTTCATATATATATATAGAACTTTAAATAATTAATTAATATACCTGACAACGCAAGGTGGACATTACGATCAAGGAGTTCTGCAAAGATAAATGGAAGTAACCGCTCCATGAAAACATGGCAGTCATGGCTCTTCATGCCTGAAAACTTTCCATTTTCCATATCAACACAGCTAGCTAAGTCTGCTGAATAGCCATCTGAGAATTTTATCGAGTATTTCACACATTCCAATAAGCTTGTTCTGCCGTCGTCTGTCAATGTATAGCGCGGAAAATGTGCTTTACCCCTACTATCAAGATATAAGTGTGGCCGAGAACAGAACTTTGCTATATCCAACCTTGACATGACAGAATCTTTTGATTTACCTTTCACACGCATAAGAGTGTACATGATGTTGTCCAAAAAATTCTTCTCTGTATGCATCACATCAATATTATCTCGGAGATTAAGGTCCTTCCAGTATGGTAGCGACCATAAAATGATTTCCTTGTGCCAGTTATGGTCCTTTCCATATTTATGCATCTTCCTTTCATGACCATTTCCACCGACGTCCTTGGTTCTTGGAGGATTTACACAATTCAACCGCTCAGAATAAACTTGCTCACCGGTCAAGGACTCTGGTGGATACTCTCTTGTAGCATCTTTTCCCTTCAAGAAGTCTTTTTTATTCCTCCTCAGAGGATGATCAAGAGGAAGAAATCTCCGATGACAATCAAACCAACATGTCTTCCTTCCATTCGGTAGATAAAAAGACTTTATATCATCCATGCAACTGGACAAGACAATTTACCATGTGTTGTCCATCCAGATAACATGCTATACGCAGGAAAGTCGCTTATCGTCCACATCAGCACTGCTTTTAGGTTGAAATTTTGGCCCAAGAACACATCATATGCATCGACTCCGGTAGACCACAACTCTTTTAACTCATCAATAAGAGGTTGGAGAAAGACATCAAGACTAGCTCGCGGATGGTTTGGACCAGAATTCAGAATTGTAAGAAACAAGTACTCAGCATCCATGCACATATCAGGGGGTAGATTATATGGCGTCAATATCACTGGCCATAATGAATGGTGACGAGACATCCCAAATGGATTGAACCCATCAGTACACAATCCCAAATACACGTTACGTGGTTCTTCAGCAAATTGAGGATTTTGTTCTTGAAAATACTTCCACTCCGCTGCATCAGACGGATGACTCATTTCTCCCACCTTTGCTTGAAGCTCGGCATGCCATCGCATTGCTGCTGCAGTCTTTTAGGTTGAAATTTTGGCCCAAGAACACATCATATGCATCGACTCCGGTAGACCACAACTCTTTTAACTCATCAATAAGAGGTTGGAGAAAGACATCAAGACTAGCTCGCGGATGGTTTGGACCAGAATTCAGAATTGTAAGAAACAAGTACTCAGCATCCATGCACATACCAGGGGGTAGATTATATGGCGTCAATATCACTGGCCATAATGAATGGTGACGAGACATCCCAAATGGATTGAACCCATCAGTACACAATCCCAAATACACGTTACGTGGTTCTTCAGCAAATTGAGGATTTTGTTCTTGAAAATACTTCCACTCCGCTGCATCAGACGGATGACTCATTTCTCCCACCTTTGCTTGGTGCTCGGCATGCCATCGCATTGCTGCTGCAGTCTTGTGACTCTGATACATTCTCTTCAGTCTATCACCAATAGGTAAGTACCACATACGACTATATGGTACTTTGGTTCTGCGTCGGTCATTCTTAGGCTTCCATCTTGGTGCATCACAAAACAAACATTTTTCTTCCTTTTTGGCATCTTTCCAGAATAACATACAATTGTTTATACAAACATCAATTGTATGATATGGGAGTCCTAAATTGCGCATCAATTTCTCTGTCTCGTAATGAGAACCCGTAGCCTGGTTTCCCTCTGGTAAATAATCACTCAACATTTCACATACTGAATCCACTAACTTTTCACTCATATTATAATCTGCCTTATTTTGCATAACTCTAGCAGCTAGAGATAATTGTGACTGACCTTCACGACAACCATCATATATTGGATTTTTTGCACTTTCTAACAAGTCATAGAATTTTTTTGAATGGTTAAGTACTGGTTCTTCTACACTCTGATAACCCCTATCCCATTGATAGTTATTATCATAACCCACATTAGAAGGAAATGCATCATTCACCAAATCCACATATCTATCTTCTACTACATTACCCACTTCCTCACTCCCACTAATAAATGTCGGATCAACAGTACTCGTTCCTATATCCATATTAATTTCTTCGCCATGCTTATACCAAACATAATAATCTGGCATAAACCCATAACTAAAAAGATGATTCCAAATTCTAGTCCCTAGAAAACGCTTCCCATTTTTGCACCTACTACGAGGGCAAAAAAACTTACCCCCGTTTTCTTGTGCAAAAGACTGGCTATTTGCAAATTGCATGAACTGCTCCATCCCGGCTCTGAACTCTTCTGTAAAATTTCCCGTCACCTCATCGATCCTCTTGTACATCCACTCTCGGAAATTACTATAATTGTAACTTCCTGACATTATTATAAATCTCTATGATCTCGATTTTTTTTATTGTGTTGCTTTGTCACTACAAGAAAATACTGCTATTGCCACGATATTTTTGCAATGATCATATTCATTAAGATTTTGTAACATTTTTTGCTACATTTTTGCAATGATGAATACACGTAACAATTTTATTACAAAATTGTTGCAAAATAGTGACAAAATTGTCCGTTGCATTTTTTTGTTACAAAATAACAACATTATTACGACATACAAAAATGTCTTGCAAATTTTGCAAGAAATATTCAACGGTTATGGGTTGTGGTTATTTTGCAAGAAAAATTTAGTAAAAATATGTGACAAAATATGTGACAAAATATGTGACATATTTGTTACTGTATTTACAACAATTTATAACCTTTTTGCAACATATTTTTCTATAAATTTATCTTAATATATATTATCTTATTTACTCAATTACTAGTTGAAATCTATATATATATGTATAATATTTTGTAAATTTATTAACGTCTGGTATATGTTTTTTTGGTTTAGTTGGGTTATATATAATTTGTATATTATTTGCTCATTTTTAATATAAAATATATGGTATTGGTACAGTAAATTCGGTTCAAGTGGTCAGATTCTGGAATTGAGTTTTCTAAAAAGAAAAAATATATATACGTGACTTTAAGCATGATCATCATTATCTAAGTAAATAACAATATATTAAAACAGATATAACATAAGAGTTTGATAATTATCTGTTAAGTATAGGACTAGGAACGTGGCTTCCTTCTCTCATATCTTCACAAAGATGAGTTTTTCTTATCAAACTCTAATAAAAAATTAGCTAGAATTTTAGCAAGAATTAATGAGTTTTTCATTTTTCAACACATCTAAATAATTTGGATATTACCCAACTCCCATATTTTACGTTCAATGAAACAAATTTATTAGTTTTAAGTATTTCCAGCCTCTTCCCGCTTGTCACCTCTTATATTTTCAATAATACTTGAAAGATTTGGATAAATCCACTATTATTCAGTATCAAAGATTTTATTTTATTCTCTGCTTATATATAGTTAAGGACGTAGTTTACCAAAACACAACACATTAGCAATCACCGCTTCTTCTCCAAAGTAAACACACTTCTCCATTGATCTATTATATTTTTTGTATAAGGATGTGGAAAATGATGAGGCTATCAAACAAAAGTTGGAAGAGCTTTATAAAAAGAATGCAGAAATAAGAGAGAGCCTCATTAAGCTTGAAGGATTAGAGAAAATGTTTGACATGTTGTTTTCCCGTCAATCCTCTAATGTTGTGAACAAATGAACAACTAAGTTTCATTTACTTGTTTCAGTTATGCTTTTTAGTTATGATTTTTAGGTTTTTATTCTGAACTTAGTTTTTATTTATGGTTGGTTTTTTCTATTATTTTTTATTTTTGCATTTTGAAATATTTTAATATTTTATTACTTAATAAAGTTAGTCATTTCTTTCACTGTTTTTTCCCTATCATAATATATATTTAAGGGATAGAAGAAAGTTTAAATAAATAATTATAATTTAACAAATCATATGTCGAACAAAAATATAGAAAAATACAGTGATTCATATTAATGTTGCAAAATTAAGTGGAATTAGGCAATGAGATTTATGATCATATATTATTGTAATAATGCAACGAAATAAAAATTAAAGTGGCAATATTTACAATATTTTTAGTTGTGAGCATCATCATAAAATATATGCGACGACCATATATTTAAAAATAATTACTACAAATTTGTAACATTTTTTGCTTTATATTTTCCGTAGCATTTATTTACGACAATATATAATTGCATTAGACCGTCGTAATTATACCACTAATTTGCTGCATAAATATTGTTACATTAATACAACACATATAGCAATATATTACTTCGTCGCAAATTTGTAATAATATTTGCCATATTTTTTCTGTGCCAATAATTTGTAACAAATGGAAGTTGCAAACGTACATCACAATTATACGACAAATTTACGACAAAAATAATGTTGCATTAATACGACAATATAGCAAGGAGTCTATTTATTGCAAATTTTGCAATATATGTGCAACAAATACCAATTTGCAACGCTCATATAGCAACAACAGAAAATGTGTCTCAATTTTATTGCATTTTCAAATTTGCAACAAAATATGAAGTTATTGCAGTAAATTTAAGCGTAGCTATGACACTATTTTCTTGTAGTGTTGTGTTTCTGTGAGTGAGAAAAACGATTGGTGAGCTCAGTTTATATAGACATATTTAGCGACTAAAAAGTGAATATATTACGTAGTCACCAAATATAGGTACACCTACTCCGAATGCTAAAAACGTGTTTTAAACCAACTTTTAGCGACTATTTTGCGACTAAATTTTGCAACCCGCCGAAAATGTTGCAAAATAGTCGCCAAATTTACGACTACACAAGCAACTACCTTTTAGTCGCTAAATTAGCGACTATTTTGCGACAATGTTTTGCGACCCGCCGAAAATGTCGCAAAATAGTCGCCATTTAGCGACTAAAATAGCGACAAAATTATTTAGTCACAAATTAGCGACTAAAAAGTGACTATGTAAGAATAGTCATAAAACAGTCACAAATTAGTGGGTAATTGGTCGCTAAATTTAACGATTACGGATATAGTTGCCGATCGTAGTCGGAAAATCCGTGTTTTCTTGTAGTGTTAAGATCTTAGGTTAAATTCATCGTGGCACTAAAAGTGTTGTTGAATTGCTTGAAAAGAACTTAAGTGAGCAAGGTGGACCTTAGCCAACGGAAGTTGAAGTTGAGGCACCTTGTGAACAAATCAAACTTAAAATTTATTGCTTGCCTGATTTGCTAGATTCAAACGGAATTTTAGGGTCTAGTTAATTCTTGCATAGATAGCTAACGCTGCAGAAGTAGGTTAGTTTTACAATTGCGATTCGAGTTCTAGAAGGGTGTGTAATGCTCTCCCAATCTAATCATCTAAATTTGTGGTTGTAACCCCTAATTGATTCCTTGCGCCCAATATTTCTAAATTGATTTAACAGCAGTTTATTTACTTTCTGATTTTAGTAGTTACTTGAAACACAAACTTCCTCTTTTGCCTTAGCTATATTTGATATTTACTATTTCATAGTTCATTATTTGGTCTCTATGGATTTGATCCTGAAGTGTTACGACGACACCACTAGATCGTGGTTGAGTGCACATTAGGTTTTAATTGACTTTTGATCAATTACCAATGCCCCACCAGATCTGTTCGAAAACCTCTTTCAACTTCACAAAGCTAAATTCCATTGATCTGGGCTATGGAGTCTTTACTGGTGGCTGGAGTCGATTGTCAGGTTTTTGAGACGGATAGTGTGGAGCTAACGGCGATGGTGCAGGCACCGGAAGACTGGCCGGCTTTCTCTAATCTGCTGGAGGATTTCTCATTGCTTCGAAGTTCCTTTCCCTCCTTCTCCCTCTCCAGGATTCCTCGCGATGACAATGTCAGGGCCGATTGCCTCGCTCGATCTTCACGAACCCTACCTTCAGTTTCTACCTTTGTAAACTCGTATCCTCCTGTTTGGGCAACCAATCATGGAGTTCTCTTTTAATTTTAATATAGTTTGGTTGAAAAAAAAAAAAAAAAAACAACAATTTTCACAGAGGTAAGTTCTTTATCTTTTGTTCATATCCATTACTTTTTCTTCAATGCATATTAATTCTAATTTCTATTGTTTCAACTGCAACATGCCTCTCGATTTTACACATCTCTCTCATCTAAATTCTTTAAAAAGAGAATGGAAGATTAGAGTTCTAGCCAGGACATGAAATTTTTATCCAAAATATAAACCTGGAGTTATTCTGGGTATTGAAACAATTCTCGTGGACGCAAAGTTTAGTGTGCTTAGTTATATGAATTTCATATTACATTATAGTCTTTTCAAAACACAATCGAATAACCAATAAAAATTTTCATAAGATTTTTTTTTCTGGACAAGGGGATCGAATTCAAGCATAAGTGAAAAACACTATAGTTAGAAAATTCAAAAAGGAATTGCTGGAAGGAAGGTTTTGTGATATTATGAATTTTGAAGTTCGTGATAATCTTGGTGACTACAGGGGAACTGTACATCCTTACAAAAATTTCATGTTTACGACATAGGTGAAGCCGTATGATCAGATCCCAGGTATATCTCACTTCAACTGTTATCCTTTCTCAGAGAATTCAACTCAATCTATTGTGGATGACGTATTTTCGGTATGTTTTTTTTTCCTATTGTACATGTCACTTTACTCTTAAATAGATTACCAAATAGATTATTGTTTTCAAGTGGAGCTCAATCTTTCTCAGTAAAGTTTACCCTTTATGTTTATTTATTTAAGCATTCTGATTTTCATTATGTTATAGTTTGCTTCTATTTCCATTTTTTTCCCATATATTATTGGAGAAACTGTTGGTATGAGTCAGATTACTGAAAAAGATTGTTCCTGACAGAAGTCAAAGCTGTTGGATATTCAGCTAAGAGATCTAAGGTTAGTGAAGTTGCTGGAGAGTTTCACACTTCTTCATGTCTCTCTTTATAAACTTTACAACAGATCGCTTTGTTCATTTTCCATAAATTATTTGATGTCTCTTGCAGTGATACTATCATGGAGTGTACTTTATGGGAGAATCACGCTGAAGATGTATATTCTTATGTTACAAAAAAAGTTGTAGGTTCTGGAGTCTCATGACACCTGATTTGAGCAACAAAGTTGAAGTCTTGATTACCTTGATGGCTTTTTTTGTCTATAGCCTTTTCTTTATCTTTCTTTCAGAACATATAAAACATGGATTTTTATAAAGCAGGTTTGACAATGAGATACAGTACAGAAGTTTTTCTTTTTATGAACAACCGATACGGTACAAAAGTTAAGCATTAGAAAGAAGGCAAATTAGAAAAACAAGAAAGCTAAATGAAGAAGCATTAAAGAAAGTTGCAAGAAGAGCACATAAATAAACTGAAATTTCATGGTCGTGTTGTGAGTCAGGTGATACGACATGGATCTTACGCCAAAGGAAAAGCCTCTCAAGAATGTTAACATGACATGCTCAAGTCTTCTCAACACAACAAAAAGCTCAACATAAGTTATGTGTGGTCAACCGTTCATGTCTTGAAAACTTATATATTCGGATTTTTGTGATTTTCTTTCCAGAGCTTTTTAAACTATAATCATATCACATCTTTCATGAACTTTCTTTCGTTTATTTAGTTTAATATATTGCACAAACAGTAAAAGAGATCTTGCACCGTATATGTAATATCGCACATATGAATTTTAATACAAATACTGAATCCCCGTACGTAATACGGGTAGAATACTAGTATTAAATAATTTGTTATTTTTGAAGAATTTCCCCCTTTTTAAAATAAAGTAATTCTTTTTATTGTTAGCGAGTTTGCTAATGAAATTTGATAAATTTTGCACGCTGGCTTTTATTTTTTGAACTAATACATAGATTAATTTAAATTTCCAAAATAATAATCAAAGCAATTAATCATATACCATCAGTGGTTATAAATTCTGTTTATATAGGCAAGATTTGTTCTTATCATGCATGTAGACAATACATAAAAGCAGAGATACTATAAGAAGATATCCTACTATATTAATTGGGAAGTACAAATATAAAACTACATTCAATTGTCATTAGAAATTTTTAATTAAGCTTAATTAATTAATTAAATAAATATAATTAATTTTTTTTTTAAAAACACTCACAGATAAAATATAAAAAAATCTAGAAAAATATATTTTCTCTCTCTAATAAATTATGGACGAAATTACTAAATATTTTTTTAAAAAAATAAATAAACAAATCAGAATTTTAAAAACTAAGATTTTATATCCAAATATACAATATAATTTGTTTTTAATAACTAAATTTCGAAAATTTTGTTAAAATTTCAAAATATGATTCTCCTATCATCTTTATTTTATTTTATTTACAAATTGTTTGGAATTTTTATATAATATTTATGATTAATAAAGTACAGAATTTTTTCTGCATTTGTTGTGATTTGAATTTTTAAAAAACGAAAATATATTAATTAATCTATGAAAAATGTATGTTTTAATTTATACATTGGCGGGATGGTAAAACTAAATTTATATAGATGATAAATTAATAATTTTTATTTGCTCACAATTATAATATTAAAATTACTACTTTATATTTCACAAAATAATGAATCAAATACAAGAAACAAACAATATAAAACTGTAATATAAGTTAATAAAAAAATAGACTAATAGATTTACAGAACGATTAAAAATAAATATTATCTCAAAAAAAATATTTTTAAAAATATGTAACAATAAATTTTATTATTATATTAGAAATTTTTTAAAAAATGTTGATCCGTGCTTAAAGCACGGGGTATCTCCTAGTTATATAATTATTAGTGCTTATATAATTATGTAGACATTGATTATGTCAACTGATTTTTTGTAACAATATATATATATATAGCCCGATACCCTTTCATTTTATTACAACATAATTCATACTAACATCTTCCTAGTAAGCGATTCATTTTGATCTATTTTAATAATTTCTACTTCACAGTTTATAACACCATCATAGTAACAACTTATTTCATTTTATGCAAAGGTATATATATAATTTGGTGAGTAATTGAAAAAAAATGTCGGTGAAGGATAGAGCAACAAAGCGAATTCAGATGGAACTCAAGGCCATGAAATCCCGAGACTCTTTGTACAGTATTGGTTAGTAGTTTTTGTTTTCTCTCCCTACATTATATAAATAAATTGTATTCACATTTCTTAATGTAAATAACATGTTTGTAATCACAATCACACTTATACGTAAACTATTAGAATTTTTCTAGGTGTCAACTATAATAATATTGTTTGTTGGTGATATGTATCAATATAGGTTTAGAAGAAACAAAAGGTACAAAAGAAACAAAAGGTACAGAAGAAACAAATGTATTCAAATGGAAGACAACGATTTACGGACCCGAAGGTACTTTCTATGTTGGTGAAACAACCCTTCCCGTTTTTTTTTTTATACCTTAATTTACTATTGGTCCCATACCCACTAACATCCTAACAACAATCAATAACCGCGGATAACCAAATAAAACAATTCCATTAATCCATTAAAATTCCAACATAAATAATCCAATAACCAATAACACCAAAATCCAAAACAAGGAAATAACCAAAAGCTAACATCCTACAATGTTCCAATGACTTAATCTAGCAACCTAACAACAGCTAGACCACAATCAATCAAGCCTCTAGAACATCC
>NC_025701.1:22639017-22639498 GCF_000633955.1 Camelina sativa
AGAGGATGTTCTAGGACTTCATGCCACACTCAATTGACCGACTCACATAATCAATCATAGCATGGAATCCTAAACATCAACAGCAAAAGCGCAATGAACCCTAGACCTAGAACCGTAAGGGCTCTGATACCAAAATGAAACAACCCTTCCCGTTTTTNCACAAGCAATACATCAAACCAGGAAAACAAGTCTCGGTTGAGACTGGTGTCGACCGATGCCCCAGAAAGTGTCGACCGATGCTGAACCAAGGGTGTCGACCGATGCCACAAGGGTGTCGACCGATGCTGTCACCAACAGTGTCGACCGATGCTCGAATGGTGTCGATCGATGCCATATCTGCAGACGCGAACTGCGCGAACACAAACGACGAATCCCGATTCCAAACCATCCCGAATCCGTTCCAAACTCACCCAATTACCTCAGAAATCACTGGGAATCACAAAAGCAACGAACCCAAGCAACAAAACAACACAAACAGCAA
>NC_025701.1:22640704-22670627 GCF_000633955.1 Camelina sativa
CAGATCTCTCCAAAAACTCCAAGAACAAGCCCAGAAAGTCACAAAAACGTTTCTCTCTCTTTTCTCTCTTTCTTTCACTAAGCGGCGACCAAATAACTCCCCAAAAACCCTTAAACTCGTCCTTAGACGCTTATAACACGATTTAGGGATTTAATTGAACCAAACCGAACCAATTCGGCAATTAATCAAACCGGCCGAACCCAGAAATTAGTGGTGTCGATCGATGCCACTAGAGTGTCGATCGACACTCCTTTCAAAATCACAAAATCCGGTTCGCGGATATTACAGTTGGTGGCATTTTTCAGATCCGCATTGAGTTTCCTAATGACTATCCTTTTAAACCACCCAAGGTAGGTTATATATTTATAAATATATTGTATTTTGATAGAGATTAACTTTCGTTTTTTAACTACAAAAGTAAATATTTTTTTTTTTCTTTCTTATATAGTTTACTTTCGAAACACGGATTTACCATCCAAATATCAATTCCAATGGATCGATTTGTCTTGACATTCTTAAAGACAAGTGGACTCCTTCTGTCACCGTTGAAAAGGTTCAAAAACTCTACTCAAATATTTTGTTTTTATATTGTTCACTTTGTGCTTTCTCATTATGTTTCATTGTCTTTCATCATTAAGTATTAATTTTGTTAATATATATACAACAGGTGCTCCTATCCATAACTTCACTATTGGCGGCCCCAAACCCAGATGATCCTCTTGTACCTGAGATTGGGAAGCAGTTTAAGAATGATAGATTCAAATTTGATCAGACAGCCCGAAAATGGACTGAACAACATGCTTATAAATAAGAACTTATATATATATAGTTGTTTTCGTCATATATCTCCTATTTATTAGCCATCAAAACTGTTTTCCTTTAATATGTTATTGTGTACTTCTCATATATCATAAATAAAAGTCATATTCTTCGTTTAGATTTTTAGTTCTCCTCAAAGTGAATATAAAATATTTGAATCGAAACAAGAATACTCATGCAAACAAACTCGAAGCTTGATTAAAACTTAAATAGTTGTTTTATTATTTCATATCTTAATTATTAACCATCAACTGATTCCTATCATATTTATCCGTTTCGATTTTTGTGACATTCTCTGTTTAGATTTTTGTTCTCTACAAAATAGTTGAATCGAAAAATGAATACTGGATCATAGCAAAACATTGAATCAGTATAATCGGTTCGATGAGTACTTAATTCTTTCCGTCTAAATTAAGTAATGTTTTATATTTTTGTGTTTGTTTCACAGAAAAAAAAATACTTGAGAAACAAGAAATGTTATAAGAGATAGTTTCTTATATACTATGTGTAAAAAAAACATAATTTCGAAGTAGGGAGAATTGTAAGACGTATCAAACAATTACTATAAGTTTATTTTTTTGTTAAATCCAAGGAAAAACGATTTGTATCCCATAGGAAATTTCATATAGCACCACAACTCCACAGAATTCAAACCTCGATCTTTGTCCACACAAATCAGAAGTTCTAGTACAGTATCCCCTAATATAAAAGTTCAAAACTTCAGAACACACAAACGTTAGATTTATTGGTTTATGACTTAAACCGATACTAAACCACCAACACTAAACCATAGTCAGCTCTCTGGTCAGATTCCATTGGGAGTAGCAAACTCTTCAGAGCTAACTAACTTGCAACTCGCCAAAAACAACTTCACTGGTTTCTTGCCTGAAAACATTTGCAAAGGTGGGAAGCTTCAGAAAATCTCATTAGATGATAATCACTTCGAAGGTCCTATCCCGAAAAACTTGAGATATTGCAAGAGCTTTTGGGGTTTATCCAGATCTTAATTTCATTGATATAAGCTAGGAGAAGAGTCGAAAGCTAGGTGCCTTGATCATGTCAAACAACAACATCATAGGTGTTATCCCACCAGAGACTTGGAACATGACACAACTAGTTGAGTTGGATCTGTCTACCAACAACCTCACTGGTGAGCTTCCAGAAGCAATTCAAAATCTCACAAGTTTGTCAAAGCTACTACTTAATGGGAATCAGTTATCTCGAAGAGTTCCTACATTTTTAAATTTCTTGACCAAGCTCAAGTCTCTAGACTTATCTTCAAAGATGTTCAATTCTCAGATCCCACAAACCTTTGACTCTTTTACTAACCTCCATCAGTTGACCCTAAGCATAAACAAATTTGATGGACGCATCCGCATACTAAAAAAGTTGACTCAGTTAACTTATCTTGATCTCAGCTACAACCAGCTCGATGGGGAAATCCCATCACAACTCAGCTACTTGCAGAGCCTCAACAAGCTCGACCTCTCACACAACAATCTCTCAAGTATCATTCCAAGTTTTCAGGTCATGAAACCGCTGACATACATCGATATATCAAACAATCAACTCGAGGGTCTGCTTCCAAACAATCTAGCGTTTCGAAACGCAACCGCAAATTCATTGGAGGGAAACAGAGGCTTATAAATCGTGCCCTATCACTTCCCAAGGGAAGAATGGTTTCCTAGGGAAGAATGGTTTCCTTGTGTTTTATTATTGATGTTGTGTCGTTAGTGTTTTATTATATGATCATCTGTTTTCATTATGGTGCTGATGTTGTAGATCGAGCTTGTTCTTTCATGGATCGGATCAGTCCCCAGTGATCTCGTTTCTTTGTTGGATCTAGACCAATCTTTTGTTTTTGCAATGATTTGATATTTTTTTGTTCAGATCAGTCAGTATTCAACTTTTTGATTGGGTATGATCATGTTGATACTGACAATGCTAACGTTCACACGACATCTTGATTGGTTGCTTTGATTCTCAAACTCACAGATCAGTCAGTAACTAGTTACTAAGCTTGATTAAAACTTATATAATTGTTTTCTTATTTCATATCCTAATTCTTAACCATCAACTGCCTCCTATCATATTTATCCGTTACGATTTTTATGACATTCTCCGTTAAGATTTTTGGTCTCTATAAAATCTATATATATATAAAGTTACATTTTACTCACTTCTGGTGCTGCCACGTCAGCAACCTCTGATTTAATTTTTAGGGCTTATTCTTAAAAACTTACCCATTAAACAGTTAATAACACTTACCCATTAACACTTGAAAGCCCAGATCAAATCCAAATTTGTTAGAACACTTGAAAGCCCAGATCAAACCCAAATTTGTTAGATGCCCTAACAACAACCGTATCTCCTACTCGCCGTTTTCGTATATGCGACTCTCAGACATTCGTTTCCTGCTTCATTCTATCCTCCTCGCATTTCACATTCTCGAGTTGCAATGGTTAGAAATGAAATAAATATTATTTCGCACTCCTCGACACCCTTAGCCTGCCCTCTCTTCAATTTCCATTGTAACGGGTCTGTGTTAAACGGAAATTTGTGTTGTTCAAAGCTCTCTCATCTAATGCTTAGCCCACTACTCATTACTTCAATTGAGGTAAGTCGAAGTCTTATATAGAGATGAAGCTAATCCTTCACCAACCACCACCGTCGTCTTCCTTGCCGGTTGTTACCTTATGCTCCGAATCGTGTGGTGTTGTCTTCCTCCTCCGTTGTGATTAGCTGTCTCAGCGGTGGTGGAGTTTCCTCCAATGAATCGTTTGTATCTACTCGCCGGTCTAAGTTGGATTGTGGTTTCACTGTGATTGCGAATTTGGTGAATCGGATCCAGCTGCTTGATATGTCTGTTAAGGCTTATCCGATTCAGCTAAGGATTCCATGAAACAGACGATTTTTCTTCTATGCTTGGACTCCTTCCTTCCGATCAATTTTCCATTTTCGTTACCATCTCCGAGCAGCCTCTCTATCATCTCCTTATCTCTCCCATCATCACCGAGTATATATTTTGAATCTATCTCTCTCTCTGTCTGATGACAATTTTGTTAATTTCTGGAACACTGTGGATTTAGGGATTTTGGTT
The DNA here is from genome assembly GCF_000633955.1 of Camelina sativa. Classification (NCBI taxonomy): domain Eukaryota; kingdom Viridiplantae; phylum Streptophyta; class Magnoliopsida; order Brassicales; family Brassicaceae; genus Camelina; species Camelina sativa. Next base: position 22,644,624 of record NC_025701.1, read on the forward strand.
TCTTTGTGGTTTTATTAGGTATACGTTGTGGAATGCGGAGTATCGTGTATCACTGAGGCAGAATTTTTATTTACCGGTTGATCCTAGAAAGGAGGAGGATCAGTCTTTCGAAGACGATGTTAGATTTGGTTCTAAGAAGGGAGTGGGTGAGGATTTAGGGAATTTGTTGAAGAATTAGAGAGACTGAGTCCTCAGGTGTTTCGAGACTTGTCACCTGAAGCGTTGAGTTATATTCTGCATTTGCAGTCTGAGTTATCTACCATGAAAGAGGTAATTGTCAAAGCTGATTATTTACAACAGAGCTTCCTGGTCTTTATACAAAAGCTTTATTTGTATAGATATGTAGTAACTGCTCTCATGATAAGCTATTATAGATTAGTGAATAGACAAGAGAAAGACTATTTCTGTTAGGTTACTGATAAAGTTTTATTCTTTTTGTTGATGGTTGATCTCTTCTTCGCCACTTCCCATCTGCAATTCCTTCCTCTACTCATCAGTTTATCTGGGTATGTTCTCTAATTCTCTAAAACCATATATTTCGATTTCATTGGTTTGGCTTTGGATCTTTGAAAGGGTTTTTGTGTTATTTGTTTTGAAGTTATCATCATGTTCATCCATTGAACTTTGTCAGCTCCGTTGCTTGACAACTGCTCGAGTCGTTGTTTTTTAGCGGCTCCTTTTGTGGGTTTATGTTATCAGCTGGATTTGTGGTAGTTACAGAGATAAGCTTAGAGATGGGTCATGCATTGTTTAGTTTTGATTCGATTCTTTAGTTTTAACCGGAAATGTTAAGTTCCGATCTGATACATGGTGTTGTTTTAAAATATTGAGTTCTGCTTCTTCTTTTCTTTTTTTTTTTAAAACGATAATGCCATCTCCTTCTTCTTTCGAAGCACTAATTTATTGTTTACATGTTTGCTTTTGGAATGTATTAATGGATTTTTTGTGTATTGGTGAAAAAGGTGAGACCTTTCTTGGTTTGTTTTGGAGCAAATTGATCACGCCCTTAAAGCGTTGAATAATAACTTAAATTGATACTGATGCTTGCTGGAAAAACATCAACACTGGACTCCATGGGATCGGGAACATGAGGAAAGAAGAATACTTAAGAGTCTGGGCCATGATGCCCCATACATGTGTAACTTAAATGATATTGACAACACATGCAAGAAGTGCTACCACTACAAGCTTATGGTCAAGTTCGTTTACATGATCTAAGAAAGAAAACAGATAATATATAACCATCTCATTGTTATCAAATCTATTTTATTTTCAGTTGTTTTATTTCTCAAAATCATGTATAACCTCCAGTTATATGAATTCCAATATCAATGTTTGTTCTATTAACAGTTTATTACGAACTTACTTTTTAAAATAAGTATAAAAATAACAAGGTCGTAAGCTAGAAAATGGATCAAACTCCTTCAAATGTGTTGTCCAAACAAATTTTTGAGTCCAAATAACTTTTAAAATAAATTAATAAGATAATTAACGGTGTATGACACGCACAACAGTACCTAATTCAAAATAAACCTAATTCAAAATAAATACTTATATTCAATCTATAACAATAAAGTGAGGTTAAATTTATCCCGTAATTTAGAAGATTTTTATATATAACCCGTAAAATAATTAGATCCGTAAAAGTTACAAGATGGTATACCACAGCTTAAATTGTATTATAAATAATTTATTTAATTAGATTTAGCCTGCAATAAGAAAATAATTACATTTTTAAATTGAATTAATAGCCCCAAATAAATAAAAATTCTACATACCAAACAGTATAGTTATTATCAAATATTAGAGTTTTAAAGGAAATTATAAATATATTGTATCTATATGTATATATATATAAATTTAAAATATGTTATTAAGTGTGATAAATTTCTAAATATATAAATTGTTTTAGGAAATTTTAACCAAAAATTGGTAGAGATATATTAGGAAATTGTTTTTTGTCTTTTGTGCAATTTTTAAGGAATTAACTTTGTAAATAAGTATAATTCAATGGTTAGAAAACAAAATGTACTTTGTAAATGTAGATTAGATAATTCAACAAAATTATACAGCATAGTGTTTTATTAACTTCCATTTAAATACTTTTCACTTGGGAAAAAAATTATGGGTTTTTTAGCAGCCAAACTAGAATTCTTAAAATAAACTTCTGGTTAGATTAAGTTAATATAATTACAGTTTCACTTTACCAAATTGTAAAACTTATGGAAAAAGAAATAAATAAATGATTTTAGAAATGTAAAACAGTATTTTCACAATTCTCTTATTAGTTACTTCTAAAGTTTTATACAGATTATTATGAACCAAATTCACAATAAAATTAATTGATTTGACTAATTACTATTTTATAACTTATGTTCCATTTAAATCAAATTCAGTTATTGTACAAGTTGTTGATTTAGTAGTAGTTGTTGTTGTTCCAACAGCTCCAGGTGGAACTGTTGCGGCTGAAAAGAAGGTGTTTGTTATTGTTGTTCTTGCAGTTGTCGAGAAGAAGGAATTGGTATTCTACTACTCCTCAAACATCAATTGCAGTTTATGAAACATTTGTTGAGGCGCTTCTTGCTAAACAAACATAATTTAAAGATCTACACAAAGCATTCCATAAACAAAAGTTAAAAAAAAAAATATGAAACAAAAAAACCAGAAACGACACAAACGAGAACAGCAATCCGCGCGGACACCCACCTATAAATTATAAATACACCAACTCTCACTCCCTCACTCACTTACTATGTATAATTATAACAAACATTGCTCCAACGAAATCATTACAATATCATGGTCTCTATAACATTGTGTAGTGCCCATGTTTTCATTGATTGTTATAGTAACAACTATATTATGTACTGAAATGATATATATTTAACAAATCAATTAGAAAATTTCTAAAATAAAATAAACAATTAAGATATATATATATAAATCCAACCCTTATCCCAACCGTTAGAAATTGCATTTAAAACCATATCCAAATAACACAATCACTAAACCATTCACAAACAATCCTCCAACAATTAATTAAATGTCAAACCAAAATAAACTTACGACAGATTACAACAACGCATCGGATAATGCAATAAACAATCCGAAAAACATATGAAAAATATTAAAATATGCAGCATTAACGTCTACAGCCACACATCAACTTATACTATACAAACAAAAATGTTCAAATAAGACTAAACATAGACACAACCGATTTTTGTAAACAAACCCAATCTCAGAGAAATTTAAAACCAAACTATTCAATAGATTATACTTAATCCAAAAAAAAGCATTTAAAACTGAAAACACTGATAAATAACAAACAAACCAAACCAACGAGCCCCAAAATAAAAAGAAAAACCAAATTTACATAAAAAATAAGCAATAAACAAAACAATCTTAAATACAACTAACCAATTAATACAGACGGTCAATGAACTAACCAAGGAGCACCAATTATCCACCACTGATGCAAAGCCAAAACAAAACCTTCCCAAAGGCGCCAAAAAAATTAAAGTTTTCTATATTGATACAATGAATGCTTTAAAAAGAAGAACGCTCATCAAAATAAGATCTACAAGCCTACTACTATCTTTTAGATTGAAATATTGATACACACCATTCCATCCAACAACCGGTATACGGCAAAGATGAATAAACACAACTACAAGACATGGGCTATTTCACAAAAGGATAAATACATCCTCAAATCAATAAAATTCAATCTAGACCCAAAACATCACTACATTTAAAGGCTTAAACGGATATTTGGGCCCAATCAATATAAGAATATATATATATATATATATAAGAATATATATATATATATAAACACTCAAATGTAAGTTAATTAAAAACCTAAAAACCTTAAAAAATATTACTAACTTACCAACTTTGTAACACAATCACAAAAAAGACAAACGGATAACAGGAAAAAAAAAACAATGCAAAAAAACAATTACATTCAGAAATTAACTTATACATCATAATCTACAAATATGCAATTTAAATAACTGAAAAACAAAACCAAATTTTAAAATAAACATAACTAATATAAAATAAAAATGTAAAACTACACAGTAAATTGTACTTAATGCAAGAAAAACAAGCAAGAAAGCCAAAATGACCATTTAAAAGAAAAACAAAACCACAAAAAAAATATAGCAACCAAAATATAAAGAGAGAATAACAAAACACTTTATAAATATCCACCAAAAAAACACATATCACACCCTAATCAAATTCCTGCGCTAAGCACGGGCCAAATATTAGATAATGATAAAATGACAAATAATAATACATTAATCACAATTCACAACTAATAACTACAGCAAAACAACAACTTTAAGTACACAATGTTAACTTCTCATAATTATTATTTAAAAAAACATTTAAAAAGCACAGAAGATGATCTCAAATTTTGAAAAGTAAAAAACACACTAAATTGTACTTACTGTCAAAAAAAAAAAAGGTTACAAACAACATAAGCACCCGAATCAAATACAAAAACAGACATAAAGATGAATTTACATAACTAAAAAATAATATATACAAAAAATCCAAAATACACCTTCATCTAACTTTCGCACGTAGTGCGGGTCAATTGCTAGTAGTTTAATAAAAAAATGAATATTGGATTTTAGCAAAAAAAAATGAATCAGTATAATTGGTTCGATGAGTACTTAATTCTTTCCATCTAAATTAAGTAATGTGGAGTATAGTGTTGTGTTTGTTTCACAGTAAAAATACTTGAAAAACAAGACATGTTATAGTAAGAGATAATTTCTATGTGTAAATAACACATAAATTTGAAGTAACCCGTATCAAACAATTACTATACGTTTTATTTTATTTTTGTTGGATTTCTAAATATACGTAACTTTTGGATAGCTAAAGCCTAAAATCTGTATGGATCTGTGTTCCTACAAAAAGCGTCACTACATTGAACAAATTTATATTTTGGTCAAATGGACAAAAATTCTAATTTTCAAATGTCTTTCCAATAAACATCTTTTACCCCAATAAAATTTATAATAATTTTTTTTCCGTTAGGAATATGTGAGGCACAGAAGTTAGAAGTAAATTTTTCAAAAAATAAAAATCAATTTTGAATATCACTAGAGTTTAATATGAAATATTTTCAAATTAAACGAATAACACCAAAACTAAAAGAAATTAAAGCAGGATGTACACATATCTTTTTTTTTTGTCATCTGGTAAAATAGCCAAAGAAAGAAAGTTACAAAGTCGCAAAGATAAAGAAATTAAAGCAGGATGTACACATATCTTATTTAATAACACTATTTTAATGCATAATTTATATTAAAAATTTAATAATTCGGATTGTTCATAAATTTAAATTTTATTACTTTATTGGATAATATATCTACACACCATTATCATTCCATCCATAATAATTAAAAAAAACTACACAGTTTGAGCTAATAAAATCCGTTATAAAAACTGCAGATTGTTCCAAAAAAGGAAGACTATATGAAACCGTTTACTTCAGAAAGAAAAAAACTTTCGAACACGACTACCTTAGACCTTTCTTTTCTTCTGGGAAACATATGCCAGTGACGAGTTAATGAGCATCACTCAAGTTTTATCATCAGTCACGAGTCTCTTCTGGACCAAATTCACTAGTATCTTCCAAAACACAATGACTTGCAAATTACTCCCAAACCTTGCTTACATTGATCTTAGCATTAACCGTTTCTCTGGAACCATTCCTCCTCAATTCGGAAACATCTCTAAACTCATCTACTTTGACCTCTCCACATACTACTTAACCGGAAAAATCCCACTTGAGCTTGGCAATTTGCGAAACCTCAAAACCCTCTATCTTGATAAAAACAAGTTAAACGGATCGATTCCATTTGAGATCGGTCTCTTAACCTCAGTTCAAGATATCGCCTTGTCTATCAATTCCCTATCTGGACCAATACCCTCTTCCATTGGAAATCTCACCAACTTGATAAACTTGTACCTCGATAGCAATTCTTTTTCGAGTCCACTTCCTTCCGAGATTGGAAACTTACCCAACCTTGTTGAGTTAGAGCTTAATACAAACAACCTGTCTGGACCAATACCCTCTTCCATTGGAAATCTCACCAACTTGGTAAACTTGTACCTCTATACCAATTCTTTCTCGGGTCCACTTCCTTCTGAGATTGGAAACTTACCCAACCTTGTTGAGTTAGAGCTTAATACAAACAACCTGTCTGGACGAATACCCTCTTCCATTGGAAACCTAACCTACTTGGTAAAGCTGTACCTTTATATCAACTCTTTCTCGGGTCCACTTCCTTCTGAGATTGGAAACTTACCCAATCTTGTTGAGTTAGACCTTACTGAAAACAGCTTCTCTGGCCAAATCCCTTCCAGTTTCAGAGAGTTGAAGAAATTAATCCTTCTTAACATGTTTGACAATCAACTTTCCGGCAAAATCCCCCCTGAGATCGGTGACATGACCAGCCTAAATAACCTTGACCTTTCTACAAATAACCTTTACTGGTTCAATTCCTTCTTCATTAGGAAATCTCAAGAACTTGACGGGTCTTTCTCTTCATCAAAATTATCTAACTGGTGTCATACCCCCGGAACTAGGCAACATGGAATTTATAACTAACTTGCAACTCGCCAAAAACAACTTCACTGGTTTCTTGCCTGAAAACATTTGCAAAGGTGGGAAGCTTCAGAAACTCTCATTAGATGATAATCACTTCGAAGGTCCTATCCCGAAAAACTTGAGAGATTGCAAGAGCTTGATCAGAGCAAGATTCATAGGGAACAGATTCATTGGAGATCTTTCTGAAGCTTTTGGGGTTTACCCACATCTTGATTTCATTGATCTCAGCCATAACAAATTCCATGGAGAGATTTCAGGCAACTGGGGGAAGAGTCGAAAGCTAAGTGCCTTGATCATGTCAAACAACAACATCACAGGTGTTATCCCACCAGAGATTTGGAACATGACACAACTAGTTGAGCTGGATCTGTCTACCAACACCCTCGCTGGTGAGCTTCAAGAAGGAATTGGAAATCTCACAGGTTTGTCGAAGCTGCTACTTAATGGGAATCAGTTATCTGGGAGAGTTCCTGCAGGTTTAAGTTTCTTAACCAAGCTCGAGTCTCTGGACTTATCTTCGAATAGATTCAACTCTCAGATCTCACAAACCTTTGACTCCTTTACTAACCTCCATCACATGAACCTGAGCAGAAACAAATTTGATGGACACATTCCCAGATTAACAAAGCTTGTTCAGTTAACTTATCTTGATCTCAGCTTTAACCAGCTCGACGGAGAAATCCCATCATAACTCAGCTACTTGCAGAGCCTCGACAAGCTCGACCTCTCACACAACAATCTTTCAGGTATCATTCCAACAAGTTTCAAGGTCATGAAAGCGCTGACATACATCGATATATCAAACAATCAACTCGAGGGTCCACTTCCAGACAATCCATCATTTCGAAACGCAACAGCAGATTCATTGGAGGGAAACAGAGGCTTATGCAGTAATATTCCTACACAAAGGTTGAAATCATGCCCTATTACTTCCCGAGGGAAGAATGGCTTCCTTGTGTTTTGGATCCTAGGAGCACTCGTCATTCTCTCTATATGCGCAGGGATATTTACCTACTACCTTCGGAAACGAAAACAGAAAAATGGAAACAACAACTCAGATGATGAAACTGGAGAGACTTTGTCCATCTTTTGCTATGATGGCAAAATCAAATACCAAGATATCATCCAATCCACACACGAATTTGATCCAAGATACCTGATCGGAATCGGAGGATACGGCAAAGTCTACAAAGCAAACCTCCCAGGTGCAATCGTAGCCGTTAAAAAGCTACACCAGACGATGGACGAAGAGATGTCAAAGCCGGTGGTGAAACAAGAGTTCCTAAACGAGGTAAGAGCATTAACAGAGATCCGTCACCGCAACGTGGTGAAGCTCTTCGGCTTCTGCTCCCACCGCCGCCACACTTTTCTGATCTACGAGTACATGGAAAAGGGAAGTTTAAACAAAATTTTAGCTGACGACGAAGAGGCGAAGCAGCTCAACTGGACCAAAAGGATCAACATCATGAAAGGTGTGGCGTACGCGTTATCGTATATGCACCACGACAGCTCAATTCCGATCGTCCACTGTGATATTAGCAGCGGCAACATCCTTCTCGATAATGATTACGAAGCTAAGATCTCCGATTTCGGCACAGCGAAGCTTCTCAAAATGGATTCCTCCAATTGGTCCGCCGTTGCCGGAACCTACGGCTACGTCGCTCCAGGTAAATCTAAAATCAATGAAATTAAAATCCCTAATTTCGAATTTGAAATTGACATAATTGTTTCTGGAAAACTTCTCAACAGAATTGGCTTACACGATGAAAGCGACGGAGAAATGCGATCTGTATAGCTTCGGAGTTCTGACGCTGGAAGTGGTAAAGGGGAAACATCCGGGAGATTTGGTCTCGACTTTGTCTTCGCTTCCGAGAAAAACTCTGTCGCTAAGAAGCATTTTCGATGAACGATTACCGGAACCAGAGGCAGAGGTTAGAGAGAAGCTCGTGAAGATGGTGGAAGTGGCTTTATCGTGCTTACAAGCAGATCCACAATCTCGGCCAACAGTGTTATCAATTTCCACAGCGTTTTCTTAGAACTCTCCACCATCACTTTCTTTAGACTGAACACTTTTGGTTCCTTTTTTTTTTATTATTATTATTATTATCTTACGTTTTTTTTTTTTCAAACTATTATCTTGCGTTTATCGATGCATTTAGAACATCTCCAACCCTACTCTATCTATATATACATTTTTCAAGTACATTTAGCAAATAAATCTTAAAATTACCACCTATTTACAAGATTGCCATTGGCATTAATTATTAATTTGTTTTTCATTTAGTTAATTAATATTAAGTTTCTATTTTTGAAAACAAGATTTCTCATCCTAAATAAATTTCCAAAATAATTGGAACCACTCTCTTTAACATTAGTATTAATTAATATTAAGTTTCCAATTTTACAAAACAATATTTTCTCCATACACAAATTTCCTAAACAATCGGTCTAACCAAAAAACGAATTGATTTTCGATCTTAGAGGAAGATCTGTGGCCGAGATTTCTGATCTCAACGCATTGATTTCCCCCTAAAATAAATGTTCAAAATCAAATATAAAATATATCATTCAAAAAAACTAACAATATGATTTTTAAAAGTAACAAACATATTTACCATTTAATTTGATATCTTATTTAAAAAATAATAATAAAATATAAAAGATATTGTTTGCTAACAGATTTATTTTTATTTTGTATTACGTATTTAAAAATAATTTTTACTTTCACGGGTTTCATATGATGAGTTTTTGTGGATTAAAAATCTTTGAATATGTTATCTGACCCGCCTAGCATGGCGGGTTTGGAATATAGACCCAACACTAAAACTATTAGTTTATCTCATATATACTATAGATTTGTAATCATAGTTTTAAAAATTAACTTATAAATTATTTAGTATATAAACTACAAAATATTACACATACTATAACACATTTTTAATATTCCAAAAAAAAAATACACATAAAAATATACACTAACATATTATATAGGCATATACCTCTGTTTAATTATAGAGAACAAAACAAATCTAGAATTTTATATTCTATCTAATAACAAATTTAATGTAATTAGGTTATAAACTTTATAAAATGTAAGATGAAAAAAATTCTTAAAAAAATTCTAAATTAATTAGAAAAAAAGTTAATTAATTGAAAATTTGAAAACTAAATAAATTAAAAATATTATTTAAAATACAATAATTTATAACTTAGTTTCGCGGTGTACCGCGGGTGAAATCCTAGTTTTAGAGTTAAATCTCTATTATAGATTAACATTTACTCCAACACTACTCTATATTTTACTCTAAAATAAAGAAAATAATAGGATTGAAGGAAAACAATGTTCTATTTTTGAGTTACTCTATTTTAGAGAAAAAAATAGAGATATACACTGGACATGGTCTTAGTAGTTTAACATTTTCTTTAGATAATGGTTTTCATAACTAGGAGACTGCTACTTTGATTTTACGGGTTAGTTTGAATCGGTTAGTTCGATTATTAGTTAACCGAAACAAAATTAGAAAGATGCCAAATATACCGAAAATAAATTTAGTTCGAATTGATTGGATTTTTGGTTAATTAGTTATTACTGTCAAAACCAAAATTAACCAAATTTCTTTTAGTTCTGATTAAATCAGTCATTTTGTTTAAATTTCGAATTCTCAATTATATTCATGGTATTGGTGAAAACCGATTTATCTTTGATGAAAAACTTTTTTTTTTTTGTATAATCCCCTTATAATAAAACGGAAGTACACAACATTTTTTTGTAGACTATAAAATTTTAATAAGTTGATTACAAATAAGTTATAGATTAATTGATATATTAATTGGTTACAAGTTAAATAGTGGGTGCAACCTTAATTTCATTTCCGAAGATTTTATTACTACAGTACGTTATTTCCAAAAATCTTAAAGAAAATAATTCTTTGATATCTTATAACTTATCATATTAATTTTCTTTATTAAATTATTCATCAAATAAAATTATTTGATATCTAACTTAACATATTAATTTGTTAATTATCATTATGCTTCACCTCTCCTTTTTATATATGAGTCTATTTTGTGAAACAAATAAATTATCAGATTATTTTTATAATTAAAAAAAGTTTTATTTCTGGATATACCATAAGTTGAATTTTAAAAAACAAATATAAATGATTCAATCTATAAAATATTTAAGTTTTAGTAATATTATTCTTTAAAAATAATATCTATTGAATTAAAAATTTTACTGAGTAACGGGTCAAAATTTGAATATTTAAATTCAATTTCATACTTTTGTTGAATTTTATAAATTTATAAAATATAATAAACATTAAATAATGTATACTAATACTACCCCTTTTGATATACCCCTTTTCAAAAATACCCTCTTTTCTGGCCATTTTTATTTTTGCCCTCTTTTAATTTTTAATGACCATTTTACCCTTAGATGAAAATTATTTTATTCAATAAAAAGAAAAACAAAATTTTCCCGCCAAAAAATTTCCGACATATTTTCCCGCCAAAAAATTTTCGAAAAAATTTTCCCGCCAAAAATTTTTTTGTCAAAAAAATTTTGATAAAAAATTTCGACAAAAAAATTTTCCCGCCAAAATTTTTCCCGCAAAAAAAAATTTACAAGGTTTTTAAAAGGCTTTATAAGATTTCTACCTTATAAAGGCCTTATAAACACCTTGTAAAGGCTTTTACAAGATATTTTAAAGAGTTTTAAAAGGTTTTTTAAACAACTTGTAAACGCTTTTACAAGATTTTTAAAAGGTTTTTAAAAGGTTTTAAAAGGTTTTTAAAAGGTTCTCAAATAGTTTTTAAAAAGATTTTTAAAAGGTTTTTAAACATCTTGTAAACGCTTTTACAATGTTTTTAAAAACCTTGTAAAAGTTTTTATAAGATTTTTAAAAGCATTTACAAGCTTTTTAAAAGCATTTACAAGCTTTTTAAAAGCATTTACAAGCTTTTTAAAAGCATTTACAAGGTTTTTAAAAGCGTTTACAATGTGTTTAAAAACCTTTTAAAAGCATTTACAAGCTTTTTAAAAGCATTTACAAGCTTTTTAAAAGCATTTACAAGGTTTTTAAAAGCGTTTACAATGTGTTTAAAAACCTTTTAAAAGCATTTACAAGCTTTTTAAAAGCATTTACAAGCTTTTTAAAAGCATTTACAAGGTTTTTAAAAGCGTTTACAATGTGTTTAAAAACCTTTTAAAAGCATTTACAAGCTTTTTAAAAGCATTTACAAGCTTTTTAAAAGCATTTACAAGGTTTTTAAAAGCGTTTACAATGTGTTTAAAAACCTTGTAAACGTTTTTAAACTTTTAAAAACGTTTACAATGTTTTTAAAAGGTATAAATTTTAATATTTTTGGCGGGAAAAATTTTCGATTTTGGCGGGAAATTTTTTTTTTTGGCGGGAAAAATTATTTTTTTTCGGGAAAAATTTTCGATTTTTGGCGGGAAAAAAAAAATTTTGGCGGGAAACTTTTTTGGCGGGAAAATATTTTCGATTTTGATGACTGTACATTCTTGCTGTCACTCAAAAAAGGTAATTTGGTCATTTTGTATATAAAGAGGGGTAGTTTTTAAAATGGTCAACATGAAGGGGTATTTTTAAAAAGGGGTATGGAAAAAGGGGTATTTTTGAGAATGCCCCTTTTTTTAATAATAATAATATTTAGTTCTTTAAAAAGCAATTACCCAAAAATTTTGATCGGTTTGACCTGAAACTGAAACAATCTGACCTATATTTTAATAATAATAATATAATTAAATATCTCATAATATTTAATTACAACCCAAACAATAAACCAACATCTACAATTCCAATTAATATAAACCAACCATCAACATGCACAGCGGAAACATATAAACCTAACTAGCATAACCACAACACAACAATTGAGACCCTAGATCATCCTCCTCCTCATGAGGAGATCCTCCCTTCTACGAGCTATACAGACAATCAAATCAAGAGTACAACCAAAAACAAAACATAACCAACCAGCCGTTGAACAGAATATCCAATAACACATTTATCACACAAAATAAGTCATACAATCCAATCGCTCAGATAAGCTCATGGTCACACACTCACCTTATCAAACTGATTATAACAACAAATACAACTAGTTGAGACTCTCCTAACATCTGCAACAGCCCAGAAACGCTCTACAACAAGCCACACAACCAAAAACGACTTTATAGCAAAACTGGACAGAAATATCAGAAAATCTTAAAGACGAAACCGTAAAATAAAAACCAACCGTTAACTATCAAATCCCTCCGGTGAAAAACTACCCCTAGATGTCACAAAGCTTTCCACAAAATCTCGTGCCGATCGGAAATCAGACGAGACCACGATCTCAGTTACAATACCCGATAGTCCTAACTCGCGTCTGAAAAAACGTGTCTCACGAAACTGCCAATAACTCATCGAATTTAAATCCAAATCCATTTCTGTAAAATAATGACGATGAAAGGCTTGGAAATAACTCTACCAAATTTCGTTACCTTTGAGTACGTTTTGATACATCGAAACCGTTTCCTTCCAAACCGTAACAATTCTACTCCTTCTCCTTATCTCTATCACAAAGCTTTGTTGATCTCTTTCTCCTTCTCCTTCACACCAAATCGACAATCCACCAAAAAGGAGAAAGTGGCGTCCAAAACTTATAAACACCTTTTCAAAACCCAACTTTATATAATAAGATGGCAATCTTAAAAAAAAGTTTTCATATAATTTGGTTGCCATAGGTTTCCATGGTCATTAGAATAGTTTGTGTGATTCTCTATAGGACAGATGGACAGTGCAATTCTTTTAAAATTTTATGTCGCTTTTTCATTGTTGATTTTGAAAAGTTAGTCCATACACTCCATACTAAACAATGAATACTAATAATTTGGTATACTAAACTACATTATGAAGTATGGAGAACTTTTTAAGCAGACCAAAAAATGAAGATAGATAGTTCTATTTTATTATAGAGTTACTGTTCACTCCATACTAACATGTGTTTTATTGGTCTTGATTTGGTCTGCAGTTGGTATGCAGTATATCAAACAAGAGTGTGAATAGTAGAAAATAACATACTGGTCCAAATAGTCCGGTCTGGAGCGTACCAACCAACCATTCACCGTTGTTGTTGATACGATCAGTATCAATGGTGGACCCATTACCCGGGTCAATTATTATTTTTAAAGCTAGTTAAATATAATAGATATAAAAAAAAGACTATTGGTGTAGTGTGGAAAGATTAACCTTGAGTTTGGGGTTTTAAAATATTAAGGAAATACCAACTTCCCAGCTGGAACTTCAGCATTTTATATGCAAAAAGCCTTATTTCAACATTTAAACCCGGTGAGTTGATCCTCCTAACTTCTATATGGGTCCGCCATTGTCAGTACATGAAATCAGGGTTAAGGTACTTGGTCTGGCCAATATGAATAAAAAAGTATTAAGTAAATTGGAAAAGAGAAAATATGTAGATAAAATTTTGTTAGCAAAAGTAGGTCGATAGAGTTGTTTCTCTCTAAAATATTGTATATAACTTTATAACATGGGTCAAACACTTCTTAAATTAGTTCAAAAAACTATATCACACTAGTAGTCACTACATAGTATATATTCTTGTCATTTAAACAAATTATTATAACGCCCGTAAACCGTGAACCAAAAAGAGATTTTGGAAGTAGGTGTCGAGCGACATCAGAGGAAACGGAATCAAATATTCTAGTCTACCTTTTTTGTTACTCGGTCGTTAATGGTAGTTGGTCACGCAGTAACGAAATGAGGTGATGTTTGGTGTAATTGTGGGAGCTTTTGTAAAGAGTAATCTCTATGTCAGTTCTCTCGTTGAAATTATAGGATTCTGGTAAAATTGTTTCTCGTGTATTCAATGTAAGGATTGAGAATTCGAATATGGTCATCTCATATATACTTGGTTTACATATTGTATTTATTTCCACCAAAAAAGAATCGCTGAACTCTTCAGAATATGATATTTTATTTACTAACATGTGTTGTATATTATTATATTAATATTCTAATATGTGTAATCTTGTCTATATGAGAGATTTTCTTATGCAAAGTAGGACTTTTAAGAAACAAAGTTCTAATGGACACCACGTTTACATTTGATATAAGTCAAATTTGTTTTTTCTTTTGTTTTATCAGCGCCGGTTAAATAATTTTACACTTTGTCAGGTACAAAATAATTTAAAATCTGCTCATGTCAAAACTATAAACTATATAACAAAAATACGAAGGACTCACACTACAAACAAAACATCCAGTCACGTACTCACGTATAAAAAACTTAAAACTGATTGGATCTTACATGTATTTAACTTCTTAATATTGCTCTATAACTAGATGAATATCCGTGCTATACGTAGGTTTATGGCTTATCATATTTTTAAACAATTTTGCTACTAATTTTTTTTTTTGTTTTTTTATCATTGAATCGACAAGGCCTGATTCATAGCCAATCTCTACAATACGGGGTAACGCAACTTAGTAGAGTCGAATTCCGGTGGGACCGGTGCTACTAATTTATTTTTTATGTAGAGTTTATATTTTTTTTTATAATTATGAAATTTTGAAAAATATTATTTGATGTTGATTGTTTTAATACTTCACATATATTTTCCATTTTGTAATTGAATTATTGGATACATGCATGAATAATTTTGTTTTAAGAAATTTATTCATCCTACAATTCTTGTCTAAAACTTCAAAAGAAAATATAGCTTGATCTAAAGATGCATATTTTGTAACAAAGAGTTTTTTAGTTGAATAAATTTTACATTCATTTTAAAAAAGCTTATCTATTTAGATATATTCATACTTAAGCTTCTCAATTAAATACTATGAAACACTAAGAATTTATTTTATCAAGAATTGTAACTTGGCTAACTCTTTAATAGATATAATTAAGATAAACATCTTCCTTTTATGTTAGCTCTTCAATTTTTTGAATATAACTCTAATTTGGATTTTAATAAAAATTTCATTCAGTTTTCTTTTTAACAACTTCTAAATATTAAAATATAAAACCAACAGTCATGAATTTATTCAACTATCTTCCTCTTTGTCTCTGTATTTTTCTAAACCAACATTATACAGTTTTATTCAACTATCTTAAAAAATTACATTCAATTGGCATTAGAAAATTTTGATTAAGCTTAATTAAGTAATTTAAATAAATATAATTAATTAAAAATAAAAAAACACTCACAGATCAAATATAAAAAATCTAGAAAAATATATTTTCTCTCTCTAATAAATTATGGACGAAATTACTAAATATTTTAAAAAATATATATATATATAAACCAATCAGAATTTTAAAAACTAAGATTTTATATCCAAATATACAATATAATTATTTTTAATAACTAAATTTCGAAAATTTTGTTAAGATTTCAAATTATGATTCTCCTATCATCTTTATTTTATTTTATTTACAAATTTTTGGAATTTTCATATAATACTTATGATTAATAAAGTACAGATTTTTTTTTGCATATGTTGTGATTTGAATTTATAAAAACGAAGATATATTAATCAATCTATAAAAAAATGTATGTTTTAATTTCCACATTGGCGGGTTGGTAAAACTAAATTTATATAGATGATAAATTAATAATTTTTTTTTTGCTCACAATTATAATATTAAAATTATTACTTTATATTTCACAAAATAATGATGCAAATATAACAAATAAACAATATAAAACTGTAATATACGTCAAAAATAAAATACTATTATATTCCTAAATATTTAGTATTCAAATAGACTAATAGATTTACAGAACAATTAAAAATAAATATTATCTCAAACAAAATAACTTTTTAAGAAATATATAACAATAACTTTTATTATTATATTATAAACTTTTTAAAAAATATTGATCCGTGCTTAAAGCACGGGGTAACTCCTAGTAAATATTTATTTCTTTAAGCACAAACTTAGATGAATTTCTCTATGATATTAACCAATATATCTATCACTGCTACAACTCTTCAAACTATTGACAAAATTATAATACCTAAACCATATGCTCATACATTCATGGTTTACGCCAAGAGGAAGAAGTGGTGCTTTGATTTACTACTAATGCCCTTTTGACTTTTGGTATGCATCTATTTTCTTGAAATATGTTCTAAGCCTCTCTAAATTTCTTATGTAAATATTGAAACTGTTTGTGATAGAAAAAAGAATAAATCTAGTGTTATTCAATTAGGTATTTAAAAAAATACAATAAAATCTGCTGTTATTGGATTTAACATTTGTTGGATGATTTTAAATCAATTCTATTTCCAATGGATTTTATTTCACTTTGGATTTTAAAGTATTTTACATCCAAAACATGAACAAACACAATCCTAACAATTTTTAAGTATTTCATCTCTCTCACACTTCTAATAGGTAATCTCTATAACATCTGGTGATTCGTCATCATGATCATCATCGTCGTCATCACCATCATCGTCGTCGTTATTATTTTGACTCTGAAATTTTCGTTATTTTCTTCAGGAATAATGATTGATGCAGTTTAAGTTCGAGATGGGTTCAACTCCGTTTTGCTATTCAATCAACCCATCTCCATCAAAGCTTGATTTCACGAGGACACATGTGTTTAGTCCCGTTTCTAAACAGTTTTACTTAAATTTATCATCCTTTACCGGGAAATCAGCAGGAGGAGGAGGAGGGTTTAGGAGCCGTCGAGGTTTGGCGGCGACGGCGTTAGTTGAGGAGAAGCGAGAGTCAGGGACAGAGAAGAAGAAGAAATCAAGGGTTTTATGGATAAGTTATATTTTTTTTATTTACCTTCAAAACTTAAAATAAAAAATTCTACTAGTAAATGACTTTCAAAACTATCAGTAATGCTTTTCAAATCCACGTTCAATGCATTTCTAAAACCATTGGACTCTGAAATCTATTAATATTTTAAATCCATTAAAAACCTTTGTTGAATAACACCCCCTAACTCTGTTTGCTTTTGTTGCCTCAATTCACATGCCCTTAGAGAGTTCTCTAATATAGTTTTTTTTCTCGCCAAAGGCGACTCAAAAGACGAAACTAGAAGTAACCGTTTCCTTTCCCTTGACATATCCACCGGCCGGCGTCGGTTCCGGCGTCGGCCGTACTCTTGCTTTCCTTCTGTTTGTTTGTAATTAAGTTTTTTATTATTGAATAAAACCAGAGCAGATGATTTCGAAGTTCCAATTTTAAAGTCTCGCTCTTCTTCTCTCCTTCCGTGAGAGTTTTAATCCGACCAGAATCCGGCAATGGCGCAGGAGTAATTGTGTTGGCTTCATTCCGATGGTTTTTTCTCTAATCGCCTTCCGTCGTTTCAGTTATGAAACGTTTCGATTTCTTCACCAAAGTGAATTATTTTTCCCCAAATTGAAGAAGGGATTTCAATCCCGGATTTGGGATCCAGGGGAACGCTATTGTAAGGAATATATGACGATAAGAAATCGATTATGGTGGGATCTCACAAACCTAATTACCGATGGAGAAGAAACCTTACGGTTTGTTCCTTTTCCCTATATTGTTGATTGGGGTTTAAAAGTTTACGGTGAAACTTTCGATCTTGGTCTCTCCAAATCGATTGCTTTCGAAACAGAGATCAATTTATTAAACAAAACGGGAGAACATAATCCTCAGACAAGAAGATCATTGAAGCAACATTCGAGTGTGGGCGGTTATTATCATTGGTTGGAAACGTTCCTTTTGCTGGATAAAAATCACAGATTTATTTATATGCTCTATCTCTGGGAATATTGCTCTAATTCTTTTCTTTGAGAAAAACAAAAGAGTCGGTCACGTATTCTTTAGAGGAGGGTGTAGTGAGTACCAGAAGGTGGATCTGTTGATTTGGCATAATGGGTTCGTTGTTGGGAAAAGATGGGTTGAGGAAAGGTCTTGTTTGACTAGGGTCATCGTTTGTGATGATTTTAGTGATAGTAGTGTGGTTCATATCGCTGAAGCATTTTATCACACTAATTTGTCTCCAATCCAGTCTGATTATTGTAAGTCACCTTGCTTGATGTATTTCCAAAACGGACAGATGATGTTTTTTTTGACAAAGGTGGAACATCTGCGAGTATAAGAGCATGGGCATTGGTTGGGACAAAAATTTGGTCCCTCAAATATATTAATCTTATTTTTAGAGTTTTTTTTATTTTGGTATGAACATTGGTGTCCCTCACAGTTGGTCCTCTGAAAAAAATAATATTATTTTTTATTTTAAAAATTAATTATGTAATTTAAGAAGTAAAATCATATTAAAGTTTTAATTCAAATAAAACATATAACATTAACACTAAAAATATAAGAAAATTACAAAGTTACAAAAACTTGGAAAAAAACAAAACATACAATTAAAACATTAAAAATAAAAACATAAACCATACAAACATCATAAGTTAAAACAAACATTTTATTTCAACTTCTAATAATGAATAACGTAATCAGTTCTTTTACGTAATCATAATTGGTTTATTGAATCACAACTCACAAGCATCTCGGTACAATGCTCTTCTTATACAACAACAACAACAAACACATACATTACCGTGATTTACAAAGTTAAAATCAATGTTTCTTCACTAAACTCTCTATAAATTCGTTAATGCTCCGATCAGAGCTTCCTCCTTCACTCATTGCCTTGACAGCCAAATCTTTCCACTTCTTAGAACTCTCTCTAATATTAACACTACTCTCTCCTTCCATCACTCCTTTCAAACACCTCACCACCTCTTCACTCTTCACAATCCCTTCACAAGCGTCCTCTTTCGCTCTATACCCAACTTTCCAAACATCCTCCACAAACTTAGCATCATTCATCTGATCACTCCACTGAGGCACACCAACCATAGGAACCCCCAACCTCAACCCTTCCAATGTCGAGTTCCAACCACAATGAGTCAAAAAGCAACCTATCGACTCATGAGCTAAAACCTCAAGCTGGTTACACCAAGAAACCAACAACGCTCTGTCTTTAGTCGATTCCACAAACCCTTCCGGCAGTTTTTTGATATGAGCTTCTCTAATCACCCACAAGAAGTTCAAGTTAGATTCTTGTAAAGCAATAGCTATCTCTGTCAGTTGCTTCTCAAACAGAATCCCAAACGAACCAAACGAGATAAACACAACCGACTGAACCGGCTTAGTCTCTAACCACTCCATACATTCCTCTGATTTCTGTTTCAACAAACTCGCACCATAATCTCTATCCTCACTTATCCTATCATCAAGATACGCCGATGGAATCATCGGTCCAATCAACGTCCCCCTCATTGCCTCCCAAGATACGCCGATGGAATCATCGGTCCAATCAACCATCGATACCAAAAAAATAATCCAATACCCTAAATCGAAACAAAAATCAGAAAGATCATATATCTAAAAACACATAGTAAACTATCCAAACAAATTCCCGAAACCCTAAATCGCGAAAGGAACATAAACCCTAAATCGAATCCCACAAAAAATTTCCCAAATCTATCGAGTCCCACAAATAATTGCCCTAATCTATCAAAACCCACAAACAATTTCCCTATTCTATCGAATCCCCCAAACAATTTCTCTTTACCCTAAATAAAAAAAAAATCATAAAAACCCTAAATCGAGAATACATCAAAATCGGATTTGAATTTACAACACGTACCTCTTACAATTGGATATTTTGGAAGATGATACACTAAGTGAGGCCTTCGCGTTGCAAAATCTTCACTTTGATGGAGGCGATCCAAAGTTTTTGTTTAATCGCCGTCGCGATACAGAGAGAGTAAAGAGAGAGTGTGCGAAAGATAAAATGAATTGATCCGTCGAGTTTTTTTTCCTTTCACCCTACAAATAAAACAACATCCTATTACAGGATGACACGTGTCCTGAGGGACGCATATAAATTGTCCCGTTTTTAGGAACGTTTCTTTGTATAATCTATGATTTCGATTTAAATTAATCGTTTTAATTAAGTGGGACGGACGAAGGACGGTGCGATGCACATGCTCTNATACATCAAAATCGTTCTTGAATTTACAACACATACCTCTTACAATTGGATATTTTGGAAGATGATACACTAAGTGAGGCCTTCGCGTTGCAAAATCTTCACTTTGATGGAGGCGATCCAAAGTTTTTGTTTAATCGCCGTCGCGATACAGAGAGAGTAAAGAGAGAGTGTGCGAAAGATAAAATGAATTGATCCGTCGAGTTTTTTTTCCTTTCACCCTACAAATAAAACAACATCCTATTACAGGATGACACGTGTCCTGAGGGACGCATAAAAATTGTCCCGTTTTTAGGAACGTTTCTTTGTATAATCTATGATTTTGATTTAAATTAATCGTTTTAATTATGTAGGACAGACGAAGGACGGTGCGATGCACATGCTCTAAGCGAATAGAATATATTATATCGAGTCCTAGAAGATATGAGTCAGAGTCATTTTCAACAACAGTTAAAGTCTTTTTATTAGTCAAAGTAATGCAATGTGCATTTTGGAGTTTCATCAAAAGGATAATAGCCAACAACAAGTGTATGAAAGAGGGACATAACAGATTTTATCTGTTAGCCTATAAGTCTAAAAATAGCTTGGTTACTCTCCACTCCTTCATCGAGATTGTTTCAATTTCCTTTATTTGCCTCAATGGTTGTAATGAAAATGTTTCTGCACTTTGTAAACTCTTTATGATATAATATATTTCATTTGTGGAAAAAAAAAAGACATGTGGCACTCTATCCACTGTTGATATGTCATTCAAATGGAGAGAATTGGCCATCTTTCATAGTATAGATTACTTTGCAAAAAAAAAAATATCTATAATTAATACAGAAAGTGAATATAATTGAAAACACGGAAAGCTCTTAAGGTAATGTTAATACGATTGAAAATTAAATTATTAACATAACTCAAAAATGTTATCAATCATAATTTGTATTTTAAAATTTATGTTTGTATTTTTGTTAAGTTCTAAATTTATGATTGACTTACTATAACTCAACTGGAACTGGTAATAATTGTTGACAAAAACCTAGAGATTGTTGGGTTAATTGGTTCTTAGGACGAGACCATATAACATGCTTAGTTTCGTGTCTAAAGAGATATACGGTTTTGTTCAAGAACTTTTTATTTATTCAAAAGTTATATTGTTAAATCAAAAGATAACGCTCATAAGTTAAGAGGTAGTAAATTGAATTATTATTTAAAAAAAACTCAGTTATATAATTTTTGAATTTGAATAATAAAAATGCTTTATTCTCTTAAATATTTTTATAATAATTAAAAATGCCCAATTTTTTAATAATTATTTAAATTTTTTGTGTTTTGTCAAATTTATTGTCTTTCATTTTTATTTGATATGAAACAGAATTATAAGCATAGATTTAAAATTGATAAGATTGTAAATATTATGGTCAATGTTTCTAATATGATATGTTACAAAAAGTAACAAACTTTTGATATTATTATTTCTAATTTTATTAAATTTAAATTAAATTTACTTAATAAGACATATTGCAACATCTACAACATTATGTTTTTTGTCAGTTGTTTTATAATATTAATAAATCATAATTCTATAGCAAACTCACTATATCAATTTATACCATATAATTTTTTTGGCAAATTAATTATAAGAACTCAATTATATGATAATACGTGTTTATCATATATCAGAGTCAGTGGGAACGGATAACTCAGATCATATATCATAGTCACACACATACAAAATGATTTAAAAAACATAAAAAATCATAGAGTGAGCCCTAACAAACATTGATCTAGTACTTTGTAATCCCTATACTAGTAAAAGAGAAGTACAACTTCTCCTTTGGACGAAAATGTCCCCAGCGTCATTTACCAGACAACAATTCATTAAAGTTAAATAAGACATTTAAAGCTAATGGGTCGGGTTTTATTTTTAAAATAACCCAAAATTATTAAATCGGATATCTCTATCGGGTCAATTTTGGAGAAATAACCCGAAATTGAAAATGTTGGATCTGGATCAGAAAGTCCGCGTCATTGACAATGTGTTATGGGATATTTTTTTTAAACTGAACAAAATCTCAAAATTTCATGGAGAATTCAAGTTTTCTCCCTCACGACCCTTCACTGTACCAATAACGACATCAGAGAAAGTGATTGCCGGTGGTGACTCACTGGAAACGGTGACAATGTCGAGGGGAAAAAAGAGAAAACGATGTATTGTTTTTGTTTGTAACTTATAAAAAATTGTTCATTGCTGGATGATACATTAGAGTAAACAAAATTACTTCAAAATCGTGACAAGATCAAGTGATGGGTTGATGTTCGATGTTGTGATTTTTGCAGAAATCGGATCTTAAAAGAAGAAGATAATGGCTATTTTATAATTAATTTACATAAAAAAAAAGCAACGGTTCAGCGTCGAACCAATATTTACATAACTAACCTATATTTTAGGGAATACTTTCAATTTGTTACCTTAAAATCATACATTTAAATATTAAATTTTACATATATAAACATATTTAATTCGGTAAGATATTGTGCATCTCATCAGTACAATCTAAACAGTTAATACACATATATTCTCATTGCCTTAATTTCAATTTTTAAAAGAGAAATGCCCTAAAATACCACTCAAATAGTTTTTTTTCCTCAAATACCACACATTCCTTATTTTTCCATCAATACCATTCATTAATAAACACAATGACTCTTTTACCCTTACATTTTATAATCACAAATTGTGTTAAGATTTTATAAACTCCAATTATTTCTTCGACGAGATACGATGGCACCAACTTTTCCGACGAGATTTTCCGGTAACGATTAGCTCCGTCGTTGTGTCCCATCATTTCCGGTGATATCTGTCAACTTTGTCTATTTCCGATATCAGTTTAGTGATCGATCCTGCTTAATTTGGTAGTGGTTCCTCTCGATTCGCAAGTTCAATTTAGTAGTGGTTCCTCTCGATTCATATTGAGATCTAGCCTCAATTGCAAGGTGATCTCTAACCTGATTAGTGACTATGATTGAGTTATACTCTGTTTGTGGGGAGTGGAAACAAAACGATAGAGGAGTATGGGATTTTGAAATTGATTCTAAAAAAGGAGGATCTCTTAGTGAAGTAGATGAGAATATCACATATAAAGTTTTAGCTGAGATGGTAATTGAAGATTTTGGACTTGATTGTTTAGTGAATGATATCAAACTTAGCTATAGGCTTTCTTCAAGGATGAATTTGATGGTAGAAGATTCTCCACCAATGTATTTGCGAAATGATCGTCAAGTACAGACGTTTTTCAGGAAGTTTCAAGATGACCCTGAGTTGAATCGTTTATGTGTAACTGTAAGTGAATACACTGTAGTTTTCTTACTGCATCAATATGTCATTCTTATATTTGATGTTTTTTTTTTGTTTTTTATGTAGCTGCCTATTGGTTATGGGAATGTTGAAAGTAATACTCTGTCAGCTACTTTCAAGAACAACCGATGCATTCAAGGTTTTCAGTTTTCGAATAGTGATATATCTGTTGCATCAGTTCGTTATCTAACAACCAAGGTAAACTTGGCTCTATTTTTTTACTCAAAAAACAATGTCTTACAAATCATAGAATACATATGTGTTTTTTGTAATAGGTGCTTGCTGTGAAGAATAGAGTCATATATATTAGAATCTTTCTTTGTGCATTAAGAAGGATATGGTGAAATGAAGTCTGATATCTATATGTTAGGAAAGTCATCCTAAAGTCTTTTTGAGATATTCCCTAATTGTTACATTTTATATGTAGGATTTCATGAACCAAGTGGAAGTGGCGCCACAGTTTCTGAATCACATACTGATACCTGTTCAACTGCTAAAAAAGTGATTTATGATGGTATTCCTAGAGGTTTTTCACATGACACTCAAGGGACTGATTATATACATGAGGGGAAATATTTCAAAAACAAAGCAGAGTTGAGGATGAAGATGCGGCTGTTTGCACTTGAGTTCAAGTTTGAGTTCAGATCTTTGTGGTCAGACAGAACGAGATTGATATTGGGTTGTGTCGATCCTAGTTGCAACTGGAAGATGCGTGCAACGAAGCTCAAGTCATCTGATTTCTTTGTAGTGATTAAGTATATTGGAGAACACAATTGTGATCCAACGTACAGGAATGCGAACCATAGGCAAGCCACTGCAAAACTGCTTGGTTCTTTTATTTGCAGTCATTTTGCAGAAAAGAAGGCTGGACTCAAGCCAAAACAGATAATTGAGAGAGTTAGATTAGATCATGGTGTTCATATACAATACAAAAAAGCTTGGAGAGCAAAAGAGGCAGCTCAGATTTTGGTTAGAGGAACTCCTGAGGACAGTTACCACAACATAGCAAAATGGTTGTTCATGGCTAAGGAAAGAAATCCAGGATCAGTTGTTTATCGTGAGATGGATTCTGGTACTAAATTCAAATATGTGTTCATTGCATTCGGTCCATCGATAAGAGGTTTTGATTTGCTGAGAAGAGTGATTGCAGTAGATGGTACCTTCTTGAAGGGGAAATTTAAAGGAACTTTATTAGTAGCTACAGCACAAGATGGAGATCATCACCTATACCCGATAGGCTTTGCTATTGTTGATTCAGAAAATGATAAATCTTGGAATTGGTTTTTTAGGTGTCTTCGTACTATCATACTTGATGCCCAAGATTTGGTGTTTGTCTCTGATCATGCATCGTCCATTGCAAAAGCACTTACAGAGTTGTATCCAGCATCACATCATGGAATCTGCAAATACCACCTTGGAAACAACATCAAAGTAAGTTTCAAGGGTCAATCATATTTGCCACTTGTTGAATCTGCAGCCATTGCTTATACTCGTGAAGAGTTTGCTAAAATATTCATCCAGATTCAAGATGCAAATCCTAAGTTGGCTGAAAATTTACAAAAGGCCGATTTCAGAAAGTGGGCTCGTTCCTATGCTCCTTCAAATCGTTACAATATTATGACAACAAATGTTGTTGAATCATTTAATTCGATGTTGAAAGAACCACGAGAGTTGCCAGTTCTTTATCTTCTTGAGACAATCAGGTTAACTTTGACTTCGTGGTTTCATGAGAGACGTGAAAAAGCTGCTAAACATGACAAGCTTGTCACGCCGCAAGTAGTGAAGAAGTTGGTATCAAGGTTCTCAGATGCAATGAAACTTGACGTTTTCCAAGTTGATGAAGACGAGTTTGAGGTGAAGGACAACATTAACAAGTTTATTGTTCACTTGAAAAACATGCATTGCAGTTGCTGTGTTTTTGACATCGACAAAATTCCGTGCATTCACGCCATTGCTGCTGCGAAGCGTTCAAATAGGGATGAAAATAAGTTTGTTCAT
>NC_025701.1:22671522-22677911 GCF_000633955.1 Camelina sativa
GTGCATTCATGCCATTGCTGCTGCGAAGCGTTCAAATAGGGATGAAAATAAGTTTGTTCATGTTTGCTACTTGACTGAGACATGGGCTAAAGTATATGCTGAAAGCATACACCCGAATGGAGATATAAAAGATTGGATTTTCCCTGATTCTATAGAAGAATTCTTTTGTGCACCTCCATTTAGTAAGCCAAACAGTGGGAGACCACCAAAACAAAGAAAGCGATCTGTTGGAGAATTTGGGGTGCCAGGTTCAAAGTCTCAGAGTCACAAGTGCAGTCGATGTGGCACAGCAGGACACAATAAGAGTACATGCCGAGTTCCCATATGATTATCGGTTAGTGATAACTTTCATACAACAAAGCTATATGGTGAATCTGTGACATTTTTAGGATATGTATTTTAACATTTTTCATTCTTTTTTTTGTAGGTGTTGTAGACTGTAGAGGATGATACAACTAGGATGATGTGTTTCATACTTTACAGTATTCTATTCTTTAATTTCAATTTATATATTTCATTTGATTGGGTAGCCATTCTGTTATGTGAAACATTAAGACAACATACTTTTATACTGTAAAGGAATGTCATCCTGAATTTCAGAAACTCCTGCCTAAATATAATTAAGTATTTAGCATATATAATTTGTCTTACCTTTATGTTGTTATTTATGAAAGCTTTCAGTTTCTTTTAACACACATTCTTGTTTTTGTGTGTTTTTATAGGTTGGGAATGCATTTCTGCATCACTATTTCTTAAATTACATACCTACACTATTAGGGAATGCTATCCTAAATAACAAAATAGCCTTCCTAAAATAAATAGCCTATATATTTCATCATATATATTAAAGCTTATTACTAATTTCCGAATAACAGGCTTTGGCCTACTGGTTACTCTCCCACTTGTAAATTCTTAATGTTGTCGGTTTGAACCTCCTGGATGCGCATTTGAGGAATGCCATCCTTATTTTTTGTAATCTCTTCCTAAATGTTTGACCATATATATTAAAGCTTATTACTAATTTCCGAATAACAGGCTTTGGCCTACTAGTTATTCTCCCACTTGTAAGTTCTCGATGTCGCGGGTTCGAATCTCCTGGATGCGCATTTGAGGAATGCCATCCTTATTTTTAGTAATCCCTTCCTAAATGTCATCCTAAATGTTTGACCATATATATTAAAGCTTATTACTAATTCTCGAATAACAGGCTTTGGCCTATTGGTTACTCTCCCACTTCTAAATTCTCGATGTCATGGGTTTGAACCTCCTGGATGCGCATTTGAGGAAATGCCATCCTTATTTTTAGTAATCCTTTCCTAAATGTTTGACCATATATATTAAAACTTATTACTAATTCCCGAGTAACAGGCTTTGGCCTACTGGTTACTCTCCCACTTGTAAATTTCTCGATGTCGCGGGTTCGAACCTCCTGGATGCGTATGCTTTGGCCTATTGGTTACTCTCCCACTTCTAAATTCTCGATGTCGCGGGTTTGAACCTCCTGGATGCGCATTTGAGGAATGCCATCCTTATTTTTTATTTTTTTGAGGAAAGCCATCCTGATTTTCTATAAACCCTTCCTAAATAACTTTCATTCTTTCCCTAATCTGTACAAATACCATCCAAAATAAAAAAAGTTTCACAAAACACATCATTTACTTAGTATCTTTAACATTTAAATCATAATCCCAAAACACATAATATATGATTCCAATAAATCCATTGTAAATTTATAAATCCAAAGAAAAGTCTACCATCTGAAAACAAAAAATCAACCTCTAAACATCTCAATCTTTTTAAGAATGATATCATGATAGATATCAAAGCATAACTTGGCTCTTATATCTTCTGAAACCTCTTCTTGAAGCTTACTCATCATCTCTTCTACGCCCATTGAGTGGCATTCCACCATTTTAAGGATGAATAATCCACAGTTTGCATCACTCTTAATGCGACGAAAGAACTTCTTAGGGCATAAGACTTTAAATGGAGACAGATCAATTGTTCCTCTGTTTCTTTCAGTGCCTAAGAGATAAGGTATCATCTCTGCAATACACACAAATTGTTATCAGTAATATATCATAAGCATAAGATTCACATCATAATCATATAAGTTCTTACCTGCAATTGGCTTAACATGAGTTTCCACCAAGTCACCTTTACTCTCATGAGTTCGACAATCAAAAACAGTAATCTTCCTGGACTTGAAGCTTATTTCCATACCAATGAACTGTTTGTATTTAGAGTTATAGGCAATACCATAAACTCCCTCGAGATCCTGCCACTTCTCAGTAGGAAGACAAAACCGAAGGCAACTTCCCACTCACAATATCAGTGACTTCTTTTGGAAACACATGTTGTGATTTAAAGTTATCCTCCTTGAAACTGAAGTATCCAGCTTTCAATTTTGAAAAGAAGTCTGGCCTCACAAAGGTTGATTTCAGAAGTCTCTTGTTGTGAAAATAAATGGGATCCTTGTTTCTTCCCAACCAAAGTAATCCCAAAGCTGCATCAATATGCTACATTAAAAAAAAAAAAAAAGACTTTTAGTGTATTAGGAGAAATAGACACAATAATATTTGATAATCTGACATTCAGGATAAGATTCATGAATCCACCCAACAGAAAAGAAACTGAAACAAAATTTGTGAGCAGTATCGTTTCTTGCAATTTCTTCTCTGGTCTTCCCAGCAAATGTATCCAATGTNTGTTATCAGTAATATATCATAAGCATAAGATTCACATCATAATCATATAAGTTCTTACCTGCAATTGGCTTAACATGAGTTTCCACCAAGTCACCTTTACTCTCATGAGTTCGACAATCAAAAACAGTAATCTTCCTGGACTTGAAGCTTATTTCCATACCAATGTACTGTTTGTATTTAGAGTTATANTAGGGTTTATTGGTGCTTTATATGGAGTAATGGTTGAAAATGATGGAGTTGTGAGCCGATTGCTTCGTCTTGGAACATGCTTCTCACCTTCACCATCATCTTTTTGCTTCTCACCATCACCGTCAACTCTTTGCTTCTTTCTTGGAATAACAATTTTATCTTTCTTATCCAGCTTTCCCTTTTTTTCCTGAAATCAAGATGTAACAAAGAAACGTGTTTATGAATGTCCTCTTTGTACTTTTTACAAAAATCAGCAATGATATATACAAAACAAACAAGAACTGAATTAAATTGACATACCTCAGGTGAANTAAACATTTAAGATCAAATGATGGTCCCTCGTCTTCTGGATTTTGTTATCTTCTTTTTCATCATCACCATCATTTGGGCTCACTCCTTCTGGTACATGATCTTCTTCTTTATCAAGACCATCATTTAGATTCTCACCTTCATCCGCATGATGACTTTGATTGTCATCACCTTCCTGAAGGTTCACTTCATCATCACCTTCCCGAGGAAGGTTCTCTTCATCATCACCTTCCTGAGGAAGGTTCTCTTCATCATCACCTTCATGAGGAAGGTTCTCCTCATCACCCTACAAGCAAAACACGTTTTAGAACCTTTTTTAGCTTAAGAAGACTTTCCTACAAAATTAAATCACAGGATAAAGTTGTATAATAAATCTTACATCAACAGCTGAATCGAGCTTCTGGGTCATCTCCTTAGTGATGGAATTGAGCTTTTCGGTTAACTCCTCCGTTTGGTTTTCCCTTGGAGTAAAGAACTGGATATGAATTATTTCACTTGTCAATATAATGTGTTAGAATATTTTTAAAAAGTTTTAAGAATCATTTCATTTACCTCAGTAGTTAAAACTTCTGGATTTGGTTCACTTTCATTCTCTCTATCGAAGAACCGAATTTGTTCTTTTCCAAAAAATTCTTCTTTCTTTGATTTGTCCATCAAAACACTGATTCCGTTTTCAAGAATTGTCTTCACTCTTCCTTTGCTCCTTTTGTTCTCATACCTAACTTCAACTTCTTGCAGCAATTGTATCTGAAAAAAAAACATTAGAAGCTTTTAATACATTGATTAAGAATACTTCCCCTATCATTCAAAATACAAGTACCAAACTAATTCTTACCTCCTTAGGAATCTGAGTCTCAGAAGTCAAAGCCACATGCACTGTTTTTTGTTCAGTGGTAGACATGTTAGATGGTCGGATCCCATCACCACACTGCAAATATAAATGTTTTTAGGAAGCTTTAGTGCATAATTAAGAATACTTTCCCTAATATTCAAACTACAAATAAGAAACAGATTCTTACCTCCTTAGGAATCTGAGTCTCAGATGTATATTGTTCAGTGGGAGAATTGTTAGTCGGACGGATCCCATCACCACTCTGCAAATACAAATCGTTTTTAGGAAGCATTAGTACATAATCAAGACTACTTTCCCTAAAATTTAATTTACAAGTAAGATACCAATTCTTTACCTCTATAGGAATCTGAGAGTCAGGAACCTGAGTCACATGCTCCGTATTTTGTTCAGCGCATGGGGAACTGGGGAATGGAGGGTTTGAAATTGGAGAACTAGGAAATGTAGGCATTCCACTATCTTGGTGTAGATCCTACAACACAAAATGAAAACGGTTAGAAGTTACATTCATAAAAAAAATTTCTTAAAGAGAAAATTTGTTTTACCTGATCGTTTGTATTGGTAGGTTTATATCTTCCCAGACTCTCTTCTATTTTCGATAGCATGCAATTGATATCTTTGAATCCATCTGTAACAATGTTGTACAGCTTGTCTAGTTTCTCCATTAGTGACTCTCCAGAAGAGGATGGCTTTAGTCTCTCCTTGTTACGGAACTGGAAAGATTTCTTAGCAATATCTTCCATCACTGCACCAACATCCAATGCTTTTTTCCCCCAGTCTTCAATTGTCAATTTGTATCCCTTGTTCACTACTTCTGTTAACATTCTCAAATCTTGATCAGGAGTGTCTTCCAAGAAGACTGTATCTTCTGCATCATCAGGTATCGATGGTAAGATGTGAATAACCTGAAGCTGCACACAAACAATTTCTGTTTAGTTAGACAGTCCTAAATTACTATTAGTCCTTCTTAAAATTAAAGAGAATATAACTTACATGGTTTGATGCTTCAATGTTCTCCACTTGAGCAATCGATGGATTAACTGTATGTGTGTATTTTTCACACATGTATGTTGTTGGTCGCTGAATTACACTCAATGTACTAAAAGCAGACTTTAACATAGGAACAGACTCAAGGATCCACAAGTGCAATGCCAACAGATATCCATGTATGTAATATTTATTCTTCCTCAGATTTAATTCGACATTCTTCTTTACTGATTTAATCAGAAGATTATATGCATCTTTTCCCCACGGATAATTAGCCAAAACATCCAGATGTTGAGCCCTCTTAAGGTTTTTTGCAGGAAGCCTGTTACCTTTGTACCTCTGAAGGAAGATGCATTCTATAAGGATCAGCATCGCAAGAGAGAACCTTTCATCTGCTTCCTCTGGATCAGTTTCTTGTAGAATATCCAAAAGATCTTCATATGTGTGAGCATCTTCAGTGTTAGCCCTGTTATAACGATTCTGTTGTTGATCTTCATCACCTCCCCATTCAGTGCATTTCAATTCAGTGACCATATGGAATTCTCTTATTGAGAATCTCATAGGTTGTCCTCCNCTGTCCTCCAAAATGCATCCATATCTCATTTTTCTTTGATACCTTTAAACTCCTGCTCAGAAAACAGTGCACCATTTTCCCTGACATCATCAGTCCTCTGTTGATAACCTTCAAAATTGGTCCTAGGAAGGAATTCTTGATCCTCTCATACTCTGCAACCAAGAGGATGCTTTTCACTTTTGTGATGCCATCATTGTTTACAAACTAGTTTATCGTCACGTCTGATCTCGGTTCCTCTCCAATGTTGAAACAAAGTTCAGGAAGTTTGATTTCTATAGGGAAAGAATCACCCATATCCTGCAACATATAAAAGAAAGAGAAGAAACGCATATCGTGTTAGGGAATTGATCCTAAATTATATAGATTCTTTCATGAATTTTAAAAACCTAGCATCGCCATTGTACTCAACAAAACGTGAGAACTATCATCCCCTTTGAACTCGCTCTTGGCCATGACTATCATCCCCAAAATTACCATTCCCATTGTACTCAACAAAACTATCATCCACATTGTAACCCACAATTTAGAATATTTTTTTACTAGAAAATCATAAGAATCTACTAAATTTTTCACCCAAATTGTTTAGGTTTTTGTTTCACACACAATTGTTTCAAATATCACAAACAATCATTTCAAATTACACCCAAATCATAAGAATTTACTAAAATTTTCACCCAAAATTGTTTAGGTTTTTGTTTCACACACAATCGTTTCAAATATCACTCACAATCATTTCAAATTACACCAAAATCATAAGAATCTACTAAAATAT
>NC_025701.1:22678006-22681705 GCF_000633955.1 Camelina sativa
CTATCATCCCCTTTGAACTCGCTCTTGGCCATGACTATCATCCCCAAAATTACCATTCCCATTGTACTCAACAAAACTATCATCCACATTGTAACCCACAATTTAGAATATTTTTTTACTAGAAAATCATAAGAATCTACTAAATTTTTCACCCAAATTGTTTAAGTTTTTGTTTCACACACAATTGTTTCAAATATCACAAACAATCATTTCAAATTACACCCAAATCATAAGAATTTACTAAAATTTGTTTAGGTTTTTGTTTCACACACAATCGTTTCAAATATCACTCACAGTCATTTCAAATTACACCAAAATCATAAGAATCTACGAAAATATAACACACACACACACACACAATCGTTTCAAATTTCACAAAATCAAACCGTAAATCACACAACAATTCATTAAAATGGATCTGAAGCTTACTTATAAATGGCAATAAACTGATGATAAAGTGTCGCGTGGTGAAGATTGATCAAGCAAGAAGATTCGTGGAGACGAGATTCAACAAAAGCACTGACGGCGAGGAAAAACAAAGTTAGATCTCGATATGTATATAGAGGATTTTTTGGTGGTAAGGTGATTTCGATCAAGGTATTCTCGAAACGGCGACTCGAAGGAAGGTATTACCGAAACGGCGAGATATGCCGGCAACGAGAGTCCGATGATTAGTCTTTTCGTCTCAAGAGAGAGGAGACGCAAACGAGGGTTTGAGAAATGTGAGGGTATTTTCGTCATATGTTTTAATTAGAAATGTTAGAAATGGAAATTATTGGGCCTGGTGGTATTTTTGACCCCAAAATTAAAAATGATGGTATCCATGACAATTGCCCTTTTTAAAAAGAACTTTAAAAAATCTGATCTTATTAAACCTAAATTGTGATAAAATTTAGCTGACCCTTCTTAGCCTATAAATAGATAATAGATCATCTAACTAAGTTATTCACATACCCACATAAAGCACTCATTTTTCAAAGCTTTTATGATTTGTTTTTCATGTTGTTTAACTTTCTGATTTGTTTTCTTTAAATCTTTTGAGGTTATTTTGTTTGGAATAGAACTTGACTAGAGAGAACACATCGGCAACGAAGCCATACATTGAGATATATGGTATATTTCTTTATTTCTCTAATTAAAGAGATTTAAAATTGTATCTCTTTATTTCTTTATATCTCTTTGATTTTTTCATCTCAATTTGCAGTAACTGGAATGTCTAGAAAACTTATTAAATGGTTGATTCATTTTTGTTTTTACGTAATTAAGATTGCCTTCGATGTTCTGTTTCTTATATTAGTTTTTTTGGTTCACAGGTGTCAAATAGAACTAATGATTGCAAGTTATAAAGTATCTCAAGTGTGTAGAGTAAAGAACTCAAAATGAGATTGCCAAGATACTAACAGTGAGTTTTCAGCTTCTTATTATCCAATTCTATGTTTTTTGTGACCTTTACATTGACTTTTCAGTTTGATATATTGTTTCTATAATATACTGATCTTTTTTTAACATATATATTTGTCGCCTTCTTGATGCATAAGCTGTTAGTTCAGTGATTAAGTATGTGCTCAAGAATGTTCAACATGTATGTTTCTAATTCGGGTTTGGTGGGTATCTTCAACAAAGATGCATCATCTATTGAGCTGCCACATATGGAGAAATAAATAAACATGGAGAAGAGTCGAGACATATTTAATAGAACACTATAGTAGAAGAGATGCATATGTAAGTAGATTAATAGAGAGCCATGTAAAAGCTCCACTTTTTTATGGGCATTTGTTTAAATTTCTCATGATATATGCAAATATATTAGCTGCATTTATACTGTCTACCTTCGTTTAGATTAATTTTGTAATACAAAATCCATCGTAGTTTACTTATATTTAATACCTTAACTAGGTAGCAACCCGCACATATTTAAAGAAAATTATTATAAGTAAAATTATTATCCTAGAACCAATATCTTTTTGTGTCAAACATAATATGTAATTAAATATTTGAGGGACGGCGCTTGGGAGGAAACCATATAAAATGCTCTGGTTCTTGGGTTGAGGGGATGTACGGACCTAGACCCAGAACCTCTCGGTAATTCAAAAGAAAAAAAATATGTAATTAAATATTTTTATTTATTTATTCAAAGCTGTGTTTTTCGTGTAAAAAATATGTTTCACCTGTGAAATCTTTGAATGTGTAAGAGATTTTATGGTAGAGAAAATATTAATAAAATATTAACTATTTATTAAAACATGTCTTTTGTATAATTTAAAAATCAAATTCATATATTCTTATGTTTTATTTTGTAATCATAACAATTTTACATGTTTGTAATGTAACCATAACAACATATACTAAATTACTCGGTAGTTTAATTATTTTATTTTATAATATGTTAGTAACAATCAGATTCTAAACTAATTTTTTTGAAGATAATCTAATTTATTGATTTAATATTTTTGATTAGGCTATTTAAATCTTTTGAGTTAGTCAGTTTGTTAACATTTTCTATAAATGACGGATTATTGCCAAAAAACCATTATGAATTAATGAAATTCTAAAATCAACGTATTCGTGTAAGAATACATTTCACTCGTGAAATATGTGAACGTGGTAAATAAAATATTTATAAAATGTTACAATTTATGGCAATATATATTTTTGTGTATTTTGAAAATCAAATTTATATTTATGGTTTATCGAGTAACTATAACAATTTTGTATAATAATCACTTATTTTAAATATATTATATTTTTTTTGGGTACTAAGTTTATTTATAATGATAAGGGTTATTGTCTCATTCCTTTTTAACAGCACATATATGAATATACAATTAGAATGTATATTCCTATTCAAAGGAACTGCTTCAAAGAAGCTTAACGTTTACTTGCGTGCAACACCAAAGAAGCGGCCTGCACCTAAGTCTAACGATTCAGGCAGTGAGGGGCCTAACCCGAAGAACCCGGAAGCGGAGAAGGGAGCAGGGGGTGGGCATAAGCCACCAAAACCACAGAATCATAAATGAGGATTTTAAGCTGGAATTGTCAAGGGTTAGGGAATAAAGCAACTATTGGCTATCTCAGGGATTTGTGGGGGAAGCACAAGCCAGAGTTTTTGTTTCTTTCTGAGACAAGGCAATCTTTTTCTGTTTTAGAACCTTTTGTTGGTCATTTTGGTTTTTCTGATTTAAAAACGGTTGAACCCATTGGTTGTAGTGGAGGTCTTGCACTTTTTTATAATAATAATAAAAATAAAATTAATAATGTTTCAATTTTATCTTCTTCAAACAGACTAATTGATGTTGAGTTACTGTACAAAGGGAAATTAATTTATCTTACTTTTGTTTATGGTGATCCGGTTCCCAAGAACCGGGAGCTGGTTTGGGAACGGTTAACACGGATTGGTTTAAACAGGGATTCCCCTTGGTTTTTAATTGGAGATTTTAATGAACTAAAAGGAAATCATGAGAAGAGAGGTGGCAAATTGCGACATGCTTCTTCATTTGTACCTTTTAACACCATGATTCGACATTGCGGTCTCCTAGAATTCCCTTCTCTTGGGGATAATCTTTCGTGGCGCGGATGGCGAGACAAGAAACCAATCGGTGCCGGTTAGATCGGGCCCTCGCCAATGAGGAATGGCATGATATGTTTAAGGATTCTTTTACCGAATACTTAACAATGATTGCATCGGATCACAAACCCATA
>NC_025701.1:22686386-22722448 GCF_000633955.1 Camelina sativa
GGAAAAAATAATTTTTTCGGGAAAAATTTTCGATTTTGGCGGGAAAAAAAATTTTGGCGGGAAATTTTTTTGGCGGGAAAATATTTTCGATTTTGATGACTGTACATTCTTGCTGTCACTCAAAAAGGGTAATTTGGTCATTTTGTATATAAAGAGGGGTAGTTTTAAAAATGGTCAACATGAAGGGGTATTTTTAAAAAGAGATATGGAAAAAGGGGTATTTTTGAGAATGCCTCTATAAATAATCACACATCATGATATCTTCTAATTTGTTGTCATTTTTATATTTATTTATGAATATATATAAATCTATATTTATTGGGAATTAAGTTTTTTTTAATGAGTTGGAGATAATTCAGGGGTAATATACTTCTTTTTATAATCGATTATAATAACTATTGAAAGCTTGTTATTTAAATTATTATCGTCATAATACTAACATAAAAAATAATATTTTTTATATGATTTTGTTAATAAGTTATATGTTCTTTATTTTTATTAACTTTATATTAATTGATATGTTTTTGTAGCTGTTTTAGAATATTTTACTTATATTAATTTTAAGAAATCAATATAACTTTGACTTGTATATTTGTAAGTAAATTTTAGTAAATTTTTGCCTTAAAATAGTATGTAATTATTTAATTAGTTTTAATATGTGATAGTTAATTTGTGTGAGAAATGATGATATATCTAATTATTATTCATTTAATTGTTTTTTTTTTGAAAATATAATGGCATGTTAATGTAATTAAGTAGAAAATTTAAGGATATTTTGCTAAAAGGTGCACCGAACTCTCTGGCGGCGACACATCAGCTTTTTCAAGAGTGTGGTTCTCTATTAATATATAGAGGATTCTTAAATCCATTAAGTATAAATGTACTTATATTATAATATAATATGACAAAATATTCTTACTATTATAGTAATTTAGACTTAGAAACTAATATATTTAATCAAATATATTCAATATTCAATTATTTACTTTTAAAATCATATATTACAAATTTAATACTCTTCTCAACTATTCCACATATAAAACCACATATTTTTAACTTAAATCATTTTATTCTTTTCATATATATATATATATATATATATGTTTCCTTCCATCAAATTCAAATTATAACCAAATAAAATATATATGTGATCTAACACCAATAAGATTTATTGTAATCGGCTGTATTATACTTAATAAAAAAAAGTAACATATTTCAATTCGTTAAGAACTGTCAATACCCGTAAATATTTCCCCGCGCTGTAATGCGGATTCGGTCCTACTGTCTTAATAAAATACAAAATGGATTAGAAAACTTATATATAAACGCGTATAATCTTGTAACAACCAATCAAACCGTTAAAGTGGAGATTACGATTGTTTTCGGTGAAATCATGACCTGCGAATAAAGTTAAGCAGATGCGAATTGAAAAAAACAAAAAGATAATAATTCATAAAGTGTAATAAGGAACACGTGGCAGATCAAATAAATAATTGCTCAAGGATATTTTGGTATATGCGGACAGGTCACGTCGTGTCCTAAAACCTCTTAGCCTTCCTTTCTCCTTTATATAAGTCAATCTTGCGTCGGCTTCGACTCTCAACATATAACAAAGAACTTGCAAAGAAGAAAAAAATGGCGACTCTTAAGGTTTCTGACTCTGTTCCTGCTCCATCTGAAGATGCTGAGCAATTGAGAACTGCTTTTGAAGGTATAGTTTTATGCTTCTTCTTGTTCTCTGTGTTTGTTGCTCTTGTTTATCTTTTTATGTACCTTATCATCAGTATCTGTTGTTTTTGGTTTGGTCGATGATTGTATTATAATTTGTTTAGATGGTTTTTGATGTGGATCGAACTTGGTTTTGGTCCGATCTTATTATGGATGTTGTGTCGGTAGTGTTTTATTATATGATCATCTGTTTTGATGATGGTATTGATGTTGTAGATCGAGCTTGTTCTTTCATGGATCGGATCAGTCCCCAGTGATCTCGTTTCTTTGTTGGATCTAGAATAATCTTTTGTTCTTGTAATGGTTTGATCCTTTTTTTTGTTCTTTTTTTTTTTGTTCTGATCAGTCTGTAATGGACTTTTGGTTGTATGATCATGTTGATACTGACAATGCTAACATTCACACGACATCTTGATTGGTTGTTTTGGTTCTCAAACTCAAATTCACAGATCTGTCTTCTTATTCTAGATCTGAAATGTTGTTATGATGTGCTGATTTGTTTGAAGTCCAAGATCTTGATTGAGATTAATACTTTGATACCTTTTGTTGTTATGGATCTGCAGTTTGTGGCTTTCTTGGATCTGCCATTTGACTTTGATGCTTATATAAAGTGAATCTTATTCGTGTGTTTTCGCAGGATGGGGTACCAACGAGGATTTGATCATATCAATCTTGGGTCACAGAAGTGCTGAACAGAGGAAACAGATCAGGCAATCATACCATGAAACCTACGGCGAAGACCTTCTCAAGACTCTTGACAAGGAACTCTCAAACGACTTCGAGGTTCGATTTCAGACTTTAAAGTATGGACTTTTCAATCTGTGTTAAGTCATTGTATCCTAATTGATTTTGGTCATGGAACAGAGGGCTATCTTGTTGTGGACTCTTGAACCCGCTGAGCGCGACGCCTTATTGACTAATGAAGCCACCAAAAGATGGACTTCAAGCAACCAAGTTCTTATGGAAGTAGCTTGCACAAGGACATCAACGCAGCTGCTTCACGCTAGGCAAGCTTACCATGCTCGCTACAAGAAATCCCTTGAAGAGGACGTCGCTCACCACACTACCGGTGACTTCAGGAAGCTTTTGGTTCCTCTTGTTACCTCATACAGGTACGAAGGGGATGAAGTGAACATGACATTGGCAAAGCAAGAGGCTAAGCTGATCCATGAGAAAATCAAGGACAAGCACTACACCGATGAGGATGTCATTAGAATCTTGTCCACAAGGAGCAAAGCACAGATCAATGCTACTTTCAATCGCTACCAAGATGATCATGGCGAGGAAATCCTCAAGAGCCTTGAGGAAGGAGATGATGACGACAAGTTCCTTTCACTGTTGAGGTCTACTATTCAGTGCTTGACAAGACCAGAGCTTTACTTTGTGGATGTGCTTCGTTCAGCAATCAACAAAACTGGAACCGACGAAGGAGCTCTCACTAGAATTGTGACCACAAGAGCTGAGATTGACTTGAAGGTCATAGGAGAGGAGTACCAGCGCAGGAACAGCATTCCTTTGGAGAAAGCCATCACCAAAGACACTCGTGGTGATTACGAGAAGATGCTTGTCGCACTTCTTGGTGAAGATGATGCTTAATCAATAAATCCTCCACAGAGAAACAAAAGCTGCTGCTGTAGCTTCTGTTTTCTATTCTCTCCCTCTCTCTCTCTCTATTTCTCTTTGATGAGTTTCAAATCTTTTGATTCTGTTCTTCCAAAACCTTGGTTGTTGTTTCTGTTGTGTGTTTTTGAGTTCCCAAATAATGCAAAAGAGAGACAGAGAGAACCAGTGTGGTCTCTTTAAGTTATATATATAATTAAAGATTAAAGAGTAGATGGCCTAAAACACAGACTAACAAGTAATTCTGGTTTGACAAAAGTTGTTGTCACTACAAAAAGGGAGACTAACAACAAAAACATTAAGGGCAGGGCAGTGTTTTCTCTATAGCCCTATATGATCTTGAAACACAAAATAAGGACAACAACAGCTTTTAGTTACTAATTAAGGTCACTTCTTCAAGATGGTCTTGGAGAAAATCTTCTTGCAATAAGGGCTCGACCGTAGTTTCCCGAACCTGTAAACCTTCTCCAACAGTATAGCACGAACAGCTCCCTGCGTTAACCCCAAAAGCCATGTCATCAAGTTCTGTTTTTGAAAGCTTATAAAAGATTCATCTATTTGGACTTACTTTGGTTACAGAGAGTGCGGTTTGGATCACATAGTTCGCATAAGGATCCTGCAGAATATATTCAAAATCTGGACTAGAGAGGAGCTCCCGGACAATCTCAGATCGACTCTCTGGATACTCCCTTAGACACTTCTCAATCACATGGCTACTAAACTTCTGAGTCGCTAGCTCGGCGTAGTGATTTCTAAACTGAACTAGCAACCTCACTGCAGAAAATTTTTGCTCTATTAAGAACTGCACCACATAGTTCCTGCAAAAATTTATTAACCATAAGGAAAGCTTTTCAAACGATACCAAATCATCATAAGAAAAAATCTTTTGAGTCTACGGTGGAAATAATGTTTACCCAAAAGGATCCTGTGAAAGGCGAAGTGCGTTTCTTGATATCTCAGCAACGAGCCTTTCATGTTGCGGTCCAACAGAGTTTGCAACGCAGCATTGAAGAACACAGCATCCGTGGCGATGAACTGCAATCTC
Source organism: Camelina sativa (assembly GCF_000633955.1). Lineage (NCBI taxonomy): Eukaryota > Viridiplantae > Streptophyta > Magnoliopsida > Brassicales > Brassicaceae > Camelina > Camelina sativa. The sequence continues at coordinate 22,690,780 of NC_025701.1, forward strand.
AGCACAGTGCTTTGTAGCAGCTTCTAACACAAACTGACACCAAAATCAAATCATTCATCAGAGCTTAAGTAAGAAACAAATGATGAAGATTAATATCTGACAACAATTCAGCACATGACTTTTGTAGCTGCTTCCAACTCAAACCAACACCCAATTTCACAACGTTCATCAAAGCTTAAGTACGAAACAAAAGATGTGACATAAATGATAAATAAAACCTTGTTGTCATTAGGGCCAAGGGACTGAAGGCAGCTTTGAATCACATGGTTGCCATTCAAATCTTTAACAAGAGCAAGAAAGCCTGGTTTGAGACCTGACTTGACCAATGCCATCTGATGTTTTGTTCTCACTGTTTCAATCATCTTCTGTACAACTCTTGTCCTGTTTTTTAATTCATAAACCCATTAGCCACAAATGAGGATTCAAAAACGTATAGCAAATTTTTAAGCTTTGGCCAAAAAGTTTTTTATCTTTTGAAATCAGAAGTATGTAAGCGGATTTATAGGGTTTTGTCCAATGGTCTCAGCTTTATTTATTTTTTCTTCCTATAAAGCTTGCAGTCTTTGGTTTGTCCAAAAACAGCAAAAAGTAAAACCAAAATTCATACTTGTCCACCAAATAGTGCCTTCTTTTAATGATAGCGATGGCTAAACCTTATACCAAACTATGAAGAGATATCAAATATTTCCATAAACAGAAAAGTCTTCATCTTTCTCAAAAAAAAAAAAAAAAACAAGAAAGATTTCATCTTAATCCTCAAAAGATGAAATGTCTCCATCTCTATTGAACTTGTTGACTAAAAAATAATGAATCTAGGGGTTTTTAAAATTTTACTAAAGTTGATGGAAAGAGATGAACTTACCCATAAGTGTTGAGGCAGATTTTGATAAGCTCCCTTGGTTTTGATGTCAGCACACTCACAAACAACGTTCTCTGTTCCTCATCACAGGCATCTATAAGCTTCTGGACAATGTAGTTCCCAAAAGGATCCATGGAGAGTTCAACGACATGGTCAATAATCTCAAGGAATATAACATTAGTCTCAAGAAACGTTCCTTGATCAACTAATTTCTGCAGAACTCGACAACCAGTCTGATCTTTGGCCATTAAGATGACAGATCCGTACATATCAACCATGGAGACGAGACTCAGAGGCAAAGGCAAATCAATACTGCTCTTTGGACTCATCCTATCATAAGAGCCTTGACCGATCAGAGTATCCTCTGGATACCTTCTCATCAGAGAAGTATCTTCTGGATAATAAGCTCCAGAACCTTCCATGGCGGCTAGGGTTTGAGAAACCCTAAATTTCTCAAACATCAACGAACCCTTGAAAACACCGTTGTTGCCTCTGAGACAAGGAGAACGCTTTATGGGTTGATGGATATGGTCGAAGAGGAAATCTCTGTGAGTCTTAGAAGCCATCGTCTCTTCATACCCATTTGGGTTTAAGGAATCTTGAAAGCCAAGCAATCTAAGCTCTTCCGGAGGAGAAGCTCCATGAAAGTTGTTGTTTTGCAGACAAACAGAGGAAAAGTTGCGAAACCCATCATGATGAATCTGAGAAGCAGCTCCTCCAGTCAGATCCTCCTGCTCAAAGTCAAACCCAGAAGACCTATGAAGAGTTGTAGCTTTAGACCCAAAATCACCCGGGTCGACCCGGAAAGGTTCTTCTTCAGGTTTGGTCCAAATGCTCATGTCACAAGAGATACCCATTTTGTTAAGCTTTCTGCACAAATCCAGAGCATCACCGCTCTTGTTGTAACACTGATTCTTCAGAAACGGGTTTGTGTCTAGACTCTTTGTAAGAAACCCATCAGAACCAAAATCAGGAGGAAGAGGAAGAGCTCGTCCCAAGTTAAAATCTCCCTGAAAACCTCCAAAGCCCATGAATCTTCTTTCTCCAAACATCAGATCAGAAACAGAGTAAAAGTGTGTAGAAACGAAGAAGAGAGAGAAAAGAGAGAGAGAGAGAGTAAAGCCAAGGAAACAATACGGAGCAGAGAGGTTTTGGTTGGTGATATATATAACAGAAAATGGTTTTGTGGGGAGAGAGAATGTTGTGTGGTGAGTGTACGTACGGAGGGAGAGGCAGAGGCCTTCACGTCCAAGGCTGAGTTTGTCTCTTTTGTCGTCTTTTTCGCCATTAATGTGCAACAGAGAGCCTCAAAACACTACTTTTTGCAGCCTGCCTAAGATTTCTTACAAATTTACAATTTTGTCCCTTTTCTTTTATTTTGATTGTAAATTCCACATCAAAACAATCAACATTCAACATTTACCCAGTTGCTCTCCTTATTCAAATTTACTTAATGAGAGATTCTGATGTTAAAAAATTATTTTTACTTTTTAGTACTTGCAGTTCATCGTTTTGATGAGTTATAATACTTCTAATGTTCTCATTTCTTTCACAATGAAATTGATTTGATCTTACATCAAATTGATCATCAACATCGAAAAGAGCTAAGTCGGAAACAATGAAACTTTTATTTACTCATCTATTTTCGATGTTTTTCAAATTTTTATCTTGTCAAACCAAAACTTTTGATTGTTTGTTGAGATCAGAAGCTCAAAGTTATATATAAAGAGCATATTAGCCTAAAACACAGACTAACACGTCACTGTTCTGGTTTGACCGATGTTGTTGTTAATACTGTGTCCTATCCGATCTTTAAATACAAAATTACTAATCAAAGTCACTTCTTTTTAAGATACTGTGTTTTGCTGCATGATATTAATTCCATTTAAAGCTTTGCAATTTTGTTCCTCTTTTTTTTTTTTTTTTTTTTTTTTTTTTTTTTTTTTTTTTTTTTTNTTCTCTTGTTTGTTCCAAATACAACAACTAAATAAATTTCATAAGTTAATCAATAATAAACAGTGTTGCAAATATAACCGAAATACTGTAGACTCTAATCATCTTTTCAACATATATCAATTGTTGTTATTCTCTTTATTTATTTATATCATACACAAAATAACATTTCACTATAAAGTTGGATAATTTCTCTCGATAATGAGGCTGTTCATTTGGTTGCCGCAGATACTTGCGGCTGTGGTAGACGCATATATCGTTGTTCATTTTGTTGCCGCCGGTACTTGCGTCAAAACGCAGCGACAAACGCAGCGACAAACGCAGCGTCTTGCGAGAAAAAAAAATTTGGACGTTAGTTAAATTCAGCGTATGCGATTAAAAAGCATCATTATATATGGTAAAACCCAAAAATACCCTTGTTATTTTTGAGAAATCACAAATAAACCTAACCCTAAATCTTCATCTTCTTCGCGACAAAGCTTGTTGTTCTTCTCAGTCTCTCTTCACGGCGAAGCTCCTTCTCTGTCTCTCTTCACGGCAAAGCTCGGCGTGAGCTCCTTCTTTACGACAAAGCTCCAATCTGCTCTATCTCTCCAGTCTCCATATCTCTCTCCCAATCTTTGAGTTTCTTCGTCTCTCTCTAATTCCCTCTCCATGTATATTGGTTTTTTTGTTTCACTACATGACTTAATTTGGGATTTGAATTGTTGGGTTAGCATGATACTTAAGGGTTAAGATTCATTGGGTTAGCATGATTTAGTTCACTTTCACCGTTGAGGGTTAAGATTCATTGGGTTAGCATGATAAGGGTTAAGATTCATTGGGTTAGCATAATCTGCTCTATCTCTCTCTTTGACTTTACTTGGGTTTATCTTGTTTCTTACATGAATTTGTTGGAGTGAAGCTGTAATGTGATAACATGAATTCATTTTGGCAATTTGTTTGTCCTTTGTTTAAGTGATTGGAAAAGTGAATTCTTTGTTGACTTTAACACTAGAATTATACAGACTTGCGGTAATGTTTGTCGCAGCCGCTTGCGATAATGAAACGAACAGCACCAATATCGAAAGAAAAGATGAACTTGTATAGAAATGTTTAAGTAATTTATATTAACATTTTTGAAGTACATTTAGGTTTATGCCCTTTAAATTTTACTTATTTAATTTTTATTTTACAACATTAATCCCTAAAACAATTCCATAAATAACATTGCAGAGAAAATCAAATACTAAACTTTCTTAAATTGACCAACATTTGTTACATTTATTGCCATAAAATTTTAACAACATCTATACATTTCGATTTTTCCAAAAACAACTCTACCCATTAAAGTTTTAACCCATTAAATCTCCAAAATTATTTTTATGGATGCTAGAATCTCTCATTTAAATGATATACAACATATTTTCCATAACAAAAGTTTACAATCTCCAAAATTATATATTAACATGAATAAATTTCCTAAACCGAAAATCCAATTATAAAATATCACATTAAATATGTTGATAACCCCCATATAATTTGATTTGTTTTTTGAAGAATTACCAAAAAAATTAAAATTTTATTAATTATCATAAACTATATATATTGACATGGAAAAATTATAAAATATAAAAAATGCTAATTTGGTAAAACAATTAACATAATTAAACTTGATAAAAAAACTTATTTTGAATTTTTTTTTACGCAAAAACTTATTTTGATTTTGGTGAGACAGGTTGTCATTAATCATATATAGGGAGTTAAGTGGAATTGTTTGTTGTTTAAAACACTTTTAAATGTGTACCATGAGATAAATGTATTACTAGACTATACATATACCACACGTGTTCAAACCTTGAAAACACTACAAAAATTCTATACTTTGAATACTTATATCAAATACCTGTAAAATTTTATATTTTTAAAATTAATAAAACAATAATAAAATAATAAATAAATACAATATAAATTTAAAATAAAAAATATTGTCCTGCGGTGTACCATGAGTTAAATCCTAGTAATAAGTGAAAAGAGCAATGAAATAAAAATAACGTTTAAATCAGATTATACTGAAAGTTGAAAATGTGATATGACTCTTATATTTCTCTCTATTATACTGACTTAAAAAAGGAAAAAAATGATGCTCATTTATGTCACTTTTCGACCGTTTGCCATAACTAAAATGCAACTGTTTTGGAATTTTTCCCTTTAACAAAAAAAAAACTGTTTTGGAATTTTCTTTAGCTTGCATTAGGCATAAAATGGAATAAACTTAAAATATTGTAATCCTGATGGATATTTTTCATGTGCAAAATCCTTTTAATCCATTAGAAGGACAATACTTGAACAATACTTGAGTTCACCCATCTTTAGGGATGAACCTATTCACTCACCTCCTTATAAAATAAGGAAATAAAATCTGTATACTTTATTACAAAATTAAAAACTTAAACCGTTTTTTATAAACCCAAACCGATATATAATTTTATTCTAATTGTAAAATCTAAACTCTAACCATCTTATTTGAAAGCCCAAACCGATATATAATTTCGTTTTAATTGTAAAATCTAAACTCTAACCATCACATTTGTAAACTTAAATCGACATATAATTTCGTTCTAATAGTAAAATCTAAACCCTAATCATCTTATTTGTAAACCCAAACCGACATATAATTTCGTTCTAATTGTAAAATCTAAATCCTAACCATCTCATTTGTAAACCCAAACCAAAATAAAATTTTGTTCTAATTGTAAAATCTAAATCCTAACCACCTCATTTGTAAACCCAAACTGAAATGATTTCGTTTTAATTGTAAAATCTAAACCCTAATTCTCATTTATAAACCCAAACCGATATATAATCTCGTTTAATTATAAAATCTAAACCAAGTCAATATTTAACTTTTCTTAAATAGTATACAGAATTTGTTTACTTAATTTGTTTTGCTTTTTAATTTAATTTTAATTTATTTTTAAATAAAATATTAGATAGTTTATTCTGATTGGTTGAGAGAGGAGGAGGTGGGATGAACCTAAGTATTTTTCAAAAAAGAAATCCTTTTCGTCATCTAATTAGCTGTGTCATTATAAAACTTGTTCTAATATCAGGATAAAACTTTCGTTAAATATGAATGAATCGTACCAGTACCACAGTTCTTTACAAAAACAACTAAACCAAGAGGTCCAAGACTAAACCTACCAACAATACCAATGTAGCTTAACCGAGATATATAGACTCACTCAGTCATAGTCATGTTTGGGTTTTTAATTTGATTTTTTAATTGGTGCTTAAAAGTTTAACCAAAAAATAAGTTTTTAGTATGACCCCACTCTTACGGCACTCTTAAGTCAACTAATAGTGAGATTTGTGCATATAGATATACAGTAGATTGAAGAATCAATTAATAATTTTGTTTTTTTTCTAAACTAAAACATCAAGAATTAAAGAACTGAGGAAGTATATCTTAAAGAGGTTAGTAATGTTTGGGTTTCTAATTTGATCAATCAATATATTTAAAGAAAAATTAGTTTTAAAAGAAAATCACAGATAATGCTGAGTATTGGAAAAAAAAATGTTTAAATCATACTGGAGTTGAAAAATTGATTCAACTTTTTTTTGTTTTCTCAAAATGATGACTTTGAAAAGATCTTTGATATACATTTTCAAAAATTTTCTAGCCATAAATGAAAAAGTTCTTCACGATGTTTTGAACTTGTTATAAGTCATAAAATGAATTGAACTTAATAGACTCCATTTCCAAAAGATATTTTTTTCATTTAATTTTTCTATGATCATCTAGTTAAATATATTATTAAATTATTTGGTACTTGGAATTCATCTTCTTGATAAGTCTTAATGTTTCTAAGGTCCTCATTCCATTCATATCATATCAATAATGTAGAGAAAGAGGGAGAATCAGCTTTTAAGTTCTGTTTTGCAAAGAGTTTCATTTTACCATTTTCACAAAAATTAAAAAAAAAAATTTATTTTTATTCTTTATTAATACACACTACAGAATACTTTCTGAAATAGTAGAGATAAAAAAGAGATTTAGTCTTAAAACTGTATTGAAAATATAAAACAACACTCTTTTTGATATAAAATTAAAATCATAAAACAACATTCTTTATGAAATAATTATTTGTAAAACTGAGAAAGTACTAGATTATAAAGAATAATGGCCTAAAGCACATACTAAGACGTAGTGTTCTGGTTTGACAAAAGTTGTTAGTCATGCACTACGAAAGGAGAGATGACAACAAAATACTCCCTCTGTCCCTTATTGATGTTATGGAAAAAAAATATGTTTCTAAAATATTGATTTTCTAGATTAAAAACTAAAATGATCTTTTTACTTTATATTTTATTCCAAGTAGCACAGTATTTAGTGGGTTATGTATTCTCTTTCTACCATAAAATCATTATAAATTAATTTAAAAATAAAAAACTTAACTTTTTTTAATATGTGTGAAACTACTAAAACATCAATATATATGAGAGAGAGGAAGTATATAACAACAACATCAGCTTTTTCTGTTTAATCAAAATCACTTCTTGAAAATGTTTTCAGAGAATATATAAATATCATCTTGCAATAACGACTGGACTGTAGTTTTCCAAATCTTTCATGACTTTCGTTTGCCACAATTAAAATACAACTGTTTTTCTTTATTTTTTTAGCTTGCATTAGGCATAAAATGGCATAGACTTAACATATATCTTATTCCTAATAATTTTTTAGATATTTTTCTTGTGTAAATTCCTTTTAATTGTAACATTCGCGAATCGGAAATTCGGTTTGGATTGTGCATCGGTCGACGTTGGTGATGCATCGGTCGATGCAAGACCGGTTCTGGGCGGTTTGACTTAAGTAAAACGCTGCGGTTTGGGGTTAGGGAAAACCCTTAAGTCGTGTTTTGTCGTCGATAGAAAAGTTTGGCCGCTTTTGAGAGAAAATGTGTTCTTGAGGATTTTGGGAGATTTGAGGCTGTTCCTGTAGAGATCTGTAGCTGGGATCGTTGTAGGAGCTTCCTAGGAGCGTTGTTTTGCTTGTTTAAGATTCAGAATCTTCTTGGAAAAGGTGAGTGTCACCATGGCTTATCTAAGCTTGAGATTTATCTAAGCCTGAGATTTCTCTGATCTGCTTGTTTATGTGTCGGTTGGCTTGTTAGAACGTTATTTGAGGCTTTGTGAAGCTTTCTTGTGGCTTGGGATCGAGTTTGATGGTTTTAGGAACGAAGATCCGGCGAGAAGCTTTGGGGAAAATGATGCTCGGCATGTGCATCGGTCGATGCACTTTGTGCGTCGGTCGATGCAAATGCGAGGACGACGCGATTTGACCTAGGAACATCAGTCGATACCATGTGAAGGCGTCGGTCGATGCAACTAGGGGTTTTTGTGAATTGTCGAACATGCGTCGGTCGATGTAATGTGAGTATCGGTTAATGCAAGTGAACCTTGCATCGGTCGATGCCAAACAAGTGTTGGTCGATGCAACCCCCTGATGGTGTCCGTCGATGCAAGGTTGGCGTCGGTCGAGGCATTGCCTGTTTGTTTGTTGTTTGTTGTTTGATGGTTAGAGTATCTCAATTGCTTGTGTGTATAGTCCAGTAGATGAGAGGATCCCCAAACAGATGGATAGTCAAAGAGGACGATCCAGACGCTGGAGGATTTGCTGAGGATGTGTGTGTTGGATTGGGGTGGCCATAAGGCAGATCACTTGAACCTGGTAGAGTTTGCTTACAACAACAGTTATCAGGCGAATATTGGGATGACTCCTTATGAAGCTTTGTATGAGAGGCCATGTTGTACACCGTTATGCTGGACTCAGGTGGGGGAGAGAAGCATGTATGATGCTAGTTTTGTTCAGGAGACCTCGGAGAAGATTTAGGTCCTCAAGCTGAACATGAAGGAAGCTCGGGATAGGCGGAAGAGTTATGCTGACAAGAGGAGGAGAGATCTTGAGTTTCAGGTAGGAGACAAAGTATACCTCAAGATGGCCATGTTGCGGAGTCCAAACATGTCATTGACAGAGACTAAGTTGAGTTTAAGGTATATGGGTTCGTTCAGAGTGATTGATCAGGTGGGACCGGTGGCATATAGGCTGCAGTTGCCTGAGGTTATGCGTGCGTTCCACAAGGTTTTCCATGTGTCTATGTTGCGAAAGTGTCTCTGTGAGGATGATCAGGTGTTGGCTAAGATTCCTGAGGATCTTCAGCCTAACATGACTTTGGAGGCGAGACCAGTGAGGGTTCTCGAGAGGAGGATCAAGGAACTTCAAAAGAAGAAGATTCCTTTGATGAGAGTCGTTTGGGACTGTGATGGTGTTGAGGAGCAGACTTGGGAGCCAGAGGCAAGGATGAAGGCAAGGTTTAAGAAGTGGTATGAGAAGCAAGCCGCGACTTGAGCTTGTCTAGCCTGGTCCCAGCTGTAGTCCGTGGTTGGAGCGGAAATGGTGTATTCCAGCCCATCTCTCTTGTTTACTTGGTCGCTTAGAGATGGTTGGTTGTACGACTAAGTAACAAGATGAGGTGGTGTTCGGGGTACGAAATTTTCGTGAGGCAGTGGTTTGAGGGAAAGTTTCCTAAATAGAAGTTTCTAAAAGTGAAAAGTTTCCAAAAGGGAGAAGTTCTAAAAATGGAAGTTTTACGGGAGTTATAATTTGTCCATTTTAAGTGATTGTGAGCCTTGGAGGGGCTTATGTGGCCTTTGTGGCGGGCTTTTGAGTCATTGTGCCCATGTGTGGTGGTTTTTTGAGACATTGTGTGGCCTTTGTGGCGGGTTGTTTAGCCAATTGTGTGGCCTATGTGGCGGGTTGTTTAGCCAATGTGCCTGTTTAGGCGGTCCTTCGGGATGTGTGGTCTTTGTCACGTTCCTTCGGGACGTGTGGCCTGTTTAGGCAATCCTTTGGGATGAGTGGTCTTCGTGACGGTCCTTCGGGATGTATGGTCTCGTGACGGTCCTTCGGGACAAATGATCTTCGTGACGGTCTTTCGGGAAAGTGGTCTTCGTGACGGTCCTATTGAGGACATTTGTTTGACCTTTGTGGCGGTCCTGTTTAGGACATTTGTTTGGCCTTGGTGGCGGTCTTGTTTAGGACATTTGTTTGGCCTTGGTGGCGGTCCTGTTTAGAACATTTGTTTAGTCTTTGTCGCGGCCCTTGTGACATGTATATGATCCTTGTGTGGTCATGAGGTATTCCAGTGAGGGGATATGTGGGTGGTAGGACATTGTGTTGTCTTACGCGAGCCACGGGAAGGAAACCTGGTTAGGGATAGGACTGAGACATGTTCAGAATTGTTTGCTAGCGACTCTTGGGGGACTTTAGTTCTTCTAGTACTGCCATATTCTGAGACTTTGTGGCTTGGGAGTATGGTTGGTATGTCGACTTCGGATGACGTTATGGGGGCGCACTTTAGGGTGGCAACCCGAGAGATGAATATTGGACTTCCTTGTATATTATGGCATGCGGGCTTTGGCGCGATGAGGAGCCAACATTATGGCATGCAGGTTTCAGCCTGATGAGGAGCCAATAAAAACTCAAAGTTAAGGTCTATGAGTAAAGCAAAGTCCAAAAGTCAAGGGCAAATAATGCATGGAACGTGAGTCTATCGCCTAGAGGTGACCTTCGTAGATCGGTTAGAGGTAGTGCGGGCCATGGAGACGGTTGCACAAGAGTTCTTGACTGATGGTTGTTCGAGATTCGAGGATGAATCTATGTTGGTGGGGGAGAATTATAACATCCACGAACCAGAAACCCGGTTTGGGTTGTGCATCGGTCGATGCTGGTGATGCGTCGGTCGATGCAAGGCCGGTTTTGGGCTGTTCAACTTAAGTAAAACGCTGCGTTTTTGGGTTAGGGAAAACTCTTATGTCGTGTTTTGTCGTCATTAGACAAGTTTGGCCGCTTTTGAGAAAAAAGACAGAGAGAAAGGTGTTCTTGAGGATTTTGGGAGATTTGAGGATATTCCTGTTGAGATCTGTAGCTGGGATCGTTGTAGGAGCTTCCTAGGAGCGTTGTTTTGCTTGTTTAAGGTTCAGAATCTTCTTGGCAAAGGTGAGTGCAAGACCATGGCGTATCTAAGCTTGAGATTTCTCTGCTCTGCTTGTTTATGTGTTGTTTGGGTTGTTAGAACGTTATTTGAGGCTTTGTGAAGCTTTCTTGTGGCTTGGGATCTAGTTTGATGGTTTTAGGAACGAAGATCCGGCGAGAAGCTTCGGGGAAAACAATGCTCGGCATGTGCATCGGTCGATGCACTTTGTGCATCGGTCGATGCAAATGTGAGGACGGCGCGATTTGTTCTAGGAACATCGGTCGATGCCATGTGGAGGCATCGGTCGATGCAACTAGGGTTTTTCATGAATTGTTGAGCATGCGTCGGTCGATGCAATGTGAGTATCGGTTGATGCATCGGTCGATGCAAATCAAGCGTCGGTCAATGCAACCCCCTGATGGTGTCGGTCGATGCAAGGATGGCGTCGGTCGATGCAAGGATGGCGTCGGTCGATGCAGTGCCTGGTTTGTTTGTTGTTTGTTGTTTGATGGTTAGAGTATCTCAATTGCTTGTGTGTATAGCCCAGTAGATGGGAGGATTGCCTCACTGAGTGTTTATCAAATACTCATGCATCTCAATTTGTGTTTATGGTGCATGTAAAGGCAAAGTGTGATCGTGGAATCAAGGTAATGAAGAGGAGGATGTTCTAGTAACTCGCTTGGTTGTTGTCTAGCTTCTGTTAGGTTGATAGATCGAGTCGTTTCATTAATTCTGTCAACAAAAAATCCATTATGTAATATCTAATTAGGTGTATCATCATAAAACTTTCATTATATTTGAATGAATGATACAAAGAGTTCTTAAAAAAAAAACTAAAGCAAAGCTAAAGCTACCAGCAATAACCAATATAAGCATAATCGAGATATATTGATTTTAATCTCCTATCCTCCTTTTCCTTAAAACAATTTTTCGAAAACCCCCACTTATTCTCACTACCCTTTCTTTAATGAAAGGACGAAACTACCACTCTAACAATTTTTAAATTAAAATTAAACATCCTAATTGTACCTACCAGTCTCTTAGACCATCTTTACTCCAGAACGGATAAAAGATGCTCAGAAAACAAAAAACAAAAAAATTTATTATATATATTCTTTATTTATTTATTTATTAATATATGTACCACTGAGTAACTGACACATGTCACTTTATTCTGAGAACCCGTTTCTTTTGATTCTTCCCCAAGTACCGATTTCTCTTGTTTTTTCCCCTCTTTCTTACTTTTGTTATTTTTTTAATAAGAGTAATTGCAAAAGTAACCCCCACTAATGATGTTCTTAGTTGTACTAGATATCCCTAATTGCACCCAGTTGCACTCAGTTGTACCTAGTTGCACCCCACATAATGGGATTCGAACCCTGGGTGCACACGCGTGTGCATGGAGCTCACAACCACTGAGCTAGTGTGTTTTTAGTTGAACACTTACTGGTTTAATTATATTTAACCTAAAACAGCCGAAAACAACCTTCATTAAGGATAATATTATCTTTTTTACTATTGAGGGATTTTTGAGAAATTGTTTTGATGAAAAGAGAGATATGATATTTTAGTCCGATTGTATCAGTCATAGTCATGTTTTTGGTTTTTACGTCACTCTTGGGAAGCTAATCTAACTGAATCATTTATGCTATAATATGATTACATCGGCAAACTAATACTAATAAGATTTACAATGTATATTTGATTTTTGTTTTTTTTTTGTTTTTAACTAAAAAATCATTTATTATCTACTCAAACATAATTTGACCAATGATAAAAATAATATTTAGAATATAAATGATCAAAATCAATCTTAAACTTTTTTTAATCAATTGTGTGGTTGACAAAAAAAATGGTCAAAACCAATAAAAGATAATTAAATTTATACTACAAGTTAAAAACACCATATATATTAGTATGAAACAAGGAGTACAATTTAGTCTAGTCTTTCATCTAATACATTAATCATTTTTTCTCTGTTTAAGCACATCAGTATTGTATATTTATCTGGTTTCATTATTTTCTTTTGATATCTTTATTTATCTTATCATCCACCATATCAATTTTTTGTTTTTTATTAATTGTAATTTATTTTAATTTCAACATATTAAATAATTTTTTTTCGTTTGTTATTATTCTGATTTTATACATTTAGTTAAAGAAGTTGGATGATTTTTGAAAATTGCTATTAAAATCAAAGAAATAGTAGTGTGTATAAAAAGTTAAAAGCAATAATAATTTTTAGAAGAAGAAATTAATTAAAATAATGTTTAAATCATATTGGAAGTTGAAAAGGTAATTAAACTCTTACTTTTACCCATAATGATGATTTTGAAAAGATTTTTAATATACATTTTAGTCTTTTTCTAATCATAAATGAAAAACAACTGTTCATGATGTTTTGAGCTTGCTATTAAAATAAAATAAAAACTAGGTTTGATAGATATCATTTCCAATAGATTTTTTCTTATTTAATTTCTCTATACCATCTAATTAAATGTATCATTCAACTTTTTGGAACTTGCAATACATATTCTTGATTAGTCTTAATGTTTTATTTCTAATGTCCCCGTTCCTTCGATCTCATCATGATCATATCAAATAATGTAAGAGTGAAAGAGGGAGAACTATTGTGGTCTCTTAAGTTTAAGTATATTATAAAGAGTTATGGCATAAAGCAAATATACTAACACGTACGAATACGTAATGTACTGGTTTAGCAAAAGTTGTTAGTCAGGTCCCTTTGTTGCCGAACTTGAAATACAAAACTAACAACAACAGTTTTTTTTGTTACTAATCAAAGTCAGTCTTGAAGATGTTTTTGGAGAATATCTTCTTGCAATAAGGACTCGACTGTAGTGTAAGAATTGTGGATGATAATGGAGTAAGTTTTAGAATTGAGAGATTAACAACAAAATATGGAGAATGAAGGATATGATGAACAGTGACGAATTTGGAATTTGAGAGGATGAGAGAGATATATTCTTCTCTTAACATTTTATGTTTACAAAGAGAATCTATCGTAATACAATAGTAAACAAGTCTGAAGCTATTCTATCTTAACACAACACAAATGTATAAAATAGACGATATATAGTATTCAATTTTATCTTCAATATAGAATAAACGATCGTATCTATATTCTACCATGCCATATAGAATACTCCCTCTGTTTCACAAAGAGTGTTATTTTGACACATTTCACACAAATTAAGAAAAGTTTGAATTATACTTATTTACCCCTATTTATTAAGTGATTAATGATCAAAATTCAATGAAAATAGCTTTGGGTTTAAGGGTAAAAAAGAAAATTTAGCATTAAAACACTCATTGAAAATGTAAAATGACATTCTTTGTGAAACAAGAAATTTTCTCCAGAATTACACTCTTTGTGAAACAGAGGGAATAGAAGATAATATTCTATTTTATCAGGCTTGATCAATATGTAGTTTTCCCAAACCTATTATTAACTTTCTCCACCAATCTAGCTCGTGCCCTGTTTCAATCAACTCAAAAGTCCATTTCAAATTCTGTTCTTGGAAGCTCTTTAGTTGTATAAAATATGTATGATATTGGACTTACCTTGGTTACAGAGAGAGCGTTTTGGATCACGTAGCTTCCTGTATGGATCCTGCAGAAGATCTTCAAAGTTTGGAAAAGAGATACGTAGTTAGACGACACTTCTCTGTCACATGGCTACTAAACTTGTGAGTCTCTAGCTTTGACGTAATGCGTTCTAAACTGAACCAGCAACTTCACTGGAGAAACTTCTTGCTTTACTACTACTAGCTAGGCTCTGCATCACATAGTTCCTGGCCATTTCCACAGACCATAAAGAGAGTTACCACTTACCAGTTTCATAATAAGATTTTTGTTGAGTTTACAGTCGAGATTTGAATTACCTGAACTGATCCTGTGAAAGATGAAGTAAGTACTCTCTTGATATCTCAGCGACGAGTCTCGCATGTTGCTGTCCAACAGAGTTTGAAAGGAAACATTGAAGCACACAGCATCCGTGGGGATGAGTTGCAATCTCAGCACAATACTTTGCGGCTGCTTCCAAGACAAACTGACACTAAACTTCACATAAAATTCAGACATATCACATAAAGTTAGTCCTAAGAATCTTAGTTAGTCCTAATGTTTCATTTTTAATGTCCTCGTTCCTTGATCTAATGATCATATCAAATAATGTTAAAAGAGAAAGAGGGAGAACCATTGTGGTCTCTTAAGTACAGTACGTATATGTATAAAGAGTAATGGCATAAAGCAAATATACTAAGACGTACGACTACGTGATGTACTGGTTTAGCAAAAGTTGTTAGACCATCATTAGTAGAGTAACCCATTATAGTTACTCTCATATTAATTAATTATATAAATAATCATAAATTAAGTAAAGCAATCCTAAAAGAACTTAAGCAAAATCACTCTATTATTAGAGAACCCAAAGAAGGTTGCTCAAGCATTTAAACAATAATTTTTTAATTTGAGTTTATTAATTATAAAACTTTAATTATTTAAAATAACAAAGCAATTATTTAATTTTTTATTATTACATAAAATAGAAAACAATAAAATTTTACAAACTTCAATTGATATGAGAAACTCGAAATTCAAAAAACCCAAAAGAAAGAAAGCTCTATTATTTTCATCAATCAAAGGTACAAAAGTAAAAGTTATTTTTGAGTTTGTATCATTCCTTCGTATGGCACTGAGGAGAATGAAGAAAAAACTCTTCACCAAGCACAATCTTCTTCACCTTCTTCTTGCAAGAAGTATACCCGAAACTATAGCTGTCCCTGCAACTACCATTGCCACTGATGATATTATCCTCTTTACCATAAAGACTGACTTGTCGCTCGGTATCTCCATTAGATCATTCATCTGCAGTTTCCATATGAAACGAAAATAAAGCACAATCCAAAATAAAATTAAGCTCCTTCATTCAGAGGTTGAAACAACATCAAACCGTTATAGATTGCTTCCAATTCTTCTTGATTCCATTGATATGCCCTTTCCCGATAACTGCCACAACCGAACTATGCTCACTTGCAACTCTCAGCAAAGAGGATGCCATGTATCTGCAAATTTCTTATACCAGGAGATAGTTTGGATGTGAAAAGTCGATGGAAGATCGTTAAATCTTATCTACTTGGAGCCAACACCATCTGAAGCCCAGTACCAACACATAGCTAAGAGAGCTGCAGGGTTATTTTTGAACTGAAAGAAAAAAGAAATTCATAAGCTATAGAATAAGTCATGGTTACTAAAACAAGCTGCAACAAGTAAAATTCTTCTTCAACAAAACAAGAAGTGGTAGTTCTAAAACAAGCTGCAACAAGTAAGACTTACTGAAGTTGTTCTAGTAGCCTCATCCATTATTTTGGCACCGGTAAGCATCTCTCTAATATTAATCCCCTATATGATGTCAATGCATTAACATACATAAAAGCAATGAGTGATCATACTAAGTTTAAGCTTATGTACTAATTACCTCTATCTCCACTATGAGAAACACGTAAAATACTAAGTCATGCTCGCCAATATCAAGACCAACCATCATATAAAACTGCCTGTGTAAACAACGGTATATAGTACACACCTTTGAGATAACAATCACTAAAGTCGTGGCAAGCTCTGCCCCAAGTTGTGCAACCAAGGACAGAGCAGCTAAAAGCCGATCCCCTGCATCTCAATCCAAGCTTTGCGATATTTTTTTCTTAATGATAACTAAACTCTTAAGACTAATCCCAAATTACAAAAAAACTTATCAAGACATCTAATACAAAGAGATTACAATATTAGTGAATGAAGCAGCTCACAGGAATTGAAACTTACGCAGATTCAATATCTTCTTTGTCTCTAATCCGTTTCATTACAGATCTCAATTCACTCATACCTCAATTACAACATTAACTTATTTTGAAAGATGTGGATAAATATATGAGAGTGTATTAAACCTGAGCTTGTTTCGTGGAAGCTATGGCTTGAAGGTCAACGCCAGCATGAGAGAAAGTGTTCCCATGAGACCACCAATGAAAGCTCCTTGGACACCGCTCATGGTTGAGACTACGGCGGCTTCCACTGGTATTGATTGTTTCGATAGCCAAGTCTTGAAACCAGTTTCTATTTCCTTGAATTTAACCTGGAACTGCTGAATTGGATTCTGCTGAGGTGAATCACTATGAGTTTTAGGGATTCCGTCGAGAGAGAGAAGAGAGAAGAGAGAAGAGAGAAGATAGCGAAAGAAGGAAAAGAAAATGACAAAATTTTTTTTTTTTAAATTAAACCTGCAACCAACCAAAACATGCCACATAGCGTTACTTATGCCGTTCCTCAATTCCTTCCTGTAGTAACGTTTCTCTGCTTAATGGACTGAATGTTGGGGTTTTTAATTTTTTTTTAGCCCCAAAAATAAGAGTAACTGGGAGAGAATTCCCCAGTAAAGATGCTCTTAGTCATGCTCCAAAGAGGGCAGTGTCGCTTTGTTTCCGAACTTGAAATACAAAATAAACAACAACAGTTTTTTTTTTGTTTTTTTTTTTTGTTTTTTGTAACTAATCAAAGTCACTTATTGAAGATGTTTTGGAGAATATCTTCTTACAATAAGGACTCGAATGTAGTGTAAGAATTGTGGAATGATAATGTAAGTTTTAGAATTTGAATTAATGGTGCAATAATGAGTTTGTATAAAAAAATTAAAGTAATAGTAATGAGTTTTGGAAGAATAAATAAACTAAAAATAATGTTTAAATCATACTGGAAATTGAAAAGCTGATTTAAGTCTTATTTTTTTTTTATAATGATGACTTTGAAAAGACTTTTGATATACATTTTCATCATTTTTTCTAGCCATAAATAAAAAAACAACATTTGAATCTTGATCATTATATAAAATATAAAAACAAGCTCGAGTTAATAAACATCATTTTCAATAGATTTCTTACTATTTAAGCTCTCTATATCATTTAATTAAATGTATCACTAATTTTTTTTTTTCAACGTATCACTAAACTTTTTAGAACTTACAGTTCATCTTCGTGATTAGTCTTAATGCTTCTCATGTCCTCGTTCCTTTGATATTGAAATTGATTGGACCCATATAACATATATAGAGAAAGAGGGGAAAACCATTGTCTCTTAAGTTATACGAGTATATCATAAAGAGTAATGGCATAAAGCACATTCTAACACGTACGATGTTCTGGTTTAGCAAAAGTTGTTCCTCATGCACTACAAAAAACAAAAGAAAAAGAGACCGACGACAAACGAAGAGGGCAGTGTCGCTTTGTTTCGGATCTTGAAATACAAAATTAACAACAACAGTTTTTTTTGTTACTAATCAAAGTCACTTCTTGAAAATGTTTTTGGAGAATATCTTCTTGCAATAAGGATTCGACTTTAGTCTCCCAAACCGATTAACTTTCTCCACCAATCTAGCTCGTGCAGGTCCCTGTTTCAATGAACCCCAAAACCCATTTCAAATTCTATTATTGGAAGCTTTCTTTTTTTTTTTGAAAATCATGTGAATTTCAGTAGATGAATAACTGTAGTGAATACAGACATGTGAAAACAAGCGAACAATCCTTGCCAAAAAATAATAAAAAACAAGGAGAATTCGAATCAGAGTCTCTTAATGAGTAGAGAGCTAGTCATAATCCAGCCAGGTTTGGAGAAGTTGCTTGAACTGCTTCCGGTGTTGCTTTGCTAGGAGGGCATCTCGGATTTGACGGTCTAGCTTCTTGAAGAGAACAAGAGCGTCAGTGGAGATGTTGTTGTGATATCTGTTGTTTCGTTCCTGCCAAATAGAGTAGAGGGTGGCCTGAGCAGCAAGACGACGGAGGTTGAGGGGGGATATGGAGTCTTTGGTATCCAGCCAGACTGAGAAAGCAAGCCAGGTGTGGAAGGAGAACGCTGAATAGCCCAACCGTTGGGTAACTTTGCTCCAAAGAACCTCGCTGATTTCGCAGTGGAGGAAGATGTGATCTCGTGATTCCAAGTGCGTCCCACATAAGCAACAGCGTGGATCGAGTTGCATTCCCCATCTCGCGAGCCTGTCTCTTGTTGGTAACATGTCCAAGTGCATCAACCACATGATGAAGGCATGACGGGGAATATGACCTTTGAACTAGACGTGCTCTGTCCACGGTTGGGGAGACGATCTTTGTCGCAGGGCTTCCCAAGTCTTCTTTGCTGAGAACTGGTCGAGCTCCTCTGATTCAATACACCAAACATGAATATCCGGAGTTGGATCAAGCGGGAGACGGACTGAGGTAAGATGGATTTGGAGTTCTTCTGCTTGAGCCGATCGAGCAGGTCGAAGAGCCCATCCAACATCAGAGCAAGCAGTGGAGACTGGTGCAGTTAACGGTATCCCTCTCTGAGACGGTCCTGTAGGCCCTATAAAGTCGATTAGAGGGCCAAAGGGAGTCCACCAATCAAACCAAAAACTGATATGATCGCCGTTCCCAAGGTGGCTGCGAATGAAGTTGCGGGCAAGGGGTCTGAGATTGAGGATAGTTTTCCAGGTCCAGGATGCTTGTTTTTTTGCGTCAATGGACCAGAATATGTCGTCTTTTACCTTCGTATTCTTCAGCCATTGTGCCCAGACGGAGTCCGACGCCGAGAACAGTCGCCAGATGAACTTTAGGCATAGCGTTTTGTTCCAGGCTTGCATGTCTCTGAAGCCAAGACCTCCTTCACTTTTAGGACGACAGAGGCTGGACCAGGCAACCTTTGCGGATCCTGATTTGTTAGGATCCCCACTCCAAAGGAAATTAGAGCAAAGACTTTCGATCCTTTTCAGACAACCTTTTGGAAGAAGAAAAGCTGACATCCAGAAGTTTAGGGTTCCGTACGTCACCGAGGCAATAAGCTGCGCTCTACCCGCGTAGGATAATGCTCTAGCAGACCAGGAGGAGAAGCGGCTGGATAGATTGTCTAGAAGAGGCTGATAATTGGCTAGCTGGAGCTTCCGGTGCATTAGAGGGAGGCGTAAGTAGCGGATGGGGAGTGAACCCAACTTGAAACCAAGAGAAGAATTCTGGGAGGTTTCAACCTGGTTCAGACCAGCAAAAAATAGTTCAGTTTTGCTCTTGTTCATGGCCAGACCCGAGAGAGTTGCAAACTCGCAGAGAACCCCATCAATGTTGCTAATAGAGCGAGGGGATCCGTCAAAGAAAACCATAATGTCATCTGCAAAAGCTAGGTGAGAAACAAGGGGAGCACTAGCGTTAGGATGGACTCCAATACAACCACTCACATAGTTAAGAGAGAGCATCTGTGAAAATACTTCCATAACTAGGACAAACAAATAGGGGGAAAGGGGGTCGCCTTGGCGCAAGCCCTTTTCACCCTTGAAGTAACCGCAGGTCTCGCCATTTATGCATAAGGAGAAGCTTGCAGTAGTGACACACTGCGTAATCAATGAGATGAAAGCAGGTGGGAAGTTCATAGCATGGAGAGTATTAAAGAGAAACCCCCAGTGTACTGAGTCAAAAGCTTTCCTCAGATCCACCTTCAACATTCCCCGCGGAGAGATGTTCTTTTGGTTGTATCCCTGAACTAATTCCGTTGCTAGTAGAACGTTTTCCACCAGGAGCCTGCCTTGTATGGAAGCTGACTGATTACTCGAGATTAGTTCAGGGAGGACCTGTTTGAGTCGTTTTGCCAGGATCTTTGAAACTATCTTGTAGACTGTGTTCAGACAGGCTATTGGGCGGAATTCAGTGATCCTTTGAGCATTTGGCGTCTTTGGGATCAAGGTTAGGAGTGTAGCGTTCCACTGCTTTAAAAGCTTACCCGAGAGGAAGAATTCCATGACTGCTTGGACGGCTGAATTGCCCACTGTTGCCCACTGCGCCGTAAAGAACTTAACACAATAACCATCTGGGCCTGGTGCTTTGATTTTAGGGAGAGAGAACACGACCTCCTTTATTTCTGAAGGGGTTACGGGTGCTAGCAGGAGTGTTGCTGCTTCGGGGGAGCATCGCTGAGGGATCAGAGAGGCTATTTCCTGGGCAGAAGTCGTGGAGGAAACTTGCTGCTCACCCAGAAGCTTCGTGTAGTAGCTAATAGCCAAGTCTTTGATTCCCTGAACGGAGTCTACTACTTGGCCAAAGTCGTCAAGTAGAAAGATGATCTCATTCCCGGATTTTCTGACTTGAGCTGCCCGATGGAAGAATCTGGAGTTTTTGTCACCCTCTTCTAGCCAACAGATTCGGGATTTTTGCCTGAGAAAAGATTCTTCAGCAAGAGCCAAGGTACACCATGCTCTATGAGCTTCAGATTCTTGCAGTGCCTGAGAAGGGGACGGGTCAGAGAGCAAACGCTGTTGACATACAAGAAGGTGGTCATAAGCTTCCTTTACTCTCTTTTCTAAGTTTGAGTAGTTCTCTCTGCTGAAGTCTCGGATAACTGGCTTGAACTCTTTCAGCTTCTTTGAGAGTTTCAACATTTCTGAGCAGTCGAAATTCAGACCTTCCCACCAAACTTTTATAATGCCTGCGAAGTCAGGGTGCCGATTCAGCAAGGAGAGGAATTTGAATGGTATCTTCTTCTTTGGTTTATGGGAATCAAGAAACAGACAGCAGGGACTATGGTCAGAGAACCCTGGTTCCCCGAAGACCGCCAAAGACGAGGGGAAGAGAGAGAGCCAAATATCATTCACCATTATACGATCTAGCTTCTTGGCTACAAACCCCGTATCCTGTTTGTTTGTCCAGGTAAAAGTGTTTCCACAGTACTGCAGGTCACAGAGAGCAGAGAGAGAGAAACAACGAGAGATATCCAACATACCGGGGGGTTGAGCATGCTGGTCCATGTTTGAGTGTTCATGGGGGTATAGAATATGGTTGAAATCCCCAAGCACAGACCAAGGCTTATCTTGTATAAATGGAGAGGATGCGAGAGATTGCAACTCTGCCCAAAGTGGCTTCCTAGCAATGTTACTGACACTGGAGGCATAAACCACAAAGATGACTAGCTCATTAGCAACAAAAGGCAAACGCACAAGACAAGTTATCATTTGGAGTGACTTGCTGATGATAGAAACTTTAACCGATGGGTGCCAAACGACCCAAATTTTTCCTAAATCAGAGAATTCATAATTACCGACAAAAGACCAGCCAGGAAGGGCACTCGAGATTATATTCTGCGCATTCTCTAGACTGACATGGGTTTCTATTAACCCGCTTAAAAGAGGATGATTACTATGCATCCATTTCCTGAAGCTACGCCGCTTTACTGAGTCGTTAAACCCTCTTATATTCCAACAAAAAATATCCATAAAAGAGGATATGGTTTAGAGGTTTGAAGGGCCTCCAGCCCTAGCTTTTCTCAACCGTTGTCTCATCATTCGCTTGGACACCACTTTCAAGAAACAATCCTCATCTGCAGGGTTATCATCTTCTTCAGAGAGGTGCTCTTGACTTGAGAGGGACGCGTTGCATTCATGGTCAGGGTTCTGGTAAGGTGGCTGAGTAAATAAGCTTGTGCGCAAATCTACACAAATTTCACCTTTTTCGAGACCCAAAGAGGGAATTACCAGTGGACCTTGGCGAGAAGGTGGACAGGGATTTGCAAGGAGAGCCTTGTTTGCTCCATTTACCAAGGGGTTTACCTTTGATGGGGCAGGAGGATCACGCTTTGGTAGCCCTCGACTGGAATCCTTAGAGATAGTAGGAGATACAGGGGGCGTGGCGATGGTGGGAGTTGTTTTGTTGGGCTGACCAACAATTGGAAGCTGTTCCGGAATAGGCTTCTTGCCTTGCTGTTTGCTCTGTTGTTGATCCTTTTTCGCACGAGGGCAGAGGGACGTGGGATGCTTAACAGAATTGCAGACAGTGCAGGTAACCGGGGCTTTTGAGCAGCGTGTGATGTTGTGCCCTATCTGCTTGCAGTGGGAGCAAAGAGAAGGGAGCCAAGGACTGGAGACTTTGATACGTTTTGTTTGTCCCGATTCAAATCTGGCATTCACAGCTTCAGGAATGGGTTTCCTGGGGTCAATGACGGTGTAGACTCTAGCAACTTCTATGTTTGTTAGATTTTCAGTGTGAGGATGGAGGCAAATAGGATGACCCACCAACCCTGCGATGTGCTCAAGCCCTTCTCTGTAGAAGAATTCCAGCGGTACACCCTCGAAATCCAACCAAACAGGGACCATGGTGAGTTCAGGTTTCGAAGGGGTGATTTCTGGATACCATTTGGCGACAAACATTGTTTGTCCATCGATTTGCCAAAGGCATTGACTAAGGATACGTCTCCTCACATTCGGACAGGGGACTCTGAAGAGATAGGAGTTACCCTCCATCTTTGAGGCGGTAATGTCTCTTTTTTGGTGACTCCATATACCATTGACAATGGCCTGAACTGCACCTCGTGGTGGAGTTTCGTCATAAAATTGACCAAGAATAAAGCTATCCCAGGCCTTTTTATTCTTCTCTATCACCGAATTTGAGATAGTAACACAGGCTTCACCTGAATCAAGAGTAAAAGGCGTACCTTTCTTCTCCAATTTGAGGGAACTACCGTTGACCAAATTTTTCCATGGGAAGTCGGGTTTGGTTTGCACCGGAGCACTCAGAAGAGTGGTTGGGAGGGGGCTCTCCGTGAGAGGCTGTTGTGGTTTATCAGCCGCTGTAGAAACTGCAGTGGCCGCCACCGGTGGAGTCCGTACAGAATTAGGGTTCGCTGTAGTTGCTACAGGAGATGGTGAGATTTCTGTGAGCAAGGGAGCGGTAGTGTCTGTGTTAGCCAAGCTTTGCAAGTGCTCAGGTAACGTCTTGGCGGGAGGAAAGGAGGAGCTACTGGCTGCGACAGAAGACACAGGCGGGGTTAAGGGCCTCTCCGAGGAGTGACTAGAAGTTGGGGATCCAGTGGGGATTACCCGAGGGGGTTTCTTTTTGGGTTTGATTTTGGCCATGGTGGCCGGAGGGAGCCTATGCCGAGATCGGCGAAGGTGAAGGGAGAAGGAATTGGATCGCGTTTTTTATCGCCTTTGCAGAGAGAAAAAAGGGGCGCGTGGGGCGCGTGGGGCGCGTGGGGCGCGTGGGGCGCGTGGGGTAATGTGATTCTTTACCGATGTGACATATTGGAAGCTTTTTGGTTGTATAAAATATGTATGATATTGGATTTACCATGGTTACAGAGAGAGCTTTTTGGATCACATAGTTTTCATATGGATCCTGTAGAAGATCTTCAAATTTTGGAAAAGAGAGGAGCTCGTTGACAATCTCAGCTCGGCTCTCTGGATACTTAATTAGACACTTCTCTATCACATGGCTACTAAACTTCTGAGACGCTAGCCCGACGTAATGCGTTTTAAACTGATCCAGCAACTTCACTGGAGACTCTTGTTGCTCTATTAGGCATTGTATGTAGAAGCTGTATTTCGTATATCTTATAAGAGTTCCAGAGAGGCCATAATATACAGAGAGTAGTAGAGGAGCCTCTAGGTTTAGCGTAATTACAAAGGTTTTTCTAATACAGAGATATGGAATATCAAGACATTAATACAAATCCTATCATATCTAACTCGTACTGCCGCCTTCGTCGGGTCCCACGAGTTGTGAACGTCACCTGCCTGAGCAACCATCGTCGTCGTTGTCACCGTCAGTGTCTAATGATGGCTCAAAGAATGCTACAGAAACGACATTGTCTTCCCACAATCAACAAAATAACAACTCTTCCACTTCAAGCCCACAGGCCCAGTCCGCTCACAAAATGAAAGCCCATTATCCAACTCTCAACCCAACTCACCTACACAACCGATACTGCCATCCCCGACACCAACACCGTCTCCGACCCCATAACCACCACCGTCACCATCTCCCTCTCCATCTTTATCACCACCATTGTCACCATCACCACCACCCAACGCGGAAGAACCACAACCTCAACCTCAACCTCCGAACCCTATCATCCCTAACAGTCACCCAATGCGTACACGTCGCAAAAACAACATCACCAAACCCAATCGCAAATATAATCTCTCCGCAGCCTTATCCACCCACATACCACCAGAACCCCATACCGTGAACCAAGCTCTAAAAGATAAACGATGGAGAGGAGCCATGTCCAATGAAATTGATGCCTTCGCTCGAGATCCTTCACCTGGAAGTAAGTAGGAAAGAAATGCACAGAAACTTGGTTAGCATTGCACAATCGATAAACAGAGATGAGATTTTTGTGAAGGTTAGGGACACAGAGAACACTGTTTAAGTTTAAAGGTCGAGTAGAGGAGGGAAGGGTTAGTGAACCAGCATGAGAAATGGAGAGTCCGGAGCCATCGCCAATGAGAACTGAGTCTTCCCCCGTGTATGGTTGGTGCATCGCTAGGTTGTTGAGGTCATTGGTCATGTGGTGCGTAGCACCGCTGTCCATGATCCATGGACTGGCCGTAGGGTGAGAAGCGAGAGCGATATTGGCTCGTGGTTGCCAGGAGCGAAATGGAGTTGGGAGGAGACCATTCTGGGGAGTGGACGACAGCTGAGAGTATTGAGGACACCGACGAGCACTGTGGCCAAACACACCACAGATCTGGCACTTCCCTTGATAACTATGAGTTGTGCGACCATCGTATTTGGGTGAGGAGTTGTATTGCTGGTGGTGAGATTGATTGTGGCGATTGTTTGGTCGGTATTAGGAGGCGCGAGGAGGACGAGAGGTGGCAACATTTGCGGTGAGAGGAACAT
The DNA here is from genome assembly GCF_000633955.1 of Camelina sativa. Taxonomy (NCBI): domain Eukaryota; kingdom Viridiplantae; phylum Streptophyta; class Magnoliopsida; order Brassicales; family Brassicaceae; genus Camelina; species Camelina sativa. The sequence goes on from NC_025701.1 coordinate 22,716,306, forward strand.
GGCTTGGCACCGTAGCAGAGACAGAGAGGAGTTTAGCTTCCTTGGTCAGTAACTTTTCATGAACAAGAGTGATTGTGGGGGAAACATCACGACCCTCAACTTGATCGACAACAGACTTGTACTCTTCAGGTAAACCTTGAAGAATATAGTCAATCTTCTCTTCATGCTGGACCGGTTGACCAAGTAGGGCGAGTTTGTCGAATCGAGTAGTCAGCCCTTGCATATACTCATCGATGGATTTGTCTCCTTTGGGGAAGTATTTCAGTTGGTGGTGAAATTGCTGAACATGACCTCGGCTTGGTTTGGCATATGTGTCGGCCATGGATCTCCACATCTCAGACGAAGACTTGGTGGTGGAGACAAGCGGTTGAACAGTCGAAGAGAGTGTTCCAAGGATACTGCTGTAGATGAGTTTGTCTTGGCGTCGCCATTTGGTGAAGTATGGGTTTGTTGTGGTTTGACCATCAGTCGTGACAGTTGGAGGAGGACAGGGTGTGCTTCCATCAAGGAAACCAGCTAAGTCGTAGCCATCGAGCAGGGATTGAATTTGAAGGCTCCAAGTAACATAGTTGAGAGAAGTGAGTTTGGAGACATTGCTCATGTTGATGTGGAGCAGCGGTTGAGAGGAATCGACAGTTTCAGCGGCCATGACACAGAGACAAGACAGAGATGATGATAAGACAGAGAGGGACAAAATAGGAGAAAGAGAAGAGAATAGATGGAGGCCGAGAAAAATGAAAAATTTTAGGTATCGGAACCTGCTCTGATACCATGTAGAAGCTGTATGTCGTATATCTTACAAGAGTTACAGAGAGGCCATTATATACAGAGAGTAGTAGAGGAGCCTCTAGGTTTAGCGTATTTACAGAGGTTTCCTAATACAGAGATATGGAATATCAAGACATTAATACAAATCCTATCAAATTTAATCATATCTAATCATATCTCTAACATTGTACCACATAGTTCCTGCCCATTTCCACAAACCATAAAGAGAGAACATACCAATTTCATCATGAGTAGCTTTTTTGAGTCTACAGTAGATTTGAATTTACCCAAACAGTAGATTTGAATTTATCTCAGCGATGAGTCTCTCACGTTGCGGTCCAACAGAGTTTGAAAGGCAACACTGAAGCACACAACATCCGTGGAGATGAGTCGTAATCTCAGCACAATACTTTGTAGCTGCTTCCAACACAAAGTGACACCAAATTTCACAAGAATTCATCAGACATATGTTTTACGTACTCATCAAAGTTTTAAGTAAGAAACAGCAGATGGAGATAAATTAAACCTTGTTGTCGTTAGGGCCCAGAAATTGCAAACAACTCCGAATGACATGGCTTCCATTCAGATCTTTAACTAGGGGGAGGAAGCCCGGTTTGAGACCAGACTTCACTAATGCAATTTGCTGTCTTGTTTTCATAGTTTCAATTAACTTCTGTATAACCCTTGTTCTGTTTCAATTCAAAAACGGATTAGCCAGAGTTGTGACATATATAAACGACTGTTAATTACGTTTACTATATTAGCAACAAAAATAGACTAAAGAGAAGAAAGCGTACGTACCCATAAGTATTGAGACAGATCTTGATGAACTCCACTGGTTTTAAGGTCAACACTCTCACAATCAGTGTTCTAAGGTCTTCATCACAAACTTCTAATATTTTCTGAACGAAGTAGTTTCCAAATGGATCCTTAGAGAGTTCAGTGACATGGTCAATGATTTCAAGAAATATAACGTGGCAATCAAGAAACGCTACTTGATCATCCAATTTCGGCAGAATTCGACTACCAATATGATCCTTGGCCATTAAGTACACAGATCCGTAACTCATAACCATGGACGCAAGACTAGGAGGCAAACCAGTCGTCATCTTTGGCTTATCTTCCTTTAAATATCTTCTCCTTCCGTTAAACAGAGTACTCTCCACTGGATAGGATGCTGTAGAACCTTCCATAGTGGCTAGGGTTTGAGAAACTTTAAAGGAATCTTGAGATCCAAGAAATCTAAGCTCTGCTTGAGAAGAGACTCCATGCAAGTTTTTGTTTTGCGGAAAGCCTTGGCGAGCAGAGGAAGCTTCACTCAGATTCTGGTCGTCGAACCTAGAAAACTCATGAACAGCTCTAGGTCTAAACACAAAATCACCCGGGTCGACCCGGAACTGCTCTTCAGGTCTGCTCCACATACTCATGTCACAAGAGATACCCATTTTGTTAAGCTTTTTACACAAATCCAGTGCCTCACCATTACTTGTGTTGTAACGCTGATTCTTCAGAAATGAGTTTGTCTCAAGACTCCTAAGAAACCCATCAGGAAGATCTGAAGCTCGTCCCAAGTTAATATCTCCATGAAACCTTCCAGAATCCATGAACTCTCTTCAAACATCAAAAAACAGATGAAAGAGTAAAAGCGATTTCACAAACAGAGAAAAGAGTGAGAGAGAGTGTTGTGCATGTTGATTTTTTCACTCAAACATCAATCAGTGGACTTTATAGGCAAGAGAGCCTCAATATTAGAAATTTACAAATTTGTCCCTGATCTTGTCTTTATTTGATTATTTCAATCCGTTTCTGTATTGGTCTTTTTGCACCTCCATTCAGAGTATGTAATGCAGATACCCTTATTTAAAAATAATAAAAAGAAGAGAGAAGAGAAAATGAGAGATAAGTTTCTCAAAAGAGAGACGTTAATGAGAAACCTTTCTGGGAAATAAAGCACATGTGTCATTTACTTATTGGTGTCTTTATTGGAAATAAATAAAAACAAAATTATGTAATAAATACAAATATCATTTATTTATTTATTTGAGATACGTTGATCGTATCTTACCAATAAAGATGCTCTTAGACCTATAGAAATCCTCTTACGTCACTCCTCAGTGCTCATGTGCCAATAGCTCTATTACGTCACTCCTTGTTGCTCATGTGCCAAAGCTAAAACCCTTATTAAGTATAAACTATAAATAAAAATTTGATTTCTTCTTAAAAATATTTTAAACTATAAAAGTGTTATTTGAAATATATTATTTTATTTCCTTTAAATTAATCTTTCATTCATCACATTAATTATTTAACTTTTGTATTTAATCATTTGTCTATTCATTATATCAATTCATTATATCAGGTCATTTTTTTCCTTTCTAACATATCCCATCATTATTCTTTTCCACATAAATATTATGTTTACATAAAAAAAAATTGGCATGTACAAAAATCTAAAAGTATGATAAATCTTGAAAAGAGAATAAAGTAAAAAGAATGCATGTGTCATATTGGAAGTTGAAAATGTGATTTAACTCTTGATTTATATCTTCCAACCAAAATATTTAATGATATAAAACTCCACATGAATACATTTAACACCTTAAACTATTCTCATTGGTGATCCTTAGTTGTTTCTAAAGAAATTTCTTAGTTAGAGAAATTAATTATTAATGAAACAAAATGTAAGAACTGAAAGAAACTTTTTTAATTTTAGGAGCAAAAGAAACGTTTCTTCTAGGACAGGTGGCGCAATATGAATGGGTTGAATGGTGAAATGAGAATAATGGGGTAATTTTTTGTTGGCCTTTCTCTTTCATTTTCGAGTTCTCTCTTCTATCACTCTCTCTGTCGACAAAATCGCTACGTTCCTTCTTTCTTCTCTTCCAATTGATTCCCACATCTGATTCTCCATGGATTCGCCGTCGATTTGGTTCCGATGAAGCAGACGGCATTTGATTCCAGTGAAGATCGATCTGTCGATTTGGTGTCGGTAGTTGAATCCCTAATATTTGGGGAAGATTCAAGCACTTCGATTGTTATAGGTAAATGCTCTTGCACGTCGAGTAATTGTTGATTGTTTCTTTGAAAAATGACTCAATCCTAATTTATTTATATATTTTGTTTGTATGCCGGTTTTATTTGCGAATAAGAAGAGTTTCATCAATTGTTTGTTTTGTATGTTTCTAAATCATGGATATAGGATTCGTTTTTGTTTAAATTTAATGGGTTTTGAGTCCATATAAGTCTGTTTGGAAGTAAATGAAAAAGTGAGAAATGATGCATATGATCCGATTAGTCAGAGTGTTGAACTCTGTATTTGGTTAGATGGTTGGTTGATTCCGAGAGTTTGTGTTTGTTTTATGAGTGTTATGAGTTGATCTATGTAATAGTCCGAGTGCTTTATGAGTATTATGAGTTTTTGGATATGTATCGGACTTTGTATGGTTGTATTGATTCTTGTTTCTATTCAAACTCTGTAAACCAGCCTCTGTGGTTCATAATCATTCTGTGTACTTCACTCTATCGGATTGAGTTGGTTGTTGGTTATTGTGTCTTTAATGGATGTCTTTACACAGTTGGTATTAAGACTCATTTACTTGTATTTATGCTTTAATGGATGTTTTAACACAATTAGTTTCATTACTAAAACCATTTCTTGTTTCTTGTTTTGTGAGTTTCTTTTTGTTGAGCTCAAGCAAGTCACAGTTAAGGAGACAAGGAAACAACATTTCAACCAACCGACTTGGTGAAACAACTGCTCGTAAATGTTTGCAACATTTGTCAGTGGAGTTATCAATTTCTTTGGCGATGAATATCTAAGAAGACCCACACCAGAGGATCTTCAAAGATTACTATATGTTGCAGAAGAACGTGGATTTCCTGGGATGGTTGGAAGCATCGACTGTATGCATTGGGTTTGGAAGAATTTCCCAACAGCTTGGAAAGGCATGTATACACGAGGATCCGGCAAACCAACAATTGTTTTAGAGGCGGTCGCGTCATATGATCTCTGGATATGGCACGCCTTTTTTGGATCTCCAGGTACTTTTAACGATATTAATGTTCTTGATCGATCTCCCGTCTTTGATGATATACTTTATGGTCAAGCTCAACAAGTTACCTACTATGTTAACGCCAGAGAGTACAATTTGACTTACTATCTGACAGACGGTGTTTATCCGAAATGGCTAACTTTTATTCAATCCATACCACTACCACAAAGTCCAAAAGCATCTTTATTTGCTGAACGCGAAGAAAGCGCCCGAAAAGATATTGAGTGTGCTTTTGGTGTCCTACAAGCTATATTCACCGTAATTAAAAATCCATGTCTTTTATGGATAAAGACAAAGTGGGATTGATTATGAAGGCGTGTATCATACTCCACAATATGATTGTTGAAAATGAACGAGATGGATACACTCAAGCTGACGTTTCTGATTTCCCACAAGGAGATGGTGTGGATCTTTCATATTCTATCAATATGGCTTCAAATATCAGCAATGTGTTGAATGGTCAAACAATAATTCGTGATAGAGAAGTTGAAACAACCTGACTTTTTTTTTTTTAATAATTAAATACAATATAAACAATTATGCAGCCTATACTACTAAATTAAACCAATCCAAACCACGACTCCTCATTAAACCAATAACAACCATTACACACAGCGGAAACATACCAACCATACAAAACCATTACACCATCAATACATATCCAACAATCCAATAACACACAAACGAGACTCTAGATCATCCTCCTCCTCATCGCCATGATTCCACAACACAAATCTGCACACCACAAACAACAATTGAGATGCGTAAGTATTATAACAAATACTTAGTGAGGCAATCCTCCCATCTACTGGGCTATACACACAAGCAACTGAGAAACCAATGCTTAACAACTGACAACCAAACACAAACAAACTAGGAAAATCACGAAACAAGAAACTTGGTGTCGACCGACACCAAAGAGGTGTCGATCGACACTGGCCAAACATGGTGTCGACCGACACCTAACTGGTGTCGATCGACACTCCCTTCACAGACGCGAACTGCACGAATCCGAACGATGAACCTCTGTTCCAATCCGCCTACAATCTGTCCCAAACTCTCCCAAAAACCTCAGGAACCTATAATAACCATAACACAACCACCACAAGCAAGAACAACACCACAAAACACAACAAATCAAGCAAACAAAGGATTCTCAGGCTTAGATAAGCCATGGTCATGCACTCACCTTATCAACTGATTATAACAACCAATACAACCAGTTGAGACCCTCCTAACGTCTGAAACAGCCCAGAAACGCCCTACAACAAGCCACACAACCAAAAACGACTTATAGCAAAACTGGACAGAAACATCAGAAAA